>NC_088693.1:1967742-2305242 GCF_028017835.1 Emys orbicularis | reverse complement strand
ATACTGAGTCATCACTAAACCTTAAGTTAATATGGTTAATGAATTTTTAAAATGCCACTCAGAAAAGGCAACACTATCACTGACAAGCCCCTATTTTCAAGTGTTTACAGCATTCTGAAACTTACTTCACTGGATTCAAATTTCTTGTTTCTCTCAATCCTAAATGAATGAGAGTTCAGTAAAATTTCATTTAGCTGCTAGAGTTATCAAAATTAAAGAAACATTTCATCAATTAAGTATCAGAGGGGTAGCCGTGTTAGTCTGGGTCTGTAAAAAGCAAGAGAGAGTCCTGTGGCGCCTTTAAGACTAACAGATGTATTGGAGCATAAGCTTTCGTGGGTGAATACCCACTCCAATATATTTGTTAGTCTTAAAGGTGCCACAGGACTCCCTGTTGCTTTCATCAATTAAGATTTTTTTTTTCAGATTTTTATCTGTTGTTCAATAACTCAAGACTTTTAGAAACTTTCATATAGTTTAGCCCTCAAAAGGTAAAAATTCTTGACAGGTTGGGAAAAAACTGGCTTGGTAATCAGTAAGTATAAAAAGATTGCTGAATATTCAGTATATATTTAACTTGGTGTCTTTTTTTTTTATAAAGTAAAAAAATTATTAGTGCAACAAGTCAAATACAATGTTAACGTAAAAAAAAAAAATATCGCCCTCCCTAATTAATCCACATATTCGTTCGCACTTTCTGCTAGGTTGGCTACAAGAAATCACCTGACCTATGATATTTTTTTGGTTGCGTGTATGTTGAGGAAAACTTTTTTAAATAGATGAATAAACAGAGTTCTTGGTATCTTCAGGAACCAAGTTGTGCAGCTGCATCACTGTAACGTTTCTAGTGTAGACATAACCCACTTCAGTCAGTGATTAGTTTTTCATTTGGTGAAGCTACCCTTCCACCATCCTTTATGCCCAAATCCTTGCTTTTTTAATTAACTGAAAACTTTCAGTGCAGCAAGAATTCAAGTGGGGCCTTCAAATCTTCCACTCTCTCCTAAAACAAGCAAACCAGAGAAGACTTTCAATCATGTCACCGTCCAAGGTCAAACCTCCTGTTGCAACTTAAAAAGCTCTGAAGACATAACAGTATTCATCATCCTCCATTCTCTCCAGCCACCAGTTGTGTGTCTTGTTTAAACTAAATTATAAAGTCTCCGGGACAAAGAGTGTCTTTTACTATACGTCTGTACATAGAATCTAGATAGCACAATGGGGCCCCAACCCAGCTGAGGTCTCTAGGCACCACGAACATAAATAATCATTTTTACAAGTATGAAGAGCTGCTAGCTTCTGGAGAGAGAAAGATTTAATTCAATTTGCCTCTATAACATGACAATAGGGTCTCCCAAACCTGCAGATGAAGGGGTTTCTGATTAATCTGAACTGGAAGACCGAAAAAGGGCCTAAAATTCCTCCCAGTGTTTTCTGTTACAGGAACTGTTGTTCCAATACATGAATATCACCAAATTGCTGAGAATTAAATGCACACACTTTGCTTAGCACCTTACAGTTGGCATGATCCCTGCCTATTTTTCTACCAATATAGTCATTAAAATCTTTGGCAGCACATGATACTAGATTTACTCATCTCATCGATCCAAACAAATTCCCTGCCATTAATACACAACTTTGCTCTTCCGTTCCTAATGTAGATTCAGCAGGTACCTTCTGGACCATTAAATTCCTCCTATCCACTGAAGGGAACCTCCCCAGGACTCATCAGGTAAGAAGGCAGACAGTTCTTAGGAATATTAAATATACAGTAGCACTTAGACGAAGAATCACCCAAGCTAATCATTTTCTTACATAGAAAACATAGGACTTGCCATACTGGATCCAACCCAACTTTTATGCTTTTATACTTTGTCTTTTTTAGATTGTAAGCTCTTCAGGACAAGCACTGTATCTTCATGTGTGTTTGGACATAACATTTGGGGCACAAATAATTAGGAGGAATGGGATGTAAATAAGAGAAGGAAAATTTAGGCTGAATAGATGAGACTTCCTGACAGCGAGATCTATCAAGTCTCCCAAGGGAAGTGGTGGAAGTCAGGTTTCTTGGCATATTTAACATCTAGCCTAGACAGAACTGTAGTCCATGTACAATAGTGAAGAGTCTTACACCTGGACTAAGGGTATGTCTACACTGGGAATTTTCAGCACTTCAACTGGGAAAAGTGCTAGTGCAGACAAGGTGTAGGTGACCTAATAGGTCTTCACATACGTTCTCTGAAAGTTTATCAAATAAGCAAACAGAGTTTCAAAAAGGTAATTAAAAAAGAAAGATACTATATAGTTTGGTAATTTTCTTTCATGTCTTAAGCTTTTACATTTCTTCCCAATTAATGGTTTGCTCACTCCTGCCTTGGCATTCCACCCAACAATGCACCTGAATAATTTAAAGTATGGTTATACAAAAGGATTAGTGTTCTGGAAATGAAAACCAAGGAACAGTCACAGAGGGAAGTTTGTATGATACTTAGTAGTCTTGGAGATGACAGCTGTTCACAAAAGGGAACAATCCATGCATTGCTCATACAAAACACCTTGATATTTGGAGTACCTGAAATGTCTTTGGAATTCCTCCAACATTGTAGTGAACCACTAGACTCACTTTGTTGTCCTTCTCCACAATTTCAAAGCTTCCTTCTTTCCATTTTGTAATCCCAGTTTGTATGCTGCGCATCCGGACAGGTCCATGCACCTTCAGGGGAGCCATTTTTCTTACAAATAAATAACTTCTAACAGATTAACTAAATTTACTTCACCTTGAAACCTGTTAAAAATAAGAAAATTAAAATTGGCAACTGGCAAATATATCCACGTAAAGTGTAAAAATAAGGAATAGGATTTTTTGCAGGAGTCTAGTGAAAAAATAGAATAATACAGTAAATGAAACATGGATAAAGAAATCTTCCACAATTTGGCCAGCATTACTTTAACCCAGTGGTCCCCAAACTTTTCAGGGTTGTGACCCCCTTACCCCTGTCCACGTTCCCCCTCCACCGGGGCTGAGAGTGAGGCAATGGCTCGGGGGGGAAATGTGGACAAGAGTTAGGGGGCTGGGGCCACAGCTGGGCATTGAGTGCCGGGCCAGAAGTGGAGCTGGGTGGCTCTGCCTCCCTGTCCCCCGTGGGGGCTGGCCCAGGCCCCAGCCACAGGGTGTGCCCCACAGGTTGGGGACCTCTGCTTTAACCCCTAAATGTTTAACGGTGGGTGAGCTGACTCAATACAGACACCAAAAGATCTTGCAAATCTAAGAATGTAGTTTCCACAACAAATCCACCTTTAGCTAAGACCAGGCAAGGAAAGATGATGGGTAGAGGAGAAAAAACAACAAAAGTTTTTCAAGTAAAGCACTTTGTTTCCAAAATTAGACAATAAAACATCTAATGAGAAATCAGCTTTTTAGTAACAAAATTTATTCTTTGTATTTTACATGCTTGAATTATTGTCACCTCAACCTCATCCATTTTTCTGTCTCAGTCACCTGTTGCATCTTGTCACTGGTCTAGATTGTAAACTTTTGAGTATAGATTGTGTTTTTACATTGGTACAGCACATAGTACAATGAGACTCCAACTTGAATGAGGCTTCTAAGCAACACTAATACAAATTACTAAAATAACATGACAAATTATTCTGTAAATACTTCATGTTTTGATAGGCATTGTTTGATAAAAGCTTTTCTTTCCTTGGTTTTTAATAAGAACACACATACAGCCACCATTTTCTATTTAACTTTTGACTAAAACACTATTCTTAATTATAGCCTAGGACACACCACATACAGTAACTAAGTAGCATGGTCAAAATAGTTCAAATTTGAACAATATAGTTTTAAGGGAGTTTCTTTATAGACAATGAAGGTGTTCCTGCAATGAAGGTTAGTCAGCAGCAATATGTATAGCAGAGTGCCTTACTCAGCCTGCCCTTTCATCACTAACCCCCACACAAATTCCATGAAAGGTGATACAGTTTATCCAAAAACACAAGACGAAGAAGTTGCATTCCATCACCATTCCCTAGAGTAGATTTTTTCTCTCTCCACTACTGCTCTGCTAGTGAAAGCAATGGTAGGAGATGCCAATATACACAAGATACAGGTGTCAGCTAGATCTGCTCTCAGCAAGGTTAGTCAAAACCAGTGCTTCCTCCATTACTGGCGCTTCTAGAGCTGCCCTGGAGGGAAATATTAAGTGAAAGTCTAGTGTCAATATGTCCACAGACCCGACCGCTGTCAATAGCTAAAGCTGAGAACTTCAGCATTTTGCCCCTTTTGGTTGCACTTACTCTCGCCACTCCCCTTGAGTTTTCTTGCAACAATGTAGACAGGCCAAGGGGACGAAAGACAGAAGTCTATAGCCTCACCCCCCGCATTCAAACAGAGAAACGTTTTCTGACCAGGACATTGCCCCTACCCCGTTTCTGATGGTGGGAGAATTAGGGAATCCGAGGCACGCTTTCTTTTCCAAAGAGCAATTTGATCGACCCCAGGAAGACAGGTCAACTTCCCTGTCAACGCCAGGCATCTGCCCGTCCCCAGAAACGCTGCGCTCGGGGCCGCCCCTAGGCCTGGGAGCCCTTCCACACCCCCCCTGGATGGGCGGCTCCGGATCCCACGGGAGGGCACGAAGGGCTGGGGCGGGGTTCGGGGTGACACGGGAGCGCCACAGGCTGGACTCGGGCCGGGCCGGGCCCACACGGGGCAGGGCCGGGAGGGTGAGCCCGGGCGCTGCCTAGGGGTGCGGGGAGCGCAGCACCGGCCGGGGGGGCGCTGGCTGGAGGGCGGGCTGCGCTCCCCGTGTGCCTGGGGGAGGGGAGTCTGGAGGGGCGGGGGGCGCCCGACGCTGCGGGCTAGGGAGCGACCCCGGGGCTCCCCGCGGGACGTGGAGCTGAGTGGGCCGGGGTTCCGGGGGGACACGGCGGGAGGGGCACCGGGACTCCGCGTCCGCGGCGGGGGAGGGAGGGGGCAGCGGAGCCGGGACTCCGCGCGCGTGCGGGTGGGGGTGGGGGGGGAGTATGGCCCCTACTCGGCTTCCCCCCCCAGCTCGCTACCTGCCGCTCGGTGTCTCCCGAGGCCCCGCCGGCGCTCGCTCCTCAGGGAGACCGGGGCGGGGGGAAGGAGGAGGAGAAGGAGGCAGATGGCGGGAAGCGGGCAGCAGCGCGAGAGCCCCGCGCGAGACACGCACGTACAGCGCGGGCACGTCACCACGCCGCGGAGCACGCGCGCAGGCGCGTGGCGGGCCCTCCGCATCCCCCGACACGGCCCGCTCCCTGCCCCAGAATTCACCGCGCGCGGGCTCCGTCCGCGCCCGCCGGCTGCGCGCGCTCAGAGCACGTGACGGGGTGAGAGGGCGCAGGGCAGGGGTCACGGCGGCGCGCAGGCGGCCTGGGCCCCATGGCGGCGGCCTCCTGATCCCGGCCCTGGGCGGCGCGAGCGGCGGCTCCGAACATGCACAGCCTGGCCACGGCCGCGGTGAGTCCCGCCCCCTGCGGCCGGGCCCGGGCCCGCCGCCCCCGGGCGTGGCGCTGGTTCCCCGTTCGCAGCTCGCCGAGAGCGGCCGGGTCCCCCCCCCCCCTTCGGCCGGCCGGCCTGGTGCCACGTTCAGCCCGGGGGGTCCCCGCCCCCTTCTCTTCCCGCCAGGCTCGCCCCTCCTGGTGCTGGGGGCGCCCTGACCCCGGCCCCCGCCGCCGCGGGGCAGGCGGATAAAACCCGCCTCTCCTGCGAACCCCTGGGGGGCCAGCCCGGGTCTCCTGGGCCCCGCGGGATCCGCTGCTCCGACCTCCTGCCTGAGGCAGCGCAGGCCGGAGAACTTCCCCGAGCGCCGGGGTCTCCTGGGCCGGGGCCATGGGTACAAAGCCGGGCCATGGGGAAGGGCTGTGGAGCACACGCAGGCGGGGAAGCGGAGCGTGGGAGGCTGAGACAATGCGGGGCTTCTTGTGGCTTCCGCCCCTCTCCGTAGTGTTGAGTTCGACTCTTCGCGTGCGGATTCCCTGGGTTAAAAATCCCTCCTTGAGTTGATTGACACTCATTGAAACCGAGTCTTTGCCGTGGCGTGTGTGTACCGGGGCAGTTTGCTGCGAGATCAAGTTGTAGGGATGTTTTAAAACTCATTCACTGCAAGTACTAGTCGGGCTTAAAAAAACAAAAAAAATATGAGTCACTCCAGTACTTAGCGGTATCTAATTCGAGCAGCCTTTAGTTTTCCTAGGCAGTGATTGTAAATATTCATTGCTGGACTAAATACATTTGTAGAGCACTAAAGGGTGAAAGCAGAAGGTTAATTATTTTAATCATTCCTTACGTTTTTATAGCAATATGATTCTATCCTTTTTTATAGTGGATAAGGGATTGTGGTACCTCCCATTAAGCTCCCAGCTGTACACTAGGCTTCCTTGTGATAAACCTGACTAAGTGGGCATTCACCCACCAAAGCTTATGCTCCAATACGTCTGTTAGCCTTTAAGGTGCCACAGGACTCTCTGTTGCTTTTTACAGATCCAGACTAACACGGCTACCCCTCTGATACTTGACGTTTTTAAACAGTCATTTAATAAAAACAACTGGTTGATGTGAATGGAGAGCAAGTTGTTGAGCGCTGATTTTAAAAGTGTTCAATAAATATACGCTCTGTGAACTGTGATGAAATGTCTTTACTGTCCACCAGCTTGCATTTATATATAGAAATATAAATGGGGCCCAAAATGCAGCCATCTCTGCAAGGTACTGATGGCTGCAGTACATCACACTATCCTTAGGCAAGGCTGTTGGCCTATAAACAGGCATTTTTATTTTTCAGGTTGGAAGAAGTTGTTGTTACAAAACTGTAATAAGGCAGAGCACTGGCCTTTTACGTAGTGAGACCGCTGGCAGAGCCTGCATTTAGATGCTAATCTGAAAGGGGCATAAGATAATAGATGTGAGGTCCAGAGAATGGAGCAAAAACAATAAACGACAGAAAACTTGAAATAGAAATATGAGAGTGAAAATACAAATTAATCAGACCCCTGCTAGGTCATTGTTAAATAAAGGTTCATGTTGGTGTTATCAGGTTGATTAACAATATAGTTAGAAAAACACACACAATTAGGCAATATTGTGTGTTAATCAATGTTTTTTACCCAGAATGCTTGGGGGGCAGTTGCTTAATTAAAGAAGTCCGCAATTGGCTAAATCAAGTTTATGTAGTTGTCAGAGTTGCAATTTGGCAGGGACACTGCAGGTAAATGCTCTTCAGTGATTCACAAGCGCTCAGTGCGTGGTGCTTTAAGACCGCTATGACATCACTCTTGCATACATGAGGTGCAACAGAGGGTATTTAGTAAGATCATTGATAAGTATCGGCAATATTTACATACAGCATTTGACATTTCCCAAGATCTTAGGGAAGGAGAATGAGACTGTGAGCCTTGAAAACAGCAATTTGAAAATTAGAAGATTTTATCAATGACTACATTAAAAATAAATGAGACTTTCAGGGAAAAGTACCAGATGGGAATCTGTGGGGTCTGTGGGGAGAAATTTGATTCTTTCTTAGGAAGGCACTGGACACTATACATTTGTGCATGCATTGCTGAGGAGTCAACATATTTGAACTGTTAACTTGAACTGAACTTTCCAATATGTCTAGCAAAATAGACCTGAATGTTTAGCTGTCAAAGAGCTTGTCATTCAGTCATCATAAACAAACACAAATTAGATCTTCCAGTTTTCCATGTATTCCTAAACTCTGTTATAGGAGATGCTAACAGGATTACACTTCTAACTCTTGCAACAGAATAAATGTCACTCTTCACCATTCAAGAAATACCCTGGTTTGAGGTTCTGAAAAAGTATCTGGAAAACAGGGAGAGGGGGTTGGAAGGATTGATTTGAGGAAAGATGAAGAGTTAAAATGTGTAGTGAGCTTTGCAGGGCAGGGATTGACTGTGTCTGACATCTACAGATAATCTGATATCACTAAACAAATACTTTCCTCGTGAATAAGAGCAAGGGGTTATCAAGTCTACAGATTTTTAATAGCATAAATACCCAGGGTGGGGAAGAATTAAAACAGAGGTGGGCAAACTATGGCCCGCGGGACCCTCCTGCCCGACCCTTGAGCTCCTGGCCTCTCCTCTGCTGTTCCCCCTCTCCCGCAGCCTCAGCTCACTGCACCGCTGGCACAGTGCTCTGGGCGGTGGGGCTGCGAGCTCTTGCCTGGCCGCGGCTCTGCAGCTGCCCTGCCCGACCCGGTGCTCTGTGCTGCGCGGTGGCGTGGCTGGCTCCAGCCGGGTGGCGCGGCTGCCTGTCCTGGTACTCTGGGCAGCACGGCTGTAACGCCGCCAGCCACCGGTGTTCCAGGCAGCGCGTTAAGGGGGCAGGGAGTGGAGGGGGGGGGTTGGATAGAGGGCAGGGGAGTTCGGGGTGGTGATCAGGGGCGGGGGTGTGGATAGGGGTCAGGGCAGTCAGAGGGCGGGGAACAGGGGGTTGAATGGGGACAGGGATCCCGGGGGGGGGGCACTCAGGAAAGGGGGCGGGGGTTGGATGGGGCAGGGGTCCCAGGAGAGCAGTCAGGAATGAGAGGAGGGGTTGGATGGGGCAGCGGGGGGCAGGAGTGGTCAGGGAACGGGGAAGGATGGATGGGGCGGGGGGGGTCCAGGGGCGGTCAGGGGACAGGGAGGGAGGGATGGGGCAGGGGATCCCGGGGGGGGGGCCGTCAGGGAACAGGGGGGCGGTTGGATGGGGCAGTAGTCTTGGGGGGGGGCCATCAGGGGGCGAGAAGCAGGGGGGGTGTCAGATAGGGGGCGGGGGCCAAGCCATGCCTGGCTGTTTGGGGAGGCACAGCCTTCCCTAACTGGCCCTCCATACAATTACAGAAACTCGATGTGGCCCCTCCATAAAGTTTGCCCGCCCCTGAGTTAGAATGTGTCTGGGATATAACTGAGCCCAATGGATGAAATTAAGAGGAAAAACTTTACCTAAATATAAGGAAACACTTGCTGATATTGAGAAGTGAGGCTGTGGAATGGTATCCCAAAGAATTAGATGAACCCTAATACACATCTCTCATTTCTAACTTCCAAAGTTCTGTAAAGATTGGTTCCTGTTGTACATTTCACTTCTGGTACTAGTTGATTTCACTTCCTAGTTCTTGTGCAAGACTTGAGTTGCAGAGGACACTGCAAGGGAATGCTTAAATCTAAATACACTGTAACTGGTTGGTCTAAACTTCAAGAAAATAGTCCTATTCATATCTAGTTAAACCTGAATTTTCAACCTACACTACCAGATTGTCACTTTAATAGAGCAGCAGTGCATTAGTTTATATTGCTGTTGTAAAGAGCATTCGAAAAGGCATGAGACTTTGTTTTTTAATGAAAGTTTAGCTCCTCTGTAAAGGAAATCAGAGATATCTTAAAATCCTTGATTCCCCAATGTGATTCTTTTCAACCTGAGAACTTACTGAAGATGTTACTCTTTCACTGATCTCGTGGGAAAGTGGGTATGGAAATATCTTTGAAAACTCTCATGCTTAATCTTAAAAATATTACCCGAGTGTGGGTACAGATTCAGTTCTCTCTGTCTTTTTCTGGAAAGGATTTTTCCCACAAAGCAAATTAATAAGGGGTTCCCTTTAAGATATACACCTCTACCCCGATATAACGCGACCTGATATAACATGTATTCGGATATAACGCAGTAAAGCAGCGCTCCGGGTGGGCGGGGCTGCGCACTCCGGCGGATCAAAGCAAAGTTCGATATAACGCGGTTTCACCTATATCACAGTAAGATTTTTTGGCTCCTGAGGACAGCATTATATCGGGGTAGAGGTGTATACTTAGGGAAGAGACTGACGTTCTTGGGGACACAAGAAAGATGGATTTGTGCAACCCCTAGTTGTAGCACAATTTCTCTCTAGCAATACTTTTAAAATGCCCCGTTGTACCATGCGGAGGTTGATGAAATAATTAGAATTTTTTTCATTTATGTGGGACACTTATTTTAATGTAGTTTTGAGTGAATGTCGCTTGCGTTGAAAAGCTGCTGTCTTGAGCTTGTGGGAGGTATAAAACCAGTGGACTCTAAACTAACATGTCTTAAGTACTCCTTTAAATACATTTTTATTCTGCTTACACTTTGAGTGCAGGGTCTAAAGATACTTAACGTAGACAGGGTTGGCGCCGTGATATAGCACAGATTTCTACTGGAAAAAGAATGAAAAATAACCTGTCCTAATCTTTTGCTTGTATAGATGTGAAGTCGTGTGATTCACTGAATGTTGCTGAAGGAAGTTGCTAGATAACATTTTGCCAGAGGATACAGAGAAACTATAGTAGCGATAGATTTATTCCATGAAGCAAAGCCGCCTGTCCATGTTTCGTGGCAGGTGAAATGATAAGCATTGAACTGAGACCATTATCTGTATCCAGAACACTATTAGAAAAGCAGGTCTGCGGCTTTCTCCCTCCTCTAATTGAGGTTGCATTAACTGCCTGGCTTCATCTGTCTCTCTCAAAGTGAAAAGGGCCTGGTTTGAATCCGATAAAACCGTGATGTACTTACCCGTTTTATTGTCTCCCCTCAAGCCTGTGCCGACAGCACTGGCTCAGGTGGATAGAGAGAAGATCTATCAGTGGATTAATGAGCTGTCCAGCCCTGAGACCCGTGAGAATGCCTTGCTGGAGCTGAGTAAGAAGCGTGAATCAGTCCCTGACCTGGCCCCAATGCTATGGCACTCATTTGGCACAATCGCAGCTCTTCTGCAGGTGGGCGCCTTTCCGTTGCACCTGAAATGATGCTCGGGTGCTGCAGGGGTGACCGGGAGAGCTCGCTCATTGATGTGGGGTCTCTTGGGTTTCCTGAGTGACCTCTCTGTCACTTACCCCTTCCTACTGCAAGAGAGCCTTCCGAATAAAAACACACACCTCCCTCCCTGTTCGCCTCTTCAGCAGTCCAACACGTTCCACAGCTGCTGTTTGGCTCTCGGAGTATGAGACCTGGGGGTTTCCTTTGAGGAATTAAATTAAAATAAGAGGGACGGGCACTGAGAAACTCCTGTTCAGCGTACGCATGGAGCAAGGGAAGAAAGTCAGAAAGAGCTTAAGTTAGAAATGGACAGGCCTGGGTCAGACTTTTCCTCCTCACTCACGTCCTTATAACTGCCCCCTGTGCTCATGCAGTTCATCCTTCTTGGTACCCATAGCGGCTTCGCTTCAGGGAGACCAGAGGTCCCAGCATATGCTAGATCAGGATAGAGCTTTGCATGCTGGGACTTCTAGGCACAGTGGACTGCACCGCTGTTGTTTGTTGGTACTTCCAGGGCATCAGTCACCATAGTATCTAACCAACAATTAAGGGCAGCTGTAATCTGCTTAATTACATGCAGAGTAGATGCATCACCTTGATACCTGGCAATTTGCACGGTGCAGCCCTCAGTTGGGCAAAGTTTGAGTTCCCCAGGTTGCATAACTTCCTTTTAAAATGATGCTTGCAGCAGTGCTGTGGCAAACAGAAGGCAGCCATCTCTCTGGCACTTGCAGCCACTTATCAGGCGAATGTATTTGTGCAGCTTGGTCTGGTTTTCTCCTTTAATTTTGCTTTGTTTAACTTTCTTAGGAAATTGTAAATATTTATCCATCAATCAACCCGCCAACCCTGACAGCCCATCAATCTAACCGAGTCTGCAATGCTCTGGCACTCCTGCAGTGCGTTGCGTCGCATCCGGAAACCAGGTAAATGTCATCAGTCATATTGGTTAGCCTTGAGGTCCCTGTAAACTGTGTGTCGGGCTGGGTAAATCGTTTGCTCTAGGCAAGTGGTAAGTTCTTTGTACTGCCGCCACATTAAAGGCAGTGTGGCATATGACACTAGATGATAAACAGCAGCTTTGGGGATCTTTGCATGCAGCTTGACAGAAGCCCCAAACATAGGACATTGCATTTTGAGATTTCCTCTAATACCCCGCTCTTTAAAACGTGGTCTCCCCAAGACACTCCAGCTGAGATTGGGGCCCTGTTGTGCTAGCACCGAATAAGAGCTTGCAGTGTAATTTGAGAAGACAGCGGGTGGGAGGAAGAGAGGCACAGCCTGGGAAAATGTCCCAAAGTCACTCAGCAGGTCAGTGGAAGTGCCACGCCTGGAGTCCCAGTCAAGTGCCTTATTTGCTGGAGAACACTGTCCCTCCAATATCCTAGGGCCTCACTGTCCCCGTTGCTTGGACAAGGAAAGGAATAATCCAGGTGCTTGCCCGAAAGCCCTGTGACTGAAACCCAGCAGAAATCCGGCCTAATGGCCATGTTCTCTCATGTTTCCGTTCTCCCTGTGAATAAGGCCCTGTAACGAAATTGGGGGAACAATTAGGAAGCAGAATGTCTTTCAGCCTCTGCCAAACAAGATTTAACAGCACTGCTCCTTAAGCCAGTCTTCAAGGAAACAGTCCAGATTTTTCACTGGATTCCTTTATAACTTCATAAAAATGTGGAAACTCAAGCTCAGTATCTGAAGGGTGGATTCTCTTTAGTCTGAACACAATCCTGTGCGTTCAGTAGAACTCCCCTAGGATGGCCTTTGGAAATGGTATGTCAACAGGGGAACCTCTTCCTCTGGGGACTTCCCGCAATCCGAATTCTTTCCAGCCCATTCTCAGAAATGGGTTCTGGGGCTGGGAGCCAGGGATGACTGAGTGCTGTGGTGACAGTAGGTCTTGTGCAATATTTATACTGTAGTAGTATCTAGAGGCCAAGCAGATTGAGGTCCCATCGGGCCGGGGGCTGGGCATGCACCTGGTAAATAAGTCACTGAACCAAAGCATCTACAGCCTACAAAATCAGCTGTTACGTGGGTGAGACGAGAAGCAGATCAGAATGGGGGAGATGGGGTAACACAGAAATGTGGATGTGTGTGATCCTTCGCCTGTTGGGAGCCGTACCTGTGACCCATCACCTGCCTGCCTGTCCAGAGCATGTCACTTCCCTCTCTCCATTTGTAAACGGAGGATACTTTGCCTGCCCGCCCAGAGCGATGGGTGTTAACGTCTAGTCAGGCGGAGGCAGATGTACCGCGCTGTTACTGGATTGTGTGTTCTGTTTAGCCCTCTTGGCTTCTCGTGGTGTATGTTCAATGTGTCTTCTGCCTTTTCTTCCAGGTCAGCCTTCCTTGCAGCTCACATCCCTCTCTTCTTGTATCCCTTCTTGCACACAGTTAGCAAGACTCGTCCATTTGAATACCTGCGGCTTACCAGCCTTGGAGTGATTGGTAAGCAGTCATGCAAACGCTGGGAGCACTGGCTCCTCCTTTCCTATGG
Organism: Emys orbicularis; assembly: GCF_028017835.1. Taxonomy (NCBI): domain Eukaryota; kingdom Metazoa; phylum Chordata; order Testudines; family Emydidae; genus Emys; species Emys orbicularis. The sequence continues at coordinate 2,291,944 of NC_088693.1, read as the reverse complement.
GCCACTCATCCCATGCCTTTAGTGTAGCAGCACCTTAAATCACTGTTGCTGTCCTTCCCTACGTGATCTTCTGAGTTATGTGATAACGTCTAACTTCCCATTGATGTGCGGAGAGCTTACCAGCGTGACTCCCATTAATACTAGTGGGAATTGTGTAGATAAATTCTGTGTGTCAGTGGTAGAAAAGACCCTGGAGTTTTGGACCATGGCTGGGTTGCTGGTGGGTTTTCACACCAAATGCAAGTGCATGGCTGATGTATCGATAGCATGCGCCTAAGCCGCGTCTTGGTTTGGCACAAGAAACATTGGCTGCATTGGGAAGTCCTGGCCTCAAAGCAGGTGGGGAGTTCACTTGCAGGAACAGTGAAGCTGCTGTTTCTTCAGCTACAAGCTGATCCTGTCAAGAGAAGTAATTACTGAGGGGGCCAAACTTCCAGAGTTTTTCTCCATTTTCTTGTCATGAATTTACTTGGGTGTCATTTTCCTCTAGATTATTTTTTTCCTAAAAGCTTTCTAACCCAGCACAGTAAGTGGGGCATTAAGATGGCGTCTCTAAGATGCATTCATTTTTCATAAAGGTCGCCAGTGGTCAACTGATGGTATGCTTCAGATTGGGTTTGTTTTATTGCTGGGAGGAGACAAAGCTTAGACTTTACCTGCCTTTTAAAAACTGGCATATTTGCTTCATTCTGCTGAAGCGATGCAGTTCCCTAGCCAGAAACGGCAGCAGATTCAGCATGAGGATTGCACTGGCTGCGCAGTGCCCGGCACCAGTTTATGTAGCACATTCCCATGCCAGTCACCCCGTTCTCGTCTCAGAGAAGCAGTCTGCACTCCCATGCGCAGTGTGGTGAGGATGTGTGCCTTGGAGAGGCTTGGAGAACAGCTTCCAGGCACTTTTTGGTCACCCGGCATTGAGTGTTGCATGAAGCCATCTTCTCTTCCTCTCTTTTCCCCCCATGTTGGTCACAATGTGCTAGTTGGTTTTCATAGAGAAACGTCCCAGTCCCTGCCGCGTGAAGCAAACAGTGTAAAGTCAGACAGAGAAAAGCAAGGGGAGGGGGTACAGCCAGTGAGCGATGAAGGTAGCGTTTGCCCTAGTCTTGGTAGCATCAACGCTTTAATCTTTTCCGGTGAGATATGTACCTTATTCCCAGTAACCCCTCCTGCTTCTTGCTGCAAGTCCGCTCGATCCACCCAGGTGGCATGGGACTGGACAGTCCTCTCAGCTGACCATGACCCCGGTTAATGGCTCTTATGTTCCAGACAAGCGAGTGGGTGGGCCGCTTTCGGCAAAGCGGGTGCTAGGAATCCAAAGGATTGTCCCCACCGGATGGTAACGGTTTGAGAAGCCGAATTTGGGATACGGCTGCTGCTTGAGCCATCGCTCCGTAACCATTCAGATATTCTTCTTTGTACTCGGGCAGTGCCCAAAGTCTCCCGTTTGCTGGACAAACCTGAGCAGTGCTTGCATTCTGGTCATCGCTGTGCTCGTATAAATCTTTGCCCCCTAGCTCAGGCTGCTCTTTCAAAGACAGGAGGGATTAAAATCTGCAGCTCTTTTGTCTGTTTTTAGGGGCCCTGGTGAAGACGGATGAGCAAGAAGTGATAAACTTTTTGTTGACAACAGAAATTATCCCCCTCTGCTTGCGCATCATGGAGTCTGGCAGCGAACTTTCCAAGACGGTATTTGCTTTTAGTTGAATTAAGTGATTTGTTTTTGTTGGCCGTTTCCCAGGTGTTCTGTTCATGTCCCTGCACGCAGCAGATCAGTGCGTCTTACCAGTTAGTTTGAACTTCTCCCTGTTGCAACTTGACATCGTAAAACGACAGGGGCAATTGCTGATCCCTTTATCGCCTTTCAAAATGTTGCTGTGAAGATCCGAGCTGGATGTTCTCCACCGTCCTCCTCCGCACTAGCCAGAGAATCGTATTCCGTCATTCCTGTACCTAGCCCAGTCACTGGTGGTTGATGAAAGCATCTCTTCCGGAGAGGCAGCCTGGCTGTTAACACTTGAGCTGCAAACCACAAGCCAGCTGGGCAAGGTTGTGTATGGCTAAGCAGGGCCATGGGATGGGGTGTTCCCCTCTGTCTCCCCTCTCTCGACAGTTGACCGGTCTGAATTGCCCGTTACCTCGGGTAGCCTGGCAGTAATTGTTAGGCCATGTCCACACTACTACTTACGTCGCTCAGGGGTGTGAATATTCCATCCCCCCAAGCGAGCTAAGTGACGCTGGCATAAGCAGTGCAGTGCACCGCGCTGTGTCGGTGGGCGAGCGTCTCCCACCGCCGCAGCTCTCGCCGCTCGTTGGGGGTGTTGAATGATGCCGACAGGCGAGCTCTGTCCCGCCAGCGGAGAACAGCTGCACGAGAGATCTGACAGCGGCACAGCTGCGTCGGCACAGCTGTAGAGCAGACATAGCCTTAGTGAACATACGACTCAACACAGCCCTTCATTGTTATCCAGCTGCTGTAGCTGCCTCTCTTCCCTTTGGAGCGTTGTTCTAGCTGTGTTTGCCCCAGGAGATTTGAGAGACAAGATAGGTGAGGTCATATCTGTTACTGGTGAGAGAGACAAGCTTTCCAGCTACACAGAGCTCTTCCTCAGGTCTGGGAAAGGTGTTATAGCTAAATAGGAGGTGAAACAAATGGTTTAACGCAAGTTGTTCACACACATTCTGAGGGGGACACATTCAAGGTGAAGTGGCCCATTAACACCCTGGCAGTCATAGGACAAAAAAGAGGGGTTACTGGGTTACAGATTGTGGTAACAAGCCATAAATCCAGTGTCTTTCTTTATTAAGACCATGATTTTTAGTGCCTAGCAAAGTTATGAATCCCTGGCTGGGATGATTTAGTTGGGGATTGGTCCTGCTTTGAGCAGGGGGTTGGACTAGATACCTCCTGAGGTCCCTTCCAACCCTGAGATTCTATGATTCTATGAATTGAAGCTCCCAGGCTCGTCTTTTGAAAGTGTTCTGTGGGTTCCCTTTGAGGCCGAGGACTGGTAGGTCAGATAGAGAGCGATCGCTTTGGGACAGGCGTTCGCCCGCAGGACACGTGGTGTGTTCATCTTTTATCATTTTTCTGTGCGAGTTTATACGGGGGAGTATTGATTTCATCCACGTCGTCGCTGTTGGGGCATTGGGTGAGGTGCACCACATGTTGTGATAGGTATGTACAGCGCCCAGGGATCCTGAAAGGTGTGTTGTGGGGGGTATATCGCTGTAGCGGTGGAGAGGTGTCTGCAGGTTTTGCATCTGTTGTTCAGGTCAGGGTCTGGTGCCCCTTTGAGTCGGTGGGTCCTGATCTGTTTGTTCCTTTCTCCCCTTCACAGTGAATTCCATGTGCTGTGTAAAGACCAGCCGTTCCTTCTGGTTTGAAACTGAGTAAACCTGTTAGCCGCCCCTGTTGAAATACTTGGTGCTCTTGGCATGTGTCCGTTTTGCAGTTGGTTGGGGTTGCTGTCAGAAGAACAAACAGGACGTGGTCCATTACAGGCGCAGCTGGTTAAGTGATTTCTCCCCTCTGTTCCAGGTTGCTACGTTTATTCTACAGAAGATCCTCCTAGATGATACAGGATTGGCGTATATCTGCCAGACTTATGAGCGGTTTTCTCATGTCGCCATGATATTGGTAGGGTCGGTTGCTCCCTTCACTTACTAAAGGGGTTACGCTGGAGCACCCGGCTTGTGTTTACTCATGATAGCACCTGCTGCCAAGGGTCTGTCCTGTGCAGGCTTCCCAGGGTCAGTTTTGTAAATTCACCGGCAGCTTCTCGTCTAACTCTTACTGGGATGGGTGTAAAACATAGAGTTGATATTTATGAATAGACTGACTAAAACCTGCACAGTTAGAATCTCCAAGGAAGATCCCTCAGTAAGGGGAGTGAGGTGGGACATAAACGATGCAAAACGAGCTATTTTAGCAGCATAGATCAGTTAATGCTGTCACCTATAGGCAAACCGAGTGAGCAGATGCTGAAAACATAGTCCTGGGAAATGCTTTCCATCCTGATCCTTGGACCAAAGCTCAGGGAGGTGGAACTCTTGCAGGTCCTGGGCTGAATATGAATTAATCAAGTTTTGAAGGAAATGGCCGGTGATGTAATCTGTAATGACCTCTGGGTCCATCCAGCTGTAAGTGGGTCTTGGTTGGAGAGAGCCCCGCAGTAGTGGCCCCGGTTTGAGCAGGATCTTTGAGTTGGGATCATCTCCTATTAGTGTTACAAGCTAGACTGGAAAGATGCTATCCACCTGCCAACAGGCACCAGTCACCTCCGCTTTGGTGGCTGCCAGAACCCGGTCCCGGTCCTGGGAGAATGAAACAAAACCACCGAAGTTCAGCACTTCCTAGTGCTTTTTCTAAACACCGTTTCTCTAACTGGAGCCGCTCCTTTGTTGAACAGGGTAAGATGGTCCTACAGCTCTCCAAGGAGCCGTCAGCAAGGCTGTTGAAACACGTGGTCCGCTGCTACCTTCGCCTTTCCGATAACCCAAGGTAAACATTTTAGGAGTTTTCAGGGGCTCCTGGGGGGCAGAGAGCAAAGGTGCTTCCCCCTCTCGCTGGAAGTGCCGTTCCATCGGGATTCCCACTTCGTGTGTCTGCCTCTCGGTCAGCCCTGGGACCTTTCTCGTGCCAGGCCTGTGAGCTCCCCCAGCACCTGGGCTCTGCCTGACTCTTGTAACACAGGTTGAATGGTCATAAATTACAACTGTCCCAGCGTGACTTGACCCCGTAGGGACCAGTGCCGCTGCGTGAGCTCTGCCTCGCTCCTCTGCGGCGGTGCTGGCGGGTGACACAGAGCAGTGCTGCAAAGGGCTCGTGGAGGGCGGAGCGGTGGAGTAACGAGGGGCCACTTCTCTGGCTAGCTATATTTGTATTTACTCCGTCCCTTGCTGGGCAGTCTCTGAAGCTTCTGACTCGGCTTCCTGTGCAGACATGCCGCCCCCCTCGTGTCTGGAAGGGGGTTGTGACTGGGAATGCGTTGGGACGGGGGGGCCCTTGGGTCAGTTCCCTTCAATGTGGGGGATCTGCCTGGAGCTCTTGGGTTTGGGGAGGAGGGAGGTCCTGGCCACGGTCTGGGGGGCGGAGTTTCCCAGGCGTGCTCAGAGCAGCCTGTCCCAGGCTGTAATGTTCCAGCAGGGGGCCTGCTCCCCTCTTGTCAATGTGAGTTTATTTGTTGGTCCCCCTGTTTCTTGTCTCCTGATGTAGGGCACGAGAGGCTCTCAGACAGTGCCTTCCTGACCAGCTGAAGGACACCACCTTCGCCCAGGTGCTGAAGGACGACACCACCACCAAGCGCTGGCTGGCACAGCTCGTCAAGAACCTGCAGGAGGGTCAGGTCACCGACCCCAGGGGCATCCCCCTGCCCCCGCAATGACACCCGCGGAGGGCGGGGCACCAGGGAGGAAACAGCTCAGGTTTACAGAGAACCAGGAACCGATGACCTCTTCCAGAACCGCCTGGGTGCACAGGCCAGCCTCCGGCCTGCCCGCCTCCCAGCCAGCAGGACCGTTCCCCCAGCCGCGGGGGGATTGTGACACCAGCACATACTGTTACTGCAGCTTAAAAGCCAAGCACCGCCTCTTCCCAGCTCGGCTGGTGTCTGCCTGGGGCCGTGCAGGACGTGGACTCTTCCCCGTAGCGCAGTCTCCGTGCCGGCGGCGCGTGGCCTCGCATTCCTTGTCACTTTCACCGTTTACAAGTCTGTTAGACGAGCGAGCTCAATAAAAGTTGACCCAGTTGTTTTATCCCCTCCACAGAGCGCGAACCGGCTGCGTCTCGCCCAGGGGGTGGCTCTCTCCCCGTCTGACGTGAAGCAGCTTCTTTCTGGCTGCCGCAGCTGCCTGCCCGGGTTTTGGTTTCCGTTTGCCAAGGGCGATGGCTGGAGCCAGGCCCATCTGCGCTCCGCTGGCTGGGGGAGTGAGGGAAGGCTTTGATCCTGGGTTCTGGCCCGTCCCTGGGGGTGGAGGTGACAGCAGGGTCGCGTTCCTGGGCTGTAAATTGTGCATTGCAGCCGCTGTGACTGCTGTGCTCAAAGCCCCGTGAACTGGCTCTCCGGCGTCCCCTGGACTGAAGTACAGCACCTCCTCCTAGTGCTGCCCTCTGCCCGCAGGACGGAGCTGGGTTCGGAAGCCCCTGCTGCTGGCCAGGCTTAAGGGCAGCAGCTCGTGAATGTGTTAGCTCGGCCGCTTTGCTGGCCAGAGCCCGTTGAAAGAGGAGATCCTGCCTCTGGGCGGCAGGGGACGTGGCAGGAGCCAGTTCAGGCAGGTGCCAAGGGCTCCAGGGACGTCAGCTTTTCTGGGGTGCCAGGCCTCGAGGCTGCCTCCATACACAAGGGCTCTGGCTCTCCTGTCCGTCCCCCATCCGCCCCTTCTCCCCTGGCCCAGTGTTGGCATCTGCCTCAGCCCACAGCAATGAAGGCGCTCGCCTGCCTGCGTGGAGAGGGACAGGCTAGCTTTTCCAGCTGAACCGAGCGGGGAGGCAGGTTGGCTGTAACTTGTCCAGCAAGGCTAGAAGCCGGGGCCCCCTGGTGACTGCCATGCCCTCGCCCTGCAGTGAAAGCTGGGCTTGGCTGTGGCACCGAGCAGCCAGATCTTCCTAGGGGAGAAGCTTTGTCCCTTTTTGCTGATCGTCGGCCATGTTGTTGTGCCAACAGTGTCTTAACCTCCTCCAGGCCTCTCCTCCCCCAGCCCGCGGCCAGCCCCGCGGGACGGGGGCAGAGCGCCAGGCTCCCTCCCTTACCCCGGGCTCTGGTTTTATAACGGATAGTCTCATTTTTGCCATCCCCGCCTTGACGCGACTTAAAAATGCTTCTGTTTTGTAACTTAAACTTAATAAAAAAAAACCCCAAAGCACCACTGTTCCCGTCTGATCTCTGAGTGTGGGATCAGAGAGGGGCCGTCCGCAGGCAGGAGATACGGGAGGCCGGGTAAGCGCGCCCTCAGGCTCCTGGATCCTGGGTTGGTCAGTGGTGACTGGGGGTGGGGAGTGGGAGGCGAATCCGCTCTAGGGAGGATACTGGCCGTTTTAAGTGGTTGTCTCCCTGCCTCTCCCTGACCTGTCCGGTGTCTAGACCCACCCCACGGTCTTGTCTGCGTCTGGTTGCAGGAGCTGTTTGTGTCTTGACTGCGCCATTCAGATGAGTGGAACACGGCGATGGCTCTTAATCTTGTGTTTGGCCGAAGCCATCCGCTGTCAGGTCCTACAACGTAGTGCTGAGTGGTCTTAGGTAGAAATCTCTGGTTCCCAAACACCTCCAGGGAAACGCTTCCCTGCTTCTGGGGGAGCAGGGGGCCGGGGTTCATTTCTAATCCCCCTCCCTGGGCCTGCTGGCTGTACTCAAAGCAACGGCTCTCCTGCGGAGCAGTTAACAGATAGTTTGTGCTCTCTTTCCTAGGTGGGGTTCCTAGCCAGCTCCTGACTCCCCTGCCGAGATTACCCGCCCCTCGCTGGCGCTGCCCAGGCCCCAGCCATGCCAGTCTGAGGAGTCACAGTCCTGCTAGAGCATCTGCATTGTGCTCGGGGCTGCAGGGCTGCTTCAAGTGCAGTGAGGGTAAAACAAGCAGAGAGTCGGGGGCAAGATCCCAGAGCGGGGCTTGGGCCGTTCCTGCGCTGCGTGGAGAGGCAGATGGTAAATGAGGCCGGGATTCCGGTGTGAACTAGGCCTGTGCCATCCTCTGAACCCAATTCCAGCTCCTGTCTCTCAGCCTGGCTAGCGGCTCCTCTTGCATGGGGGCTTTTCCCCCTTCCTGCGTGGGGACCCTGGCAAGAGCTGGCCAGTGATTTGTGGTGGACCTTGTTGGCGTGAGTCCCGTGGGACGATATCAGGTGCTGCCAGCAAGGGAGAAATGAAATTTACCTTCCTTCAGTGGGGGTGAAATCTACAAGCGCCTCCCTGGGAGCGGCCGGGCTGCGCTGGTTGAGGGCGTCGACATGACCATGCGCCAGCGACCAGCAGATGGAGCAGAACTGGACGCAGAGGCTTAGCTGGGCTCCACTGGGCCTGTCAGGGCTGCAGATCGCTCCTGCCAGCACTCACAGCCTAATCCTCCACCCAGCAGCTGTTACCTAGACGCCTGGCAGCGCCTGCCTGGCTCGCAGCACCTCAGGGACGGCCTGAGTTCAGAAATCCGTCCGGGCTTGTGCGGGGCGGTGACCGGCGGAGCCATTCCTGGCTGTGAACTGACAGGACCTGGCCTCCTTGTGGCAGGTAGGGAAACCGAGGCACCGATGGGGCTAGACAACCTGGGCCTAGAAGCCGTGTCTACCACCTCCCTCTGCGAGGTGCTGCCCGCGGGCCAGGCTGGTGTTACTGTAGCGGGGTCTAGAGCGAGGCGGCTCCTCTTGGCAGAGCGGGATGGAGGTGATCTGGGCTCTCCCCAGCTCTGCCTGGATCCTTTGCAGCTCCCCCCTTGTCGGTCCATCGGCCATTCCCCCCATTCCTTCCTGCTTTGGGTATTCTGCTCTTCGGGGACCCCGAAGGAGCACTGCGCCCAAGGCACTCTAAGGCTGTGGGAGCCGGGGATGGGTTACAGAGCATGAGCAAAGCGGTCAGGCTGATGGCCGTGGGTGGCTCGTTAGTCGCCGTAGCTCTGAGCTCCCCTCAGTGGCTGTCCTGGCCCCCACGATGGGGTTTGCAGCTGAAACTGCGAGGTTTTGTCCTGCACCCTGTGAGCCTGTGGGAAGAGCAGGAGGCAATGGAGCCCGGGGCTGGTGCTGAGCGGCACCTCTGGCTGGTGGAGGGGTGTGGGCTGGCTCATGAAATGCACCGCCTTCTGCTGCAGGCCCCCCAGAGCCACTGCCCCTCCAAACGGTGCCGCCTCCTCCAGCCTGACCATCTCCATCCAGTGCCAGCCCCGCTGCTCTTTGCATCCCTTTCCCAGCCCCAGAGCTCGCCAGGCCAGGCCTTTTCTGGTCCCAGTGGGGCCTCGCCAAAGCCCAGGGTCTATTTCAACCTGCCTGGGTCCCACCTTCAGCTGCTTCCAGACGTGGGGTGCAGGAGATGGGGCCGGTGCGTCTCTCTGGCAGGTGCCGCCTTCCTCCCGCTTGCTGGAGCCAGGGCAGAAGGGGGCTTCCCTCCAGGCCGGTTCCAGTTTCCCGGCCCCCTGTGGGGATCACGCTCGTCTCCCTGGCGCACGGTTCTCAGTGCTGTTCCTGGACGGCACCCCTGAGTTCCCATCCCCCACTTGGGTTTCAAAGCCCCCTCACTAATTGCTGGTGGCAGGAGGAGGGTTGGGTTGCAGGCAGAGTGGGACCCAGCTCTGCTGGGACACGGTAGGAGGAAAATGCTCCTGTTGCCGCCTGCCCCTGGGGAGTCCTCTGGCGTCTTTGGCCCACTGCTGCATGAATGCTCCTACCCCTCCTTGTAGCCGACCTCGGCCCCAAACGCAGCAGTGCCCGGAGACCCGGCCTGGCTCTGCCGCGGACGTGTCCTACGCACGTGTGCATGGGCGTTACCGACCCTAGCGCCTGCTAGAAATGATGTGGGAAGAGAAGAGACCCCCTAGAGACCATTTCTGGCCCAAGGCCTGGGCAGATGGGCCCAGGGCTGGTGTCCCAGATGGGCTGGTGTCCCAGATGTCCATAGTGCTGCTGACTGAGGGTTGATCCTGTACCCAGGGAAGACGATGGCTTCAGTGGTGCATGTTTTCAGCGCTGTGATTCAGCCATTCCTACTTCAGCTGCAGCTTCGAGCTGTAGTGCCGGAGAGGGGGAGAGATTCACACTGCACCGGTGGCTTGGGAATGACCCTTCCGCACCCCTCACTGCTTCACTAGTAGCCCCAGAACCTGTTTGTGTCCTTAAAATCCCCAAGTCTCTGTCTCCTAGCTGGCCCCGAACCACCTCCGAGGTGCTGGAGCTGCTGTGTGCTGGCTGCTTCCCCTTGGACCCTGGACATGTTGTGACAGGTTCGATCACAGAACCCCCCTTGGGGCTTCCAACTGATGTGCCAAGACTACTCCTGCCCCTGCTTTCCTGCCCGGGCAGCTTGGGACTCCAGCACCCTGTCTTGCTGAGCCAGACACACCCGTCTGCTCCAACACAGACCCAGGGTCTGAACCACATGCCCCAAAGCTGCAGACTTAACTGAAAGCAAGTTAAGAAGTGTTCCTGTCTTTAACACTCAGATGCCCCACTCCCAATGGGGTCCAAACCCCAAATAAATCCGTTTTACCCTGTATAAGCTTTATACAGGGTAAACTCATAAATTGTTCGCCCTCTATAACACTGAGAGAGAGAGATGCACAGCTGTTTGCCCCCCTCTCCCCCCAGGTATTAATACATACTCTGGGTTAATTAATAAGTAAAAAGTGATTTTATTAAATACAAAAAGTAGGATTTAAGTGGTTCCAAGTAGTAACAGACAGAACAAAGTGAATTATCAAGTAAAATAAAATAGAACACGCAAGTCTATGTCTAAGAAAACTGAATACAGATAAAACCACCAGTTCTAGTAAGCTTCCTTTTACAGACTAGTCTCCTTCTAGTCTGGGTCCAGCAATCACTCACACCCCTGTAGTTACTGTCCCTGGTTCCAGTCTCTCTTAGGTATTCTTGGGGGTGGAGAGGCTCTCTCTTTAGCTAGCTGAAGACAAAATGGAGGGGTCTCCCAGGGGTTTAAATAGACTTTCTCTTGTGGGTGGAGACCCCCTCCTCTCTCCTATGCAAAGTCCAGCTCCAAGATGGAGTTTTGGAGTCACATGGGCAAGTCACATGTCCATGCATGACTGAGTTCCTTACCAGCCAAGCCACATTCCCGGGAAAGCTCCAATGTGGATTGGCGTCTTCGAGTTCATTGTTGGTTTAAGTGGTTCTTGACTGGGCACTTAATTTGCACACTCCTTTCTCAAGAAGCTGCCCAAATGCTTTACTCAGGCTATGAAGCCAGTACACAGCCAATATTTCTAACTTCACGTACAAAAATGACACATGCCTACAAACAGGAGGAATGTGTTCAGTAGATCGTAACCTTTGCAGAGAGAACCTAACCCTAAAACATATTCCAGTTATATCATATAGACGTTCATACGCATATTCCCATGAAGCCTTATGGGGTACACAGTCACACAGGTGACCTGCAAGGAAGCGCAGGAGGTCTCGCCGTCCACGTCTTACCCGGGAGGTACAGAGCCGCTTGCAGGATCCAGCGTCCAGCTGTGAGTGCAGGAGGGCGGGGGCGTCCGGATTCAGAGCGAGCTCCCCCAGTCACTGGGCACTGCCCTTCCACTTAGTGGAGGAGAGGTGGGCTCGGGGCAATTTAAGGCACTAGTTTTTCCTCCTCAAGGATTTGCTTTCAAGTCCAGGTTAAATCACAAAGGACGTGAGTTTCTGGAGAGTGGTGTCTGGCTAGGAGCTGTGTGTTCAGATCACAGGGGCTGGCCTTTCAGGACATAATACTGGAGTGGTAGGAGGAGCAACAGAGCTGAGGGGTGGGAGATGGGGAGCCCAGGGCTGGGTTAGCAGGGGCTGCGGGTTGGGATTGAGGGGCACTGACAGAGCTGGGGGGAGGGGAGGGGGCTGAGGGTCGGGATTGAGGGGCACCGGCAGAGCTGAGGGGTGGGAGGGAGCCCAGGGCTGGGTTAGCAGGGGGGCTAGCAGTCAGGATTGAGAGCCATCAGCAGAGCAGTGGGAGAGCCCACAACCAGAGCAGCTGTGGGGCTAGGGGCCAGGACAAAGGTGCATGAACAGACCCGTAAGTGGAAGCTTGCACTGCACCTACCCCCTTGGCCCCGAGCCTGCGTTCTGCCCTGCGTGGGAGTAGCACCCGCCAGCCCCATCGGTCTCTGCGGGGTGGGAATTCCAGCCCCTGGCCGGGAGGTCGACCCCCCCGGGGTTTGCAGTGATTGTCGTTCCCCACTCTGCAGTGCCGGCGAGGCACAGAGCTGAGGGGCCACCCAACCACACCGTCCTTTGTGAAAGGAAGTTCTTCGTACATTTCCAATGCTCTGTTCTCGTTCGTTTCACTGGCTCTATCTCTCCCCCCCCCCCTCCCCCTTCCTTTATTTATTGCTGCTCATTTCCACAACCCGCAAACCCCCCTCTGTCTAACCTGGCCCCAGCCCAGGGGATGAGCAAACCTTGCAGGGACGGTGCTGGTGCTAGGCCAGCGAATACATTTGCAGATGAAACCTAAGCTCAGAGCTGGCTCCGGTCTCCAGGTGACCTCAGAGCTGCTGCTCACCCTTGCTAAGCGGCTGTAACCTCAATTCTGGCTGACGCTGTCAGCAGCTCAATCCCAGGCTGTTCCTGGCCCAGCGAGAACGGCAGCGTTACAGCCCAGTTAACGGGTGAGCGTAGATGGACCCAGCTTGTAACTGGCTGGAAGCCCTGGCCGTTCTGCAGTGTGGGGTGGCGGGGGAGCGACCCCCAGAGCAGACAGTGGCTGAATCCCTGACCCGGCTCTGCCATTGGCCCTGGGCACGCTCAGACTTCCCCTTCCATCCATGCTTTGGGGGACACGGGGGTACTAGCCACGAAGGCTCATCCCTCAGGTTGGTCGGCTGGTGGCCCCAAGACAGCAGTGTATCCCCCAGCTGTGGTCTCTGTCCCAGTGTCCCCGGCTGCTGCTGCTGCCGCCACCACCGGTACGAGAGACCAGGACGGAGTACGGAACCCAGGCGTCCTGGCTGGCAGAGCGTTAAGTGAAAACGAGGCCGACTGTATTCGGGGCCAGGTGATTCTTACAAGGGATCCAGGCCCAGGTGAGTTCATGTGTTGTGGGGAAGGCGAGTCCCTGGCTGGGGGGCCTGTGGGGAGGGGGGTTCTCCTCTCCACGTGCAGCCAGGCATCCAGGGAGCAGCTCCCTGCGCCATCCCTGAGCCTGCCAGTGGCAGGGTGACAAGGGAGCCCTTGGCTCTGTGCCTTTAAGGGGAGAGCCAGAGCTGGGCAGGGCTGTGAGATCATTTCTCCTTGCAAGCTCAGCTGCTGTGTCAGTTGCTGCGGGACAGAGCCCCGAGAAGAGACGGGGACGGGAGGAGGGGAGCCAGCTGCTGCGGGAGGTACCAGCCACTGGTAAGGGACCCACTTTGGCAGCAACTCCGCTTCCCGGGCATTTGGGGGTGTCGGGGGCTTGCTGGGCAGCTGCCCTGCGGCTTCGATACCTCCTGCAGCCGCAGCTCTGGGCACCGTCCAGGCAGAGCCGAGAGGCGCCTGCAGGGAGTTGGGGTGTATGGGGGGACACGCCTGGAGGGAGGCAGCCTGTGCCCGTGCGGGGCTGGCTCCCGCTGGGTTTATTGCTCTCACGAGGTCGGTGCTGTGCGGCTTGGGACAGTTTCCCAGCTGGTCTCCTGTGGCCTTAGTTAGCCTCTGGGCTGGGCAGTGCCTGGCGCTCTGTGCCACAGCCTCTCGTGGCCGTCTGGGCACTGGCAGCTCTCGGGGCTCTCCCAGTTCCCCCCTCCCCTTTCGGCTCCAGGATCTGGCTCTCAGAGGTGCTCAGCACCCACCGCCCATGGCACTGCAGGCACTCAGCACCACAGGGGATCGGGCCCTGGTCTCTTGCCACCCTTCCCAGCTTCTCAGGCAGGAGCTGCTGCCCCTGGGAGCCTTGACGCCTAAATGCCATGGTGATGGGCCTTTTACAGATAGCTGGTATGCTCCACAGGGTGGCAGGGATGGTGCCACCTTCTGGGGGGGGGGGAGAGCAGGGGTCAGTCCAGATCCCTGGGGGTGGATGATTGCCCCTCTCCAGCTGCTTCCACCTAAGGATCCCAAAGTACATTGACGCATTCAGCTTCCCGCAGCCTGCCACAAGCGGGGGAAACTGAGGCAGGGGGCGAGGCAGAGACTTGCCAAGGTCCCAGCGTGAGTCTGTAGTAGCCTGGAATGGAACCCAGGCAGCCCGACTCCCGGCGCGGTGCCTCAAGCTGCGCTCAGAGCAGCCCCCGCGGGACGCTCGTGCTCCCCGGATCTGTAGGTTCAAATCCCCACAGGGCCTTTCACTCGTCCCCGTCGGCCAGGCCGGTCGTGGTGCTCCTGTGTCCTAGGACAGCCTGGCTCCAGCCTTCCTGGAGGACCCAGTGCTGGATGCTGGCCGGGGCAGCGGCCTCACCCTGGCGCTCTGCGGGGTTTTGCAATCAGCAGCCAGGGCCCCCGAGCTGCAGAGGGCCCTGGTGTCCCCCCATCATGCAGCAGTTCACTAGCCCTGAACCCCCCCGAGGTACCCCCCGCTCACAGGGACGGCTGCTTGGCAGCATCTCCCATTCCTCTGCACCCTGGTGGGAGAGACTTACCCAGCCCCCTCCCCGCCGAACCTGCCAGCACAGCCACGTTCCCGCCCTCTGGCTCCCACCCAGCAGCTCCATCCCATGCAAACACCTGCCCAGGGCCAGCAATCCGTGATCAAAGTGGGACCCTTCGCTCTGCCCCATCCTCCCCCCTCCAGCGGCTGGAAATCCCCCTGGCTCTGCTGGGGCAGCAAAGTGAAGTCCATGGGGCTGGGCCGGTTCCCACCAGCTGAGAGGCCCATCCCCTCCCATCTCGCCCCCACCAGGTGCTAGGGCACTCCTCCCCCGTTCTCCACGGTCCCCCAAGCCAAGCCCTTTCCCTGCACCGACGGGACAGCGGTTCTTGCCTGGGTCTGCGCCGGGCTGGGACCCCTTGTGGGGAGGGTGAAGGCTGAGCGCTGGGCAGGTGGACGATCTCAGCGGGCCCCGTGGGGTGCGGGGGGGAGCCAGGGGCCTTGGGAGTGCCCAGGCTTTGGGCGCTCTGCTGAGGGGCCCAGAGGGCGGCCAGGTGGGGGGAAGTGGGGTGCTTCTCTCCTCCGGCTGGCTTTGCCCAGGGGAGAGCAGGGTGAGGGGCCGTATGTTCCCCAGCCCCAGAGAAGGGCCTGCAAAGAGGTGAACGCCAGAAGGGCCCAGGAGCAGAGCTCAGATCAGAGACAGTCGCCCAGTTCCCCCTGGGTTGAGCCCTTGTGTGTGGCTAAAGCCTCTTCCCCCAAGGCAGCTGGAGACCGCCCCACAGCCCTGGTTCAGTCCCCTCCGACAGGCTGGCTGGAGCAGCTCCCACCTGTGAGTGCCGACCTCCGGGCAGCGGCCCACGCAGGCCAGGCGGTGTGCTCAGCAAGGAGACAGCACAGAGCCAGGGACAAACAGGAAGGGGGGAGGGATCGCTCAGTGGCTTGAGCATTGGCCTGCTAATCCTAGGGGTGTGAGTTCAATCCCAAATCAGCACGTGGGCCTGCTAGTGAAGGCAGGGGGCTGGACTCCATGACCTTTCGGGGTCCCTTCCAGCTCTAGGAGGTAGGTCTATCTCCATAAGTCCTGGGTCTCTCGCCACAGTCCCAGCCAGCTGTGAGGAAGTGGGACTGTTCTTAATGTTTCCTCTGAATACTGTGTGGGTGCCTCAGTTTCTGGCCGACCCTCTGTCGCCTAGCAACTAATGGCCAGGCCCGTCCCCCCTGCAAGGGGATGCTAAAGGTGTGGGAGAACAAAGAGGTCAGGTGACCTCCTGGCCCGGGAAAGAGACAAAGGCCAGAAAGGAGGGGCTGGAGCGGGTTTCAGTTTGGAGGTGGCTGGGGACGAGAAGTGAGGGCAGACGGGGGTGTCTGGCTCACGGGACCCCAGAATGGACCCGGCTGAGGGGTCCCGTTCTCTGTACCTACAAGCTCTGTTTTAGACGTGTTCCTGTCATCGAATAAACCTCTGTGTTACTGGCTGGCTGAGAGTCACGTCTGACTGCAAAGTGGGGGTGCAGGGCCCTCTGGCTTCCCCAGGACCCCACCTGGGCGGACTCGCTCTGGGAAGCGCACGGAGGGGCATATGCTGAATGCTCCAAGGTCAGACCTAGGAGGTGAAGCCGTGTGAGCTTCTTGCCCTGAAGACAGTCTGCTCCGAGGGAGAGGAGGCTCCCCAAAGTCCTGACTGGCTTTGTGGGGAGCAGTTCCAGAGCATCGCCCGGGGACTCCGTGACACCAGCCCCCAGGGGCTCTCCAGCCAAGCCACCATCCAGACCAACTGGACTTTGTGTTTGTTCTGCCCAGCGGCTCCTGAAAGTCTGAGCTGGGCTGCTTGCCTGCCCAGCCTGGCTAATAGCCATTGATGGACTCCTCCTCCATGAATCTATCTAGCTCCCTTTTGAACCCCGTTATAGTCTTGGCCTTCACAACACCCTCTGGCAAGGAGTTCCAGAGGCTGACAGTGCGTTGCGTGAAAAAATACTTTCTTGTGTTTGTTTTAAACCTGCTGCCTAATAAAACACCCTCCGGCTTTTCCTGAATCCGGAGCGTGCTCCGGGGCCAGATGTGCAGCTGACGGGCTGAAAGAGGTGACTGGAGACGACTGAGTGCAGGCAGGCCCTGACAGCCCCCCGTGCTGCTCTGCGGGGGCACCCAAGTCCTGTTTTTAAACTCCCCTGCCCTGCTGTCCTGGCCCTGGGGCTCCCCCAGCTCTGCCAGTGCCTCATAATCCCGACCCACAACCCCTGATATCCCAGCCCTGGGCTCCCCCAGCTCTGCCAGTGCCCCTCACTCCCGACCTGCAGCCTCCTGGTGACCCAGCCTTGGACTCCCTCTGCCCCAGCTCTGCCCATGCCCCCAATCCCAATGTGCAGCTCCCTCAATGCTGTAGCAACCTTGAGGTAGCTACAGACTCAGGACAGCGGCAGAGATGAAACCGAAGAGAACCGCCGAGTAGCGGCAGCCACTCTGCGCCCCCGGGCAGGCGGGGCCAAGGCCCCGGTATCACCTGGCCCAACCGAGGAGAGTCAGAAGAAACAAGGTGTGTGAGCTACACAGCGAACAAACAGGACCCCATCAACAGACCGCCGGCGGCAGCCAGGCGAGTGCCAGTCCCCCACCAGCAGCGATAACACAAAGGAGAAGTGCAGACTGGTTTGCAGGCCAGCACGCTGCAGGGCCTACGAGATCGAGCAGGCTGCAGTGGCCTGACGGTGAAGGCCACGTCCTTTGGGTGGGTGCTGTACGAGTCACCCGGCCCCAGCAAGTCCGCAGCTGCTGGCCCAGAAGCTACAACAACTACAAAGGCGGTTGAAGGAAAGATGGAGCAACCGGCGTGGAACTTGGAGCAGGGGTGACCTGGCGTTTGGAGGAGGCACCGGGCAGTCAGTCTGTGAGCACATGGCTGGAATGCCGCTATCGCAGCACCTCTGTCACCGGTGCCCTTAATAAAGAGCTAATTTGTTTCACACGCCTGGAGTCCTCTCGTGTTATCATCCCGTGCACGGTGTATGAAACCCCTGCTATTCCAGCCCTGAGCTCCCCCCCAGCTCTGCCAACACCCCCGTCCTGCTGCAGAGTGCCATGGTGCCAGGGGGCAGGAGCTGGCAGGATAAGCCAGGCAGACGTGACTGTATTGAATGACTCTGGTGTTTTCTCTTGCTAGATGCCCGTCGGGCCAAGCCCCTGACGACAGCCCCATGGCGTTGCACCTCTACAGCCCCCGTGAGTGTCCCCGGAGCGTCCCCCAGGCTGAACGGCGTGTGGGCGGGGCAGGAGTGAATGACACGGGTTTGGGCGAGTCACGGGGCGGGGTCAGACCCAGTCACAATCCTGCCAGCACTGGCGGGGGGGGGGGGGAAGCCTGCCCCCTGTGGTGTCTGGGCCCCGGCCTCGTCCTGTTCCCTGGGTCTGTGGGCCGTGGAGCTCGAGCGATCAGCAAACCTGAAACAGGGGCTAGAGCAGCGCATGCCGGGGGGGGAGAGCTCAGAGAGCTGGGGCAGAGCGGGGCCAGCCAGCATCTGGGGCTCCCCACGGTCACTCCTGCTGCGACCCCAGGGAAGCTGGGCGAGCTACAGCTCTTCCCCCGTGGCCACTAGGGTGACCAGATGTCCCGATTTTATAGGGACAGTCCCAAGATTTGGGGCTTTTTCTTATATAGGCTCCTATTACCCCCCCACCCTCTGTCCCGATTTTTCACACTTGCTGTCTGGTCACCCTAGTGGCCACTAGCTCTCCACGGGTGAGCTGATCCCTCCAGGCCAGCCGGGGAGCAGGGCCCATATGGGAGAACAGAGGCACCCCGGACATGGAACTACAACTCCCAGGAGGCACCCTGGCATAGGGACAGGAATTCCAGTCGGGGACAATCTGTTCCAAGGGGGTGCCCCAAATGCCCCCAGAGCCCCAGGGCTGGCATCTTTGGGACAAGTCCAATTCACCCAGGGCGGCTCAGCGGCGGGGTTCTCCACACCATGGAAGAGGAGAAGTCTCTGGGGCCAGATCCTCTGGTGTAAAACTGCTGATTCTGCCCGTTTGCACCAGCTGAGGAGCTGGCCCCATGTGAGGTGTAACGGGAGAGTGCGGACTCTGAGCTCAGGCACCCTGGTGTGAATCTGGAGTGACCCCGCTCCTGAATCACTGTAACTATGGCCGAATTGCCCCCCACCTGCCTTTCGGGGTGCTGCGGCCATTGTCCCGTAGGTACAAGTGCATGTAGGTCTATCACAGGCTCCAAAGGGTTAACAGTGTAGTAGGTTTGCGCCAGTGATGCTGGTTGCGTGATGGGGCAAGTGCCGATGAGCCCCAATGGTCCCCTTAGGAGTCCCCATATCACCGGGGAGCCGGCTGGGTCCGGGGGGGGCAGGTGTCAGCCAGCCAGCACTGTGCGCCTTGCGAGGGCGCTGGCCAAGGCGGGCGGCAGGCATGCACTCCCATGGCGGGCCACTCCCAGCAGTGCCACCTCCCCGGTCTTCCCTCGCTGAGCACCTGCTCTCCCCGCCCGCCCGCCCGCCCGCAGGCCTCCAGCTGGATGAGACCCTGGAGCAGATGCAGCAGGGGACTCTGATGCGGAAGGTGAAGTCCAAGAGCTGGAAGAAGCAGCGATACTTCAAGCTGCAGGACGACTGCATGACTGTCTGGTACAAGTCCAAGAAGAACGGCAACACCAAATATACCTGTGAGTACAGCCACTGCTGTGTGCCAGCCCACTGGGCGCTCAGTAGGGTTCAGAGTGAACAGTGTGCGGCTGTGTGTGCACAAACCAAAGTGTGTGTCTGGTGGGTGGCCAAACATGGGTATGTGCATGGTAGGCAAGTGATTGTTTATATGGGTGGTTAGATGCATGTGTGTGTGTGTGATTGTGTATGTGTGTGCATGTGTGTCCATGCAGGAAGGTGTCCCCCATGTCCCTCCCAGTTGGAGCCCTGAGATTCCTTTCAGACAGCCCCTGCTTTGTTGTGATGCTCTGCTCGGGGTCTGCTGGAGGTTAGGGACAGCTGCCTGCCACACCAGCGTGTCCATCACACCAGCAAAGTCCCGAGACTCTGCCAGTCTTAATCTGGCCGTGAAGGTGCCATGCAGCGACCCTCAGTTCCCGAGCTCCCCGGAGGCGTCTCTCTGCAGCGTCACAGAACGCTCACCAAAATGATTAAAGCCGCTGCCTCCAAAGAGCCGGTACACACCGCAGCCTGCTCCTCAGCGCTCACAGGGTTTACAGGGAAACCAGAAGGACTGTGAAGAAAGAGCAGAGATTGAAGGGACAGAGAACGTGTGCGTCTGGTTACAAATCAAACAAACGCGAAAACAGGGTTTCGCGTGTCTAGAACTTACCAGTCACAAGCCGGGTCTCGGCAATGGCTCGTTTATGGTCAGTTCTCAGTGTCTTCAACCCACAGGCCCGAAGGATCCACCTTTCACAGATCCCACGAGCGCTGGCCTCTTTCCCCCGTCGGTGGTGGATAACTAAGGGGTTCTCTCCCCTGCTTTTTCTAGTCCAGTAAACCTTTGCAATGTATTCTTCGGAAGCGTCTCCCCAGAGAAAGTTCCCCCTGCAGTTTGTCTCTCCCTGGTAACTTCCCCTCCCGTGTCGAATTGGACATGAACGTAATATCCGTTGTCTCTGGCAACACCCGGCTGAGTTTACATTGGAGACCCCGGCAAACAGGCAGGAATCGTTCCGCTGTGTGTCAAGTGTTCCTGAAATACGTTTTTGGGGCACATGTTCCCAGCACGCAGCCGCAGCTCCGGACACGCAGCAACCAATGATATTAACGACCGCTGGCATAACAGACCTTTTATAGTGCATTGATATTGCAGACAGTTTCTTGTTCTTTGGGGTTCAGATCCCCCGTGAAGGCCAAAAGTATAACAGGGATCAAAAAAGAATGAGAGAAGTTGCTGGAGGACAGGTCCATCAGTGGCTATTAGCCAGGATGGGCGGGGACATAACCCCATGATCTTTAAATCTCTGATAGCCAGATGCTGGGAGTGGACGACAGGGGATGGATCACTTGATGATTCCCTGTTCTGTTCATTCCCTCTGGGGCACCTGGCATTGGCCACTGTCAGCAGACAGGACACTGGGCTAGATGGACCTTTGGTCTGACCCAGTCTGGCCGTTCTTATATTTTCCCCCCGGGGTGTCTGACTCTAATTTTCAGACCCTCCCTTCTCTAGCCCCCCATCACAGCCCCCTTTCTGCCATCACAGAATCATAGAATATTGGGGCTGGAAGGGACCTCAGGCGGTATCTACTCCAACCCCCTGCTCAAAGCAGGACCAATCCCAACTAAATCATCACAGCCAGGGCTTTGTCAAGCTGGGCCTTAAAAACCTCTAAGGATGGAGATTCCACCACCTCACTAGGTAACGCATTCCAGTGCTTCACCACCCTCCTAGTGAAATAGTGTTTCCTAATATCCAACCTAGACCTCCCCCACTGCAACTTGAGACCATTCCTCCTTGTTCTGTCATCTGCCACCACTGAGAACAGCCGAGCTCCATCCTCTTTGGAACCCCCTTTCAGGTAGTTGAAAGCAGCTATCAAACCCCCCCTCATTCTTCTCTTCTGCAGACTAAACAATCCCAGTTCCCTCAGCCTCTCCTCATAAGTCATGTGCTCCAGCCCCCTAACCATTTTTGTTGCCCTCCGCTGGACTCTTTCCAATTTTTCCACATCCTTCTTGTAGTGTGGGGCCCAAAACTGGACACAGTACTCCAGATGAGGCCTCACCAATGCCGAATACAGGGGAACGATCACATCCCTCGATCTGCTGGCAATGCCCCTACTTATACAGCCCAAAATGCCATTAGCCTTCTTGGCAACAAGGGCACACTGCTGACTCATATCCAGCTTCTCGTCCACTGGGTATCTACCACTCCTCCCAGCTAAGTGTCATCTGCAAACTTGCTGAAGGTGCAGTCCACACCATCCCCCAGATCATTAATAAAGATATTGAATAAAACCGGCCCCAGGACTGACACCTGGGGCACTCCGCTTGATACTGGCTGCCAACTAGACATGGAGCCGACGATCTAGCCAGCGTTCTATCCTGTGGGAGACCATGGGTGCTGTATGGGTCAGAGAAGCGATCACCAACGGGGTCTCCAGAGCAGGGTCCCTATTGTGTAGGGCCTCCCAGTGTTTAGATACCAAGGGACAGACCCCAGGGACGGATGGACGGAGGGATGGACAGGTGGATCTGGGGGCGGTGACATCTGGCGCAGGCCCTGCCCCCCTCTGGAGCCTGACCCATCCCTCCCTTCCAGTCTCCATCAGTGACGTGGAGACAGTGCGGGAGGGGCACCAGTCCGAGGTGCTGCAGAGCCTGGCTGAGGAGTTCCCGCCCGAGCACTGTTTCACCGTCGTCTTCCACGGGCGGCGCGGGAACCTGGACCTGATCGCCGGCTCCCCCGAGGAGGCGCAGTGCTGGGTCCGGGGCCTGCGCCGCCTGGTGGAGATCGTCACTAAGATGGACCAGCAGGAGAAGATGGATCAATATCCTTCCGCCGGCCTGGCCCCGAGCCCTGGTTCCCCTTCCCCTTGCCCCCTCAGTGCCCTTCCACCCACGCAGAGGAGCAAAGCCAGGGGGCATGGCTGGGAGACACCCCCGTCAGCCTGGGGGACGGGCCTGCCTGCCTCGATGTCCCCTGGATGTCTCCTCCCCAGTGGATAGGGAAGGGCCCCTGGGGCAGGGATGTGCCATATGCTCATGTCCTGGGGGCCATTGGGAGCTGGTGGGCGTTTAGCTAGGTCAGTGAGGGGGGATACCACCGGTGCCCATAGCCTATGGACGACCCCCGTCTGTTCCCCTCCCCCGCCTCAGGCAGGATACTCTCAGCCCCCCGTCCCGTCGCTTTCCTTAGCCCTCCCGGCAGGTGGATCTGCGACTGGTTCCAGAAGGCCGATAAGAACAAGGACGGGCGCATGAGCTTCAAGGAGGTGCGGCAGCTCCTCAAGATGATGAACATGGACATGAACGAGGACCACGCGCTGCGGCTCTTCCAGGTGAGCGCCATGCCGGGGGGCTGGCCAAGCTGGGTGCCTCCCCTTTCCTTGCCCCCCAAAGACTGGCCACCCCCACCCAAAGGCTGTTTTCAGAAGGAAGCCCTCTGACGGAGCAGGTCACAAGGGGCTGGTGGAAGGCTGGCCACCAGGGCTTTCCCTGTGGGGCGGGGTGGGGGGTCCTTGTGTCTCTGCTGGAGCCCACATGGGTCCAGCCAGCGATGGCCTCGCTCTTCTCCCTTCCTCCCCCATGGCTCAGCATCGCCCCTGCCTGGCAGCCAGCTGCAGAGGACACACTCGAGAGCCGCCTGGATTGAAATCGGCCCCTTAGCCCCAGCATAGGGCTCAAGCCAAGGCGAATCACCTCCGCTCAGCATGCTAGCGTCAGGGCTTATGGATAGCCGTGAGCAGAATGTGCACATACGTGTGCACAGAAGCACACGCACAGACACACATACACACACACACACGACCCCTGTTGCTGTCATGGACCCTATGTCATCAGGAGTCGGATGCAGATTGGACGTGCTGATGGCCCCTTTGCCTGGTCCCTTGGGAGCTAGCAGGCCTCACCCCCAGCGAGGTTTGAAGGGGACACAGTCACGAGTTTGGGACCCCAAATTTAGGTTTAGAAAAATAGAGGGAAAGAGATTTTACCAAGTCTGTCTATTCCCTATCCAACCACCTGTCCCCACCATCCATCCGTCCAGCCACCTGTACCCATCCTCCATCTATCCATCTGTACGCATCATCCATCCATCCATCGTCCCATCATCCACCTGTCCTTCTGTACCCATCATCCATCCATCCACCCAATCATCCATCCATCCACCGTCCCATCATCCACCTGTCCTTCTGTACCCACCATCCATCCACACCCATCATCCATTCATCTACACCCATCATCTATCCATCCATCCATCTGTACCCATCATCCACCTGTCCTCCTGTACGCATCATCCATCCATCCATCCATCCATCCACTCAGTCACCCACCCATCCATCCGTACGCATCATCCATCGAAGGTCCCATCATCCATCTGTACCCATCATCCATCCTGCCAGGGGCGGGTGGGCATGCACTGGCACTGTCAGTCCTGCAGCATCCCCCAGGCCCTGCTCTCACTGCAGATGGCCGACGGGTCGGAGTCGGGGACGCTGGAGGGCGAGGAGTTCGTGCTGTTCTACAAGGCGCTGACGCAGCGAGACGACGTGCTGGGCGTCTTCCAGGCGTTCTCCCAGGACGGGAAGAAGCTGACCCTGCTGGAGTTTGTGGATTTCCTGCAGCAGGAGCAGCTGGAGGGGGAGAACACGCAGGAGTTCGCCATGGAGCTGATTGCCAGATACGAGCCGTCTGAGAGCGGTGAGGGTCACGGAACGGAGCAAGGGAAGGGACCAGCCCTGGGGGCCGAGGCAGCTTGTTCCCTACAGGGCCCGGCCAGCTCTTTGCTTGCTCTGTTACATGGGGCTCTCGGCCTTTCCTGGGGGTGGAGGGTTCCCAGCCAGATTCCTCGCCCAGACTGGGAGCAATGGGGCTCACCCTTTCCAGGATGGTGCCCCCTTATTCAAAGCCCAGTTTTCGTGATCCCCTTACAACTGCTGTCACAGTAAGAGTGAAAAGTGCATGGACACCGACAGTGCTGTGCCAGTGTGCCTGCCACGTGGGTGTATCTGGGGTGGGACAGGGACCCCAGCAGGGTCCGGGCACATGGGGGGCGATGGGGGATTGTCTGTGCCTGCCACATGGGTGTGTCTCCGGGGTGGGACAGGGACCCCTGCAGGGGCCGGGCACACGGGGGGCGATCGGGGATTGTCTGTGCCTGCCATGTGGGTGTGTCTGGGGTGGGACAGGGACCCCTGCAGGGGCCGGGCACATGGGGGGCGATGGGGGATTGTCTGTGCCTGCCACGTGGGTGTGTCTGGGGTGGGACAGGGACCCCTGCGGGGTCCGGGCACATGTGGGGCAGGGGATTGTCTGTGCCTGCCACGTGGGTGTGACTCCGGGGTGGGACAGGGACCCCTGCAGCGGCTGGGCACATGGGGGGCAGGGGATTGTCTGTGCCTGTCACGTGGGTGTGTCTGGGGTGGGACAGGGACCCCTGCAGGGGCCGGGCACATGGGGGGCGATGGGAGATTGTCTGTGCCTGCCACGTGGGTGTCTCTGGAGTGGGACAGGGACCCGTGCAGGGGCCAGGCACATGGGGAGCGGCGGGGGAGTGTCTGTGCCTGCCATGTTGGTGTGACTCCAGGGTGGGACAGGGACCTCTGCAGGGTCCGGGCACATGGGGGTGGGGGATTGTCTGTGCCTGCCACGTGGGTGTGTCTGGGGTGGGACAGGGACCCCTGAAGGGGTCGGGCACATGGGGGGCGATGGGGGATTGTCTGTGCCTGCCACGTGGGTGTGTCTGGGGTGGGACAGGGACCCCTGCAGGGTCCGGGCACATGGGGGGCAGGGGATTGTCTGTGCCTGCCACGTGGGTGTGTCTGGGGTGGGACAGGGACCCCTGCAGGGGCCGGGCACATGGGGGGCGATGGGGGATTGTCTTGGTATTAACTTGTAATGAAATGTTCAACGCCTCAGGTTCCCCAATTGCTTTTTGCACCCCACTGGCTGCAAACCGCTGCTCCAGGTCGCTGCCGCTCGGGAACGAGACTGACCCTAGCGCGCACCCCGCTGGGATCCGGCAGAGCCCCGCTCCCAACTCCGCACTGCGCCGCTGCTGGCAGCCGGCCGCGGGCCCAGGGCAGAGGCAGATCCGGGGCAATGGGAATGGGCGATGAGAATACGATTGCATGCGGCACTATCGCACCTGGCCTGCTGCTTCGGGGGCCGTGATTCTGGCAGCAACCGCGGAGCACGATTTGCCTAGCAGGATTTATTCTTGTCTCTCCCCAGCGCTGCCCGTTGCCTGCGTTTCTCAGACCCACTAGATGTTTAGTGATTTTTTCCTCCCTCTTACTATGGTCTCTGGTATTTGATTAGCTCTGGTCATTGCCAGGATCTCTCTTCTCCCCTTTTGGGAAGATTGGCACCACACTTGCTTTCCTCCAAGCAGCTAGGAGCTCTCCTCTTGCCCTGGGCTCAGGGCACCACAGGGGACGGGTCCCTCGCCGGGCGGGGTGGCTGGACCGAGCTCCCCGGTCTCTTGACGTTGCTCCTTCATCTCCAGCCAGGGCGCGCCACGTGCTGAGCCTCGACGGCTTCCTCCTGTACCTGCGCTCGCCGGAAGGCGCCATCTTTAACCCCGCTCACGAGCCGCTTTGTCAGGACATGACCCAGCCCCTCTGCCACTATTTCATCTCCTCCTCGCACAACACCTACCTGCTGGAGGACCAGCTCCGGGGCCAGAGCAGCGTTGAGGGCTACATCAGGTACCTGAGGAGAAGGCAGCTGCTCCCGAAGGGCATCGCCTGGTCTCCACGGGGGGCAGCGCCGGGTACGAAGGGCTGTGGGGGGCCTCTGGGTTCATCCTGCCCCGGTGTCCCAGTGTGGCGGGAGGGGAACTGTGGTTTTGCTGGAGGGGCTGCCTTTCCAATGAGATGTAAACCCAATGCCTGACCACGTAGGGTCATCAGGTCCCCCTGCCCCCTTTCAGCAGAGCCGTAGGGCTAGCCCCACCTACCGGCCAAGTTCAATATGGGAAACTTCATTCTCCCACCCTAAGCCCCTGCCTGGATGGGATATTCCGTCGCTGCCCGTCTCGGGGAGCATTGCTGTCCCGCTCAGAGGTGGCTGCATCACTGTGGTCGGCAGGGCCGTCCCTGCAGAGGGATCAGCATTGTTTGCTTTGGGGCCAAGTAGGAGGCGCTGGGGCACCCTTCGGTCGAGTCATTAGAGCCCAGGAGTCGGGCACAGAGGGAGTCCATCGCTGGCGGCGTTAGACCTGGCCCCAGTTACTCCTCTGTCTATCGCAGCCGCAGGAGCGCGGTCCGGGCCCCGTTGTGCCGGCCACTGCACGCACCCGGGGGGGACTGTGCCTGTGCTAAGAGCTGGCACAACAGACAGGAAGGTCGCTATTCCAGATGGAGAACCGAGGCCCAGGGAAATGCAGCCACTCGCCCACTGGCTGTGGCAGAGCTGGGAGCTGCCCCGGCTTTCCCCAGGCCAGGCCAGTCCTGCCTGGCGCGTTACGTCAGAAGCACCATTGAGCAGGGGGGCAGCCCAGGGTGGGTTGGCAACCGGGCTAGGCTGCGGCGAGCCAGCGTCACACGCCCCAGGGAGCAGGGCGGTGGTACCGGTGGGGGCGCTGAGCAGCCGGGGGGGTCGTCTCACGGGGCGTCTCCTTGGCAGGGCTCTGAAGCGGGGCTGCCGCTGCTTGGAGGTGGACTGCTGGGACGGGCCCAGTGGGGAGCCCGTCGTGTACCACGGCCACACGCTCACCTCCAAGATCCCCTTCAAGGACGTGGTCAGCACCCTGGGGCAGTACGCCTTCCAGGTAGGGCAGCCCCCCGCCAGTAGGGGGCGTTCTCAGCGGGGGTCACGACCCCAGGGGGGGTCATGACGGGGGTCAGGGGATCAGGCGCACCCTACCCTTCTCCTCTTGCTAAGTGGGTCGGGGGATCCCACTAAGGGAGAGGCCAAGGCTGGCACTGCCCTATGGCATGTTTGCAGCGCCCCCTTGTGATGGCAGCCCCTGCCACGGGCTCGGCGCTGGGAGCCACTCGCCCCAGGGGAGTTGACTGTTGAGCAGCTGCCCTGTCCCGCTCAGAGGTGGCTGCATCAGTGTGGCAGGCGAGGGCGTCCCGCCGGAGGAGAGACGCTCTATGGGGATTAACATCGTTGGCTTTGGGGACAGGTAGGAGGCACCAGGTTGGGTCACCTGCCCAAACCCCGGCACTGGCTGAAGTGCTGCAAGCATGATCCAGGCCCCAGGTTTCTTCAGCTCCATTCAGCTTCCCTCCCGCCCTTTGGGACGGGGCCAGCGGGGAAGGGGCGAGGTCGTCACTGCAGCCTCCTGTCGCTGGGTTCTGCTGCAGGGCTAGGTGGTGTCATGCTGCAGGGAGCGGGGTGGAGGCTTGGCAGGGGGCGCGGGGCTGCAGGGAGCGGGCAGGGGCTCGGCAGGCGGCGGGGGGCTGCAGGGAGCGGGCAGGGGCTCGGCAGGCGACGGGGGGCTGCAGGGAGCGGGCAGGGGCTCGGCAGCGGGCAGGGGGCTGCAGGGAGGGGGCAGGGGGCTCGGCAGGGGGTGCGGGGCTGCAGGGAGGGGGCAGGGGGATCAGTAGGGGGCAGGGGCTGCAAGGAGGGGGCAGGAGGCTGGGCAGGGGGTGCGGGGCTGCAGGGAGGGGGCAGGGGGCTTGGCAGGGGGCTGCAGGGAGGGGGCAGGGGGCTCGGCAGGGGGTGCGGGGCTGCAGGGAGGGGGCAGGGGGATCAGTAGGGGGCAGGGGCTGCAAGGAGGGGGCAGGGGGCTCGGCAGGGGGCGCGGGGGGGGCTGTCTCCCCCTCATACTAAGGGCTGGTCCTGCTGGCACCTTTTGGCCTCGCCCCCCTAGGAAGACAGACGGGTTCTTGACCCGCTTGGTGCCCACGGGAGGCCCTGGTGGCCGAGGGAACCTGGAGGCTCTGGCCTGGTCTTGGCGCCTGAGCCGCCGGCTCTTTGCTTGGCAGGCGTCCGACTATCCCGTCATCCTGTCCCTGGAGAACCACTGCGGCCCAGAGCAGGAGGACCTCATGGCCCAGCACCTGAAGGGCATCCTGGGAGAGCGGCTGCTCACGGCCCCCCTCGACGCCCGCGACCCCACGCAGCTGCCTTCGCCGGAGGTAGGGGACGGGCTGGGGGGCGGTCGCTGGGGGGGCCTGGCCCATGGCTCTGAGCTCCCGGCTCGGCCATCCCGCCCCCCGGTGACGCCTGCCTCCCGCCCCCGCACGCCACCCCTTAGCACACTGCCCTGAGCGCAGCAGCCGTTCCCACAGGGCCCTGGGCTGGGCACTCGCTCGGGCTGGGGCTGCGCTGGGGGGTGGGGGGGTTGCATTTCCCCCCGTCTCCAGTGGGGGCGCTCTCCTGCCTCCGTCTGCACCGCCATCCCCACCCACAATGTGTCCGTCCACCCTGCCAGGCTTCCTGCATCCCTCCCTCCATCCCTCCCCTCCCCCTGCATCCCTCATTCCATCCATCATCCCTCCCTCCATCCATCCCTCCCTCCCCTCCCCCTGCATCCCTCCCTCCCTCCCTCCCTCCATCCATCCCCCCTGCATCCCTCCCTCCCTCCATCCCCTCCCCCTCCACCCATCCCTCCCCTCCCCCTGCATCCCTCCCTCCATCCTCGCCTCCACCCAGCCCCTCTCCCCGGTGTCCTGCAGGAGCTGAGAGGAAGGATCATTCTGAAGGGAAAGCGGGCAGAGAGCCTGGCGCACTCGCCGGACGAGGCCCCGGAGGGGGAGGCGTCCGAGGATGATGATGGGCTGGAGGCAGAGGAAGAGATCCTGAGCCAGGAGGCCAAGAGGAAGGCCAAGGTACAGAGACACCCTCCCCCAGGCGGGAGCACCGCACCAGGGCGGGGGGCTCTGTGAATGGGCGGCTGCTCCCGATGGGTGCTGGCTCCCAGCTGGTAGCGGCGTCCCCCAGGGACAGCTCCGTGCAGTGGGCCTGTACCCCACACGGGGGCTTCCCGGAGCTCACCACCCCGCCCCAGATTGCCCTGGGTGCTGGGGGAAACGCCTGCCCTGGCCTGGCTCCGAGCTGCCGTAACCCAGCCCGGGCGCCCGGGCCTTGGCCTTCTCCATTGGTTTGAGCTTCTGCCAGGAGTTATCCCGGCCTCCTGGTGACCCTGAGATCGGCTGCCCAGGGGCTCTGCCCACGACTGCATGGCCCAGCCGCCCAGCAGCGATGGGCATCTCAGTGCTGGTGCCAGCCCCGGCAGGGCGGCTTCCCCAGACGCTGGCCCACCTCCGGGGGCAGGAGCAGCTTGGTGCCCGGGGCCCATCCAACCTGCCAGGCAGCTGGTGCTCCAAGTGCCGGCGCCCCCGGCCGTCAGCCCTGCCCCCCAGGCTCTGACCCGCTCGGCCCTTCGCAGAAGTCCCAGGCCAAGGAGCTGTCTGACTGCATCATCTACTGCCACAGCGTCCCCTTCTGCGGCTTCCAGCCGGGGCTTGCCCGCCGCCGGCCCTACGAGACGGCCTCCCTGCCCGAGGCCAAGGCCAGGAAGCTGATCAAGGAGGCGGGTAAGGGGCGGGGCCCGGCCGGGGGACTGCGGGGGCAGCGAAGGGGAGAAATCCCAGCCGCTAAGAGGAGCGTCCAAGGACTCCGGGGCCAACACGGGGCTCTCCTGCTGGGACCCCAGAGCTCTGGCAGGGGGTGTGGGACAGAGCTGGTGTTTAAACCCCCAGCTCGGGCTCCCAGCCGGCAGCAGCCCCCCAGCCAACCAAACCGGGTCCTGTTCCCGACGGGCCAGATCGCCTGAGATCCAGCACCGGGCTGGGGGGCAGGACTCCTGGGTTCTCTTCCCAGGTCTGGGAGGGGAATGGGGTCTAATGGTTAGAGTGGGGGGGGGCGGGGCTGGGAGCCAGGACTCCTGGGTTCTATCCCTGGCTCTGCCACTGCTTCCCTCTGGGAGCTTGGGCAAGGCCCTTCCCCCACCCCTGTGCCTCTGTTTCCCCTGCCACCCAATGGGGCTGATGATACTGACCGTGCTTTGAGATCCGGGCAGAGTGTCGCTGATTCCCAGACCCACCGCAGGGGGGAGGGTCCCGGGCCTGCGTCAGACGGGCTCAGCCCAGATGGTCCCTTCTGGCCGTCAGTTTCTGGAGCCATGGGTGGGCAGCCTCAGTAGCGAAGCCCCAGGTGTCTGGGTCGCAGAGACCGAGCTTTGCCCCCCCATCCCCCACCCCAGCCAGGGCAGGGCAGTGCCAGGCCAGGGGCCAGCTCTGAGCCCATCGGCTCCTCGCAGCCTGGCAAAATCCACCGCCCTTGGCAGCCGGCGCCCCCAGCCCGGGGTGCAGCTGCCCTGGCCCTGTGTAGCCTGCGCTGCTCCGTCCAGAGCCCCAGCCCCACGCCCAGCCCCTCGTCCGCCGGGCTCTCGTGCTGGGGCGGCCCTGGCCCATCAGCGCTCTGCACAGGTGGGGTGGGGGGGCCTCTGTGGGTGGAGGGTGGGTGAGGGGTGCCTGTGGGGAGATGGGGGCCCTGTGAGTGGGTGAGGGGGTCTCAGGGGGAGGGGTTTGTCAGGCTGTGGGGGTATCTGAGGGGGAGGGGGTTGGTTGGGCTGTGGGGAGATGGGGGCCCTGTGTGTGGGCAAGGGGGTCTCTGAGAGGGAGGGGTTTATCAGGCTGTGGGTGGGCGAGGGAGTCTCTGAGGGGGAGGGGTCGGTCGGGCTGTGGGGAGATGGGCAAGGAGGTCTCTGAGGGGGAGGGGTTGGTCGGGCTGTGGGGGGCAAGGGGGTATCTGAGGGGGAGGGGTCGGTCGACCTGTGGGGCGATGGGGGGCCCTGTGGGGGGCGAGGGGGTTTCTGAGGGGGAGGGGGTCGGTTGGGCTGTGGGTGGGCGAGGGGGTCTCTGAGGGGGAGGGGTCGGTCGGGCTGTGGGTGGGCAAGGAGGCCTCTAGGGGGAGGGGTCGGTCGGGCTGTGGGTGGGCGAGGGGGTCTCTGAGGGGGAGGGGTCGGTCGGGCTGTGGGGAGATGGGCAAGGAGGTCTCTGAGGGGGAGGGGTCAGTCTGGTTTTGGGGGGCGAGGGGGTATCTGAGGGGGAGGGGTCGGTCGAGCTGTGGGGCGATGGGGGGCGAGGGGGTCTCTGAGGGGGAGGGGGTCGGTTGGGCTGTGTGGAGATGGGGGTGAGGGGGTCTCTGAGGGGAGGGGTCGGTCGGGCTGTGGGTGGCGAGGGGGTCTCTGAGGGGAGGGGTCGGTTGGGCTGTGGGGGGGTTGCTGGGGGTGCCCGCAGGCAGATCGGGGGCCCTGTGGGGGAGGGGCCAGCAAGGCTGGGGGGTTACCGTCTCCTGCCCCCAGGGAACGAGTTTGTCCGTCACAACGCCCAGCAGCTGACGCGGATCTACCCCAGCGGGCTGAGGACCGACTCCTCCAACTATGACCCGCAGGAGATGTGGAACGTGGGCTGCCAGCTCGGTAGGGCCCGGCTGGGGTCCGAGGGGGGACGCGGGGTGGGCCCCTGGGCCCCAATCCCAAGTGAACACCCCGGGGTCCTAGGGACCCGGCCTGGGGCCACGGGGCTCTGGGCACCCCGAGGGAGAGCCGGGCGCTGGCCTGTTCGACCTGACCGGGGCCTGGCGCAGCTGGGGCCCCGTGGGATCCGCCAGCAGGGGCCGGCCCCTCTCAATTACTGCTGCAGTGGCAGTAGGGGGCACTGTGCTGCCAGGGGCCCCCATGAGCGGTAACTCTGAGCCCCCAACCCATGAGTGTGACCAGTCCCAGGGGCTGGGCTAGTGGTGCTGGGCTCCTGGCTAAGTGTCCCCTGCCCTGGATACAGCAGAGTCCTTCATTTCCTGTCCTAAACTGCTGTGTGCTAGTTCAGCGGGAGGGGGGGGGGGCGGGGAGAAGGGTTAACGAGCAC
The DNA here is from genome assembly GCF_028017835.1 of Emys orbicularis. Lineage (NCBI taxonomy): Eukaryota > Metazoa > Chordata > Testudines > Emydidae > Emys > Emys orbicularis. The sequence continues at coordinate 2,260,273 of NC_088693.1, read as the reverse complement.
ATGTTCTGAGAGCTTGTGGGGAGCCCCGGCTGGAAGGGGTGTCCGGGTCCCGCTGCCGCAGCCCCACAAGCCCCGTCCGCCTCTCTCCCCGCAGTGGCCCTGAACGTGCAGACGGCCGGGGCGGAAATGGATCTGTGCGACGGGCTCTTCCAGCAGAACGCCCGCTGCGGCTACGTGCTGAAGCCGGCTTTCCTGAGGGACACGGGAACTGCCTTCGACCCTGACAATCCCCGGAGCAGGGCCGGGGGCGGCCCCTGGAGCCTGGCGATTCAGGTATGCCAAGGGCACTGCCTGGGGGACTCCCTCCACGGGCAGGAAAGGAGAGGGGGCAGGGGGTGCCTGGTGCTATGGGGCTCAGCTGGGCGCAGGGGGATGGGGAGGTTTCATTGTGCTCCATGGCAGGCTGGAGACACGGAGCTGGGGCCCAGAGGCCGGTCCTGGGTGCAGCGTCCCGGGCAGTGTTCGGGGAGCAGCCTGCCCCGTGCCTGCCAGAGGACCCAGCTGCTGGCTCTGGCAGAGCTCCCGGGGCCCGCACGGCTGCCGGTTCCCCGAGCTCAGGGGCCCTCGGCCGCTGCCCGGTGTCGCCACAGGTCATCAGCGGGCAGCAGCTCCCCAAGGTGGCCGGCAGCAAGGCGAGCGCCATCGTCGACCCCCTGGTGCGCGTGGAGATCCACGGCGTCCCCGCCGACCAGGCCAGGCTGGAGACCCAGGCCGTCGATAACAACGGTGAGTCCGGCCTCGGGCAGGTGAGCCTGGCCCCCTCCAGGGGCAGCCCCGCCAGCAGCCTGCAGCTCCGGCCCAGCTGGAGGAGTATGCTTGGGGGGCTGAGGTCCCCAGGCCCTGACCCCATCTCCGCCTCCCCCTCCAGGCTTTAACCCCCGCTGGGGCGAGACGCTGTGGTTCAAGGTGCACGTCCCTGAACTGGCCCTCGTGCGCTTCATGGTGGAGGATTACGACAAGACGTCCAGGAACGACTTCGTGGGCCAGTTCACCCTGCCCTTTGCTAGCATCAAATCAGGTGAGTGCCAGGCCCGCCTGCTTCTGCCCGGCCCACGGCTCGCTCCCCCCACCGCTGGGGGCTCGGCCAGGGCAGGGGGCTCCAGCCAGAGCTGTGTGGCCATGGCAGTGCCAGGGGGAGCGTGCCAGGGCTGGGAGGGCAGTAGCTAGCCAGGAGAGCGCTGGAACAAGAGCCAAGCCCCCGTGCCTCTGATAGTCCCCCCACGGGGGGGGGGGGCGGCGTTCGGAGAGCAGCACGGAGCGGGCAGCGGGGGGGGGGGCGGGCTGGGAAGGGCAGAGGAGTGGGCGACCTCCAGCTAGTTTGGGATGCGAGATCCCTGCCCAAGGAAGCATGGGACTCATTAGGGGCTAACGAGGAACCAAGAGAGGACGTTGGGCACCGTGCTGGAGAAGGGCGCGGTACAGACGCTGGAGGGGGTGGGAGACCCAACACTGGGGGCAGTTGAAATCAGGCTGGAGGAAGCCACCCTACAATAGACCCCAGGGGAGCATCTCCCGCCCGGGCCTGGGAGCCTACAACTCCTCCACTGGGGCCTGCCGGGTCCGACCCAGCTCACTGGTGTCTCCCTGCAGGTTATCGTCACATCCACCTCCTGTCCAAGGACGGCATGGCCATCCCACCCTCCTCACTCTTCGTTCACGTCCAAATCATGGAGCTTCCCTACCCCGAGTAGCAGCCGAGTGGGTCACGCCAGCCCCCTGTACCACCCGTTAACAGCCCTGTCCTGACAGCTGCTGGAGAGACGCCGCCCTGCCCAGCCCAGCCCAGCCCAGCCCAGCCTGCTTCCTGGCCGAGGCGGCTTTGCACGACGCTTGTTTTCTTTTGAACCTGCCTGTAGCCGTTTGGGCTGCTGCTCTTTTGCGCCCGATGGTTTGCCTGGATCTCAGCCGGGCTGGAAGGCAGGTGACTGCCCCTCGCCAGGGACGGCTCTATGTATTTTGCCGCCCCAAGCACGGTAGGCAGGCGGCTTTTGGCGGCATGCCTGCGGGAGGTCTGCTGGTCCCACGGCTTCAGCGTACCCGCTGCCGAATTGCTGCTGAAGCCGCCGGACTGGCGGACCTCCCGCAGGCGCGTCGCTGAAAGCTCCCTGACTGCCGTCCCCACAGCGACCGGCAGGCCGCTCCCCGCAGCTTGCCGCCCCAGGCACGCGCTTGGAGCGCTGGTGCCTGGAGCCGCCCCTGCCCCTCGCCATGTGGCTCCAACCCGGCATCCCCCCCACCGCTCTGCCCTGGGGCTGCGGGCATGATCGTGGCCGGGCTGCCAGGCCGGGCGCTTTGGGGGGTGTTTTGCACCTCCCGGCCAGTAGCTCCCCGGTTTAGTCACTACCCTCGAGGGGGCTCAGACCCAGCTGGGTGGCTAGAATCAGGCCGGCTCTGCTGCCCCTCGCTGAGTTAGACAGCGGCGCCTCTAATCGCCCACTGCGGGCGGCCTCGTGGTGTTCTTCGGCTTGCAGTAGCACCACTCCGGGAGCGGGGCCCTGGACATTGCATAGGCCCAGAACTACGCCTCTGCCCCACAGCGCTTCCAATGGGAGTAAAGGACAAGAGCCATGTGGGGCCAGGCCCGTCAGCCTGCTGGGCGGGGTCAGTGCACCAGCTGCCTGCCAGTGCTGCGTGGGCTGGGGGCTGACGGAGGGAGCCGTGCGGCCGTCTACAGGCAGCTCCTCCCCAGCTCACGGGCAGCCCCAGAGAAAGCACCGAAGTGCCCACTCGACACCGTAACCAATGAGCGCCGCCCGCCAGCCGGAGCCAGGAGCCACCGGATCCCGTAGGCCCCGGAAGCTGCAGTGGGAGCAGCTGGTGCCTGGCTCAGCCCAGCTGCAAGGCCCGTCGTCAGGTGCTCCAGGAAGAGCCGGTCTCTCCTTTTTCAGAGGGTGGGGGACAGAGGCACTGACCCCACCTGTTTTGCACCTCTCTTGGGAAGCAGTGGGGCAGGGCCTGGCCGGCAGGGAATTGCACCAGCGGCTGGGGAAGCCCCCAGGCCCCATGTGTACAGATTCTCCATGGTGCTCGAAGCTGGGGTAGTTGTGGGGCTGCACCCACACAGCTCCGCGCACTCCCCCCACGCTGGCTTGGGGGGGACACTTTCCTTCCTGGCCCTTGCTGCTGTCTGTCACCCTAAGATGTAATCCTGCCTCCCCTCCGAACACAGAGACCTATGGCCACAGCCACCCGGCCTGGGCAGAGCTCCCTCTCCTGCCGTCCTCTCCTCAAGCCCCTCGGACCAGGGCACGCCGTGCGGCCAGTGCTTAATTTGCAATCAAAGAGGTGCCACGGCGCAGATTAAGCAGTGCACACGTCCACCAATACAAAGCGTGGGAGCCTACGTCTCCAACAGCCTGGGGTGTCCCCTGCTAGGCTCACGGCTCCAGTCTCATTCCTCCTTCCCCAGCCTTCAGGACCAGTTCCAGCTGGGCAGGGGAATTACAAGGAAGTCAACAAATGCGGACAAGGGTGACCCAGTGGCTATAGTGTACTTTGACTTTCAGAAAGTCTTTGACAAGGTCCCTCACCAAAGGCTCTTAAGCAAAGTAAGCAGTCATGGGATAAGAGGGAAGGTCCTCTCATGGGTCAGTAACTGATTAAAGACAGGAAACAAAGGGGAGGAATAAATGGTCACTTTTCACAGTGTGGAGAGGTAAATAGTGGGGTCCCCCAGAGGTCTGTACTAGGACCAGTGCTGTTCAGCATATTCATAAATGATCTGGAAAATGGAAGTGAGGTGACAAAGTTTGCAGACGATACAAAATTACTCAAGATAGTTACGTTCAAAGCAGACTGTGAAGAGTTACGAAGGGATCTCACCAAACTGGGAACTGAGCACGAACATGGCAGATGAAATTCAATGTTGATAAATGCAAAGTAATGCACATTGGAAAACATAATCCCAACTGTACATATGAAATGATGGGGTCTAAATTAGCTGTTACCACTAAAGAAAGAGATCTGGGAGTCAGTGTGGATAGTTCTCTGAAAACATCCACTCAATGTGCAGTGGCCGTCAAAAAAGCGAACAGAACGCTGGGAATATCCTAATGCCACTGTACCAGTCCATGGTACCCCACCCCGGGACGCTGCACGCAGTTCTGGTCACCCCATCCCCAAAAAGAGATAATTGGAAAAGGTCAGAGAAGGGCAGCAAAAATGATTAGGGGGTTGGAACAGCTTCTATATGAGGAGAGATTAGTAAGACTGGGACTTTTCAGCTTGGAAAAGAGACGACTAAGGGGGGATATGACAGAGGTCTATAAGATGATGGCTGGTGTGGAGAAAGTGACTAGGAAAGGGTTATTTACCCCTTCACATAACACATGAATCAGAGGTCACCTGATGAAATTAACAGGCAGCAGGTTTAAAACAAACAAAAGGAAGTATTTCTTCACCCAACACACACACAACCTGTGGAACTCCTTGCAAGGGGATGTTGTGAAGGCCAAAAGTATAACTGGATTGAAAAAAAAGAACTAGATAAGTTCCTGGTGGATAGGTCCATTAATGGCTATTAGCCAGGATGGTCAGGGAGGCAACCTCCTGCTCTGTCAGAGGCTGGGGCAGGATGACAGGGGATGGATCATGTTCTGTTCATTCCCTCTGGGGCCCCTGGCACTGGCCACTGTCGGAGACGGGTCACTGGGCTGGATGGACCCTTGCTCTGACCCGGTACGGCCTCTTCTTGTAATCTTGGCTACAAAGCACGAGCCAAGCAGAAGCGGAATGGCTGGGACAGCACCAGACTTGGAGGCAGCACTCTAGAGAAAGCACGGGCCAAAATCCCAGGGCTGGAGCCGTTACACCGATCAGCAGGAGAGCCTTTAACCCCAGGAGGAGGTACACTGCAGCCCCGCCAGCTCCCCCTCCAACCACCGTTCTGCTCTCTTCCCCTCCCTCCAAGTTCTGCTCCAGAAACCCAGCGTGTTTCCTCTTGCTGCTCTACGCTTCATTTGATCATCTCCCTTGGGCACGTCTCCAGCTGCTCCTTCTCTTGCCCATGACCGCTCTCCCACGGGCTCGCTCTGCTCCTTGGTTTCTGATGTTCGGATTACAGGGACGCCTGGCGCAAGAGAGCTCACCCGGGTCGGGCAAACCCTTTTCCTGGGCAAACCCCCTTCCCAAGGGCTTGTCGAATGCGTCACCGAACCAATCTCCTCCTTGACCCCAGCTGCTCGGCCAGTGATCCAGCAGGATCGGCCCAAATCTCTCCCCAACCACCAAGAGGTTCCCGGCCATGCTTCACGCACAGCCAAGGGGCAGCGGCAGCTGCAAGCGCCGGGAGGGGGCCAGGCTGTGCCTCTGACCGCTCCTCCAGGGCTCCCACGCAGCCCAGCCAGTAGTCTTCACCGAGTCGCTCACAGCAAGTGCCGTGGGCGCCGCCGCATTCCCGTCGCAGGTCTCCAGGCCGGGCCCTTCATTCCCCAACCCCGTACCACGGCCAGGAAGGCACCTAACCCACTGAGCCTCAGGCTACTGCCATGACAGAGAACTACTGCTCCTACTCTGGGCGTACTGCCAGGTCGAGCCACTTAAGACACATCCCGCTGCGGCTGGTGGCCTAGGAGCGGCTGGCGGCCTGGGAACAGCTGGCCTCCACTCCCTGGGTCATTCATCAAGGCGCAGGTTCTCTCTGGAAGATGTCACCTCCTAGTACAATGCTGAGTCTGGAAATGCTTCGTTCTCATGCAGGCAGCAGGAGCTTGTTACTGGTACATCAAAAAGCCTCCAGCCTGCGAGCTGGGGGTGAAGTCTCCCACGCCGGGACGACGTCTCCATGGCTTGCTCCAGCTGTGTCTAGCCGCTGGTGCCCAGACACCAAGCTCCCCTATCCACAGATCTCATATCACAGCTGGAGTTACTGGGATACTCCGGAGGTTCAGAGGAGCTGGGATCCGTCCAGGTGAGGCCATCTCCTCCCTAGCTGGGGCAGCAGGAGCCGTGAGATCTCCCTGTGATATTTACACTGGGGTCACTGCTCAGAGGCTGCATGCACTGGGGAAAACAGACACGAGGGTCTGGCAGGCTATGGAGCTGCCCCCGGCATATGCCCAATGTTCTCCCCATGGGGAGGGTCTTTGCACCTATACAGCCTCCTGGGTCAACTGGCCATGCGGGCTGTCAGCACCCCGACTTGGGCTGCAATGCTCCACAGACTGTGGGCAGCCCAGGGTGGGGGACGGTGAATCAGTTTGCCTTGGCCCCTGCAGTCCTCACTGTGCTGCTGAGGGGCCATCAGCACCAGTGCAGGACTTGTGTGTTCTCCCCCGGGTCCCCTCCCACTTTGTGCCCTGGCTCCTCTGCCGTCTGCCTGACAGTCAGTGGCCAAGAAGCCTGGCCAGATGGCCGTGGATTAAACAATTTCAACAGGAAAACTCCGTCACAGTTGGCACAAGCCGACCTCTAATCCGGAGGAGTAGGAGACACCCCTGGAGGCAGGTTACCCCGAACTCCCCAGGCCTGGGAAGCAGCAGTGGAGACAGGATACCGGGCTGGATGACCCTGGGCTCTGATCCAGCCTGGCAGGGCCTAGACCAGCTCGGCCGGAGCAGCTGTTGCAGAGACAATCCCGCTCTGTCCAATCATGCGCCTGACATCCTCCCTGGAACACGCCTCGCAGCGTGGCCTCTCACGGCTGGCCCGGTCACTCAGATCACTGACGTGCGTGGCATTCGCTGCAGAGGGCAGAGCTCCTCATTGCTTCCCCGAGGCTCTCTCCATACGGACAAGTGTCATTAACATCCCCCGCCCGCAGAGCTCCTGGCCCTCAGACTCTGGCTAGACCAGAACCAAAGCCGCTTGTAATGCTGCTGCTCATGCCCCTAGCCACGCAAGCCTGGCTGCTTGCAAATAGCAAAGCAAGAGCACGCCGCAGGGAGCCAGTGCACAATGGAGCCTCTGCATGGACAGTAGGAAGTTATGGCTCGATGGGGTCCCAGGAGGGGAATTCTATGCAGACAGCTCAAATCCCAGGGGCTGATGGTTCCCAACTAGTAACGTACCCACCCCATTGCTGGGACTTCCAGCGGGCCCTGAGCTCCCACTGCCTCAGACAGGCCAGCCGGTGCCCGCGTTCCGCACCTCCCACTGCCTCAGACAGGCCAGCCGGTGCCCGCGTTCCGCACCTCCCACTGCCTCAGACAGGCCAGCCGGTGCCCGCGTTCCGCACCTCCCACTGCCTCAGACAGGCCAGCCGGTGCCCGTGTTCTGCACCTCCCATTCCCTAATGGAGGTCAGGCCCATCTGGACCTGGGGCAGCACCATTGCAGCCTTCATGGGATGAGATGGGCTACAGCTGGTCCAGCAGAGCTTAAACGGGTAACAGAGAAGCGCAGAAGTGAGGAGAGCCAGACACCCGCAGATACAGGCCAAGAGCACAGCAAGCTCGGGTGAGCTGCTGCACATTCCCCTGAGTAGCGAATCCAGTTTAACCCTGGCCTTGCTGCAGTCTAAAGGCCAAGAGAGGAGTCACCCAGAAAGTATCTGGGAGACACCATGCCAGGAAGCTGCAAACACCTCGGATTCCGAGACCCCATCCCAGCCTCCCCAGCAACCAGTGCTGCCTTTCCCCATCTCCCCCCACAGCTCTCTGCTTCACTCAGGTATCTTTCTATGGAACATACCTTTATATGCCATGTAGAGAACATGCGGCCGTACAAACCCGGGGTAGTTGTGTCGCTGCTCTGTTGCCTTGTACAATCCCTTCCTATAAAAAGGACTTAATAAAATAGAGACCGGTTACAAAGCCAGAGGCTGGGCTGGGCGGTGGCTTCTTTTCATGCTTGTATACAAATGGTAGAAGTCTAAATGCTAAGACAAGTGAACTTGAGTGCCCGGTATTTACTGAGGATATTGATGTAACAGGCGTCACAGACACATGGTGGAACAACGACAGTCAATGGGACACAGTAATACTGGGGTATAATAGATAAAGGAATGGCAGAACAGCACGTGCTGGCGTGGGGGTGGCGCTGCATATGAAAGGAAGCCAAAGTTGCAAAGAAACCGAGTCCCACCAGAATTAGAAACGAGTTCGGAGAGTCCTTTTATACAACCGCATATTTTACATCCCATATACACATTTGCCTGTACACACACATACACTTTAAACAGGGCCTGTGCTTGCAGCAAGCCAACGGGGACTTGCAGTAGCGCCGAGCGAGGCTCATGAGGATTTGGCCCTGGGCCCTCTCTCGGGCTCGGAGTGCGACGGGAGCTGGCCTCTCTCCAGCCCAGCCTAGCCCTGCCCCGATGACTGGATCGCGTCCTCGCCTTCTGGCTTGGGGGGCTCCAGCTGGACGTCATGGAGGTGCAGCGTGGGGGTGCTGGCGTCCTTGCCGACCCCTTGGCTGAGGTCGCCCGGGCCGCAGTCGGGGTGGTGCCGCTGGATGTGTTTGATGACCTGGAACTTCTGCTTGGCCTTGTAGCTGCAGTAGCGGCAGAAGAAGGGGTGCTCGTTGGTGTGGGTGAGGTAGTGGTGGCGCAGGCCGGCCGCCCAGCGGAAGCCGCGGTGGCAGACATTGCAGACGTAAGGCTTCTCCTCGCTGTGTTTCTTCAGGTGGGTCTTGAGGAGGAAGCGGGTCTTGAAGGCCTTGCCGCACTGCTCGCAGATGAAAGAGCGGGCGTCGCGGTGCCGCGTCTCCTTGTGGATGCGCAGCGCGTCGGCTCGGTTGGTGCAGTACTCACACTCGTCACACTGGTAGGGCTTGAGGCCTGCGGGCGGGGAGACGGAGCCGCTCAGATTGGGGCGGGAGAGGGGCCGGAGACAGGCTGGCTCCCTGCCCGAGAAGGGAGCTCAGTCTCCAAGGCTCTTTCAACCCACCCCTGCGCTGGGGGGCTGCGGGAACGGGGGTGCCCAGCACTCTCTCCCCATCACCAGCCCGCCCCCCGCGTGGGGGGAGCGAGGGCGCTGGGCCCTTCTCTCCCCACGGCAGCAACAAGCCCCACACTCCTGTTCCCAGTGAGAGGCCTGGGCTTGTGCCCCCACCCCGGGCCCCTTGCAGTGCAGGAAGTTAGGAGTCTGGTGCCCCCTGCTGCCAATTGCTCGCCACTGCGAGTAGTATTTAGAAAACTTTCAGGCCGCTCCTGTTGTAGGAGCCCCAGCTAAGTCTCCTGCCCCACCACTGACCCTGCCGCCTCCTCCAGGGAGCTGGCTACCCGGGGCCTGCCCACAAGCACCCCTCGGGCAGCAGGGGAACCCAGCATGCACCCCCCCCGCGGGGAGATGTGTAGCCTGCCGCTTTAGACCAGCTGAACCCACTGCAGGAAGGACGACACGGCCTGGTCAGAGCCGGCGCAGAGCGCCCTCCCCCGTGAGGAGTCAGCACCTGCTGGGCTGCTCGCTGATTTCACGGGGCGCCAGGAGCTGTTCAGAGGCACCGCTGGTGCCGAGTGGGAGAAGAGCCCCCTGCCTGGACCTGACCCAGGCCCCGCAGGGCTCAGCGCCTGGCGCCGGCCCAGCTGTGGGGGCTGCTGCTTCCCGCCCCTCCCGGCACTCGCCTGTGTGTTTGGTCATGTGATACTTCAGCTGATTCACCCATTTGCACTTGTAGCCGCAGTCCGGACAAAGGTACTTCCGTTCCTCCTTATGGATTCGCATGTGGTACTGGAGAGAGAGAGCACGGAGGTCACCGGACTCGGACACAACCCCTCTGGCCAGCCCACCCTGGCTCTGCCCTGCCTTCTGTAGCGAGGTCAAGGCAGCGTGGCCTAGTGGCTAGAGCACTGGACGAGGCGGCAGGAGACTTGGGTTCTATTCCCATCTCTGCCACTGGTGACCATGGGGAAGTCATGGCTCCGTGCCTCAGTTTCCCCAGCTGTACCATGGGGGTAAGGATCCAGCTGACAGGCCTGAGGTAAGAGCTAGGGGTTATTCGCATCTGTGCTGTGCGATGCCCAGGGGCTGGTCCTTTTCAGCGCCAGGCTCTGAGGTCCTCTGGGCCCACTGCTCAGCCTAGCTCCTACAGTGACGGGACCCGTTTGTTAGAGTAACGCTGAGCGCCTGCACCCTGTCAAAGCACCGGGTGCCCACTAACGCTGACCAGGCCTTCATACCGCGGGGGGAAGGGGATGCAGGATAGCCACCCCCCATTGCACAGATGGGGAAACTGAGGCCAAGAGGCAAGACAACGTGACTGAGGCCATAAGGGGAATCCATGGCTGAGCCAGAATTAGAACTCAGGACTTCCCGAACCCAGCACTTGGCTCAGTTCTCTAGGCCGTGCATGTGGAATATCATCTCCTCCCCCTCCCCAGCCTGACCTGCGGAACTACCCGTCCTGCACAGGGCCGTCCCCACTCTGTACACTGTGACTGGCCGGCCATGGGCTGGCCCTTACTTGGGGACACAATATTTCCTGCAGCCAGACAGGCCAGCCCCTGCTCGGATCTCACTGCCTGCCTGAGCACCAGGAAGCGTGTGTGTCTCGTGAGCAGCTCATTTCTGGGCAGTCTAATTCCCCCCACTGACGGGGCAGGGAAGGGCCTGACACTGCCCCAAGGGACTGTCCCAGCTAGGAGCTGGGCAGCCGCGGGCCGGGCGCTGCCCCAGGGGACACTCCCCGCTACCCTGTCCTCAGGAGTGGGCAGCAGCCGGCCGGGCGCTGCCCCAGGGGACACTCCCCGCTACCCTGTCCTCAGGAGTGGGCAGCAGCCGGCCGGGCGCTGCCCCAGGGGAAGGACCCCCCCCCCACAGGAGCTGGGCAGCAGCTGGCCAGGCACTGCCCCAGGGGAAGGTCCCCCCCCCACCCCCTGCAGGAGCCAAGCGGCAGCCAGCCAGGTGCTGCCCCAGGGGAAGGAAGGTCTCCCCCCCACCCCCTGCAGGAGCCAAGCGGCAGCCAGCCGGGTGCTGCCCCAGGGGAAGGTCTCCCCCCCACCCCCTGCAGGAGCCAAGCGGCAGCCAGCCGGGTGCTGCCCCAGGGGAAGGTCTCCCCCCCACCCCCTGCAGGAGCCAAGCGGCAGCCAGCCGGGTGCTGCCCCAGGGGAAGGTCCCCCCCCGCCCCCTGCAGGAGCCGGGCGGCAGCCGGCCGGGCGCTGCCCCAGGGGAAGGTCTCCCCCCCCGCCCCCTGCAGGAGCCAAGCGGCAGCCAGCCAGGTGCTGCCCCAGGGGAAGGTCCCCCCCCGCCCCCTGTAGGAGCCGGGCGGCAGCCGGCCGGGCGCTGCCCCAGGGGAAGGACCCCCCCCACAGGAGCCAGGCGGCAGCCGGCCGGGCACTGCCCCAGGGGAAGGACCCCCCCTGCAGGAGCCGGGCGGCAGCCGGCCGTGCGCTCACCTTTAGGCGCGAGGGGTCAGCGCAGGCGTACTTGCACAGCTGACACTTGTACGGCTTCTCTCCGGTGTGGATCCTGATGTGCCACGTGATCTTCTGCTTGTTCTTGGTGGTGTAGTCGCAGTCGGCGCACTTGTAGACGCGGGTGCCCCCGTGGCCCTTCACATGGTGGTCGAAGACCAGTTGGTGGTGGCAGGCGAAGTCGCAGAAGGGGCACTTGAGCGGCCTGTCCTGCGCCGCGGCGGGCTCGTGGCTCTCCACGTAGTGACGCACCAGCTGCTGCCGCTCCTTGGCGGCGAAGCTGCAGTGGTCGCAGCGGTGGCTGAAGTGCAGCGTCTTGTGCTCCTCCAGCGCCTCCCGGCTGGCGAAGATCTCCTTGCAGGTGCCGCACTCCAGGTGGGGGTGCTGCTTCTGGCCGTGGCACTTGAGCGTGGCCTCGCTGTGGCACACGAAGCTGCAGTGCGGGCAGCGGTGGGAGACTTTCTCCTCGTGCCGGCGCAGCACGTGCTGCTTGAGGGCTGTCTCGGAGCTGAAGCGGGCCTCGCAGCGCGCGCAGGAGAACTGCAGCTCCCCCCGGTGGCAGCTGTTCACGTGGCGGGTGATGTCGTTCTGCAGGTAGCCGCTGTAGTCACACAGGAGGCAGAAGTGCGTGGGTTTCTTCTCGTGGACCCGCAGGTTGTGGATGCGCAGCTTGGAGTTGGTGCCGAAGGTCTGGCTGCAGATGCTGCAGGTGATCCGGCCCACCCCGGTGTGCAGCGACTCGTGGGCCTCCAGCCGGTAGCGCCGCGTGGTGCTGAAGTCGCAGTAGAGGCACTTGTGGGGCTTCACCCCCTCGTGCTTGATGTGGATGTGCTGGCGGAGGCAGCGGACCTGCTTGCAGGTGAAGTCGCACTGCCGGCACTGCAGCGGGGGCCGCTTGCTGCGGTACTTGCGGTGTAGCCTGCGGTGCAGCCGCAGGGCGTTGGCCCCCTTGGAGGTGAAGGGGCACGCGGGGCAGTGGAACTCGTCCAGCTTGACGCAGCCTCGCTTCTTGTGCGTCTTCATGGCCCGCTCCTGGTGGCAGGTGAAGGGGCAAGTGGGGCAGGAGAAGCGCCGCCTCTTGCACCGGGCAGCTTTCCTGGCAGCCGTCACGCCCACGGCCTTGCTGGGCTGGCCCTTCCCTTTGCTGGCTGGGCTGGTCTCTCGGGGCCCATCCGGAGCCGCTCCTTCCTCCAGCGGCCTGGCGCGTGCGCTGCCTTCCTCTCCCGCAGGCCGGGAGGACTCCGGCTTGACGTGCTTTTCCAACTGGTGGCTTTTCAGGGCCCGCCTGGACCGGAAGGCCTCTGAGCACAGGGAGCACCGGAACTGCTCCAGGCTCCGGCACCCGTCCTCCACGTGGGAGCTGATGGTGGAGACCCTGGAGCAGACGAAAGAGCAGGCGTTGCAGTGGAGCTTTCCCTGCTCCAGCCGGTATTTCTCAGGCAGGGACGGACACTTGGCTTCCTCCACTTGGGCATGGTCTCCTGGCACAGGCAGTTCTGCCACCGTGGTCTCAGCTGCAACCTCAAGTGCCTTGCTGGGGGCTGGGCTGCCCACCGACGGCGCCTCGGGGAAGGGCCTGCTCATGGAGGATGCTTTCACAGGCACCCGATCTAGATCCCAGGGGGGCTCGGGAATGCTGCTCGCTTCCCCGTCCTCCGAGCCTCCTCTGCCATTCTCCACGCCTGCACTGCCAGGCTGCTCCTGAACGGCTGGCTTTAGAGGCTTGTTCTTTCTCAGGATCACGGGGCACTTCTTGAGGAGATGGGTGTTGAGCCCCCGCTGCTGCTTAAAGCTGGCGCCGCACTCCCGACACACCAGCGGGGATTTCCGGCTCGGGCAGCCGGCCTTGACGTGCAGGGCCATGGACTTCTCCTTCCGTGTGATGTAGGAGCACGTCTCGCACTTGAAGATCTGGCTCTCCGACTGAACCACCAGCATCTGCACCCTCCCTTCCAAGACCAGCGTTTCTGCTTGCTCCTTGTCCTGCTTCCGGAGAGCTTTCAGCACCAACTCCGACTGCGGCCCCCCCTTGGCCTCGGCGCACGGGGAGGCTGGGTCTCCGGGGGCAGAAAGATGGCCCTGTTCAGCTGGCTTTCTGATGCTAAACCAGGCCTCTTGCCTACTGGCCTCTCTCGTCTCTGGCACTGCGTTGGGATCGGAGGCCATGCTGGGCACGTCGGAGCACTGCCCGTCACAGAGATCCTCAGGCCCCCGCTGAGTGTCCTTTTCACGTCTCTCTGCTGCATCTGCGGTACAGGCCAAGCCGCCAGCACTGCCCTCCAGCCTCTCCTGCCCTTGGACCTCCGGCTCTTCCTCGAAGTCAGGGACGTCTTCGAGCCCGTTGTCGTTCTCTTCCAGGACCAGCACGTCCTGCGAGCTCAGAACGCCATAGGCCGGGTCCTTGCAGCTCAGGGCATCTGCATTCTCTGGCTGGGCTGCCGGAGGCTCGCTGGCCCCGAGCCTCAGCACAGGGTCTGCCGAGACGTCCAGCGTCTCCAAGTGCAACGTGCAGCTTTCAACAGCGTCGCCGGCATCATTCAGCATCCCCGAGTCCTCCGCCATCGCGCACGAGGCCTGCGCACGGGAATCTTCCAGGGGGCCCATGTCGGTGGAAGGACCCCTCTCTTCCTCTGCCAGTCCACGCGCCATCTCAGCGCTGCCTCCCAGCTGCCCAGCGGCATGGTCAAGGAGGGGCACAACGAAAGCCTGCTGAGAAGCCTCGTGCTGGGGTTCCACGGCAGAGGGTTTGCTTTTCTGCCAGAGCTCCTTCCCGGACAGGGAGGAGTTGGAGTCGGACCTCAGAGCCACGCTGATGTCGTAGTTCAGCAGCACATCTGCCGAGCTGATCTCCAGCTCCTTGCTGGCGTAGTTCTCCAGCCAGTCCTTGTCACCGGGCACGTAGCCATGGGCCTTGCGCTTGTGGAAGAAGAGGCTGGTGTTGCTGAAGGTGCAGTAGGAGCAGAGGGCGCAGCGGAACTCCTTCTGCTTGGTGTGCTTGCAGTTCTCGTGGTTGAGGAGGGCCTGCTTGTACTTGGTCTGGTAGCTGCAATACTGGCACTGGAAGACGGGCATCTGGTAGTTCTGCGAGTGCTTCACCTGCATGTGCTTCTGCAGCTCGTACTTGCGCTTGCAGGCAAAGCCGCACACCTCGCAGATCAGGCTCTTGCCTTGGTGGCGCAGTTTGTGGCTGCTCAGCTGGTCTGCCCGGTGGCAGCGGTACGAACACTGGTTGCACTGGTACCTGCCAGAGACATCAGACAGTCAGACGGCCTGACCACGGTTACGGGAACAGCAGGACGCATCTGCCAGAGAGGGCACCCACTCCAGCGCACGGGGTTTGACGGTCACCTCCCCTCCCCAGAAGGTGACAACAAGCGCAGGGTAATTTATTACGCTCTGGAGCCATCTCCTTGGACGCGTGGGTGCTTGGCACCTCTCAGGATCAGGCCCTTTGTGCTGCCCGCCACGTCAATCCAGCCTGGGGATGCCCAATTCCTTGGCACAGCCTCAGGGATTCCCCCACTCCCGGTGGTCTCTGCTTCACCCTCACCAATCTGGAGGCTTTGCAGTGGGATCACCAAACCATCTGGGCGAGGGCTGTACTCTCTGCAGGGCCTATTGCCACTGTCCTGCAGCAGGCCGCAGGGACAGCTGCTACGCCACGTGACGCACGCAGCCGGTGGCTGAGCCCTCTGGGACGCTGGCAGGTCCCCATGTCTCTACTGAACACTGATAAATTCAGGGCTGGGACCAGTCTGGCTCCCCTGTGCATTAGGGCTGGTAAGGGAGGCCCTAGGGTTATAAGAACATGGAGAGTGTTTAGACTTTCTTGAATGCTTGTGAGTGGCTCCCAGCATTAATCTCAGTTATAACAGCTATGTGCCGTGTTGCAAGGTAATATCGGAGCGGTTGTATTGTGAGCCTCTGCAGGGCCGGCTTTAAGCCGATTCACCTGATTCCCTGGAATCAGGCCCCGCGCCGAAGAGGGCCCCACGCCTGCGCCTAAGGGGGCCCCACTCCGGAGGTCTTTGGCGGCATTTCGGCGGCGGGAGGTCCTTTGGTACCACAGAAAACCTGGAGCGGACCCCCCGCCGCCGAAGTGCTGCCGAAGCCCCGGACCGCCGCCGAGTATTCCAATCAGGTCCCGCGGATCATAAAGCCGGCCCTGAGCCTCTGTGACTGTAAATCACCAGCCAGAAGAGAGACATTAACTAGTGTGAACTGCTGGTTTCCAACAGAAGGTGTTCGTCCTTCCTAGCAGGAAAGGCCCTTCGACACTTGAGGGACTATTGCGGGAAATTAAAGAGGACAAAAGACGTTGGTTGTTCTGCTCTCCTGTGTGTGAAGATGAGTCACGCAAGCGGATTCCTCCCATCAGCTGAGTTTGCAGCTCAGATCACATGACAGGAGGGGGATAAAACCCCCACACAAAAGGAACTAGGGATCTCTATGCTGCTTGGATTCAGGGGTGCAAGGTTTCTAGGTATAAGCAAGAGATTCCCAGCTGCTTAGCCTGGGTTAGCCCTAAAGCACATATACCTTCTATTATTTTTTGAAACTTAAGATTGTTATTCATTTGTGCGTGTATGTTCATCTGCTTTAACTTTGTAAATGACTCTCTAATTTCCTTGTCCTCTATAATAAATCTGTACATAGTTTATTACACGCTTGGCTACAAGCATTATCTTTGGTGTGAGATCTAAGATGCAATTGACCTGGGAGTAACCTGAATATTGCTGGGATTCGAGTTGTGAGAGACCAGCTATCACAAGGGCAGGCTCACCTGGGTGGCAAGGGACTGTCTGTCACTCCATGGTTGGGCTGTTACAGCGCCTGAGGAGTTCAGACTTGATAACTGGTTGGTGAAAGCTAAGCAGAGAACTCTCAGCCAATTTGCAGTGTGTGCCCTGCTTCCGACCAGCGCCCTGAGGTTGGTCCCCACGCGCGGAGTTACTGCAGATGGCCGTACTGGCAGCACTTCCAGCCCCTGCAGGCCAGGAGGAGAATCTGGGACTGGGAGGAGTACTCAGGCTCAGTGGGTGAGGATGCAGAATGCTGGCCACTAAGTCAACGGCAGGCAGGCTCTGCCCATCCCAGAGCCGCAATGGCCCACAGTTCATCCCTAACTTGCAATGAACGGAACAGGCCGCAGCCACCTTGGACCTGCCTCCCACAGCGCCTACAGACCTCAGCATGGGCAACAGCCAGGCCTTGTGGATCAAGAGGGAGCATCAGATGCAGGGACCTGCCGTCTCCACAGGCTGCCTTTGGGACGCCCTGAGCTAGGTGACCAGCCCTGCCCTCTTTACGGGGCTTTGGCTTTGACAGGAGAGAGGAGCAGATTGGCTGTTGCCAGAAGGGGTGACCCGGAGGCACGTACCTGAGGTCTCCAGTGTGCTTCCTCATGTGCACGTTCAAGTAGTGCTTCCACTTGGTGACGTACCCGCACTCGGTGCACATGTAGTTCTTGTCGTTGGAATGGGTGAGCATGTGCTTGGACAGGTAGCTCACGTCCCGGCAGGTGAAGTCACAGAGCTCACACTTGTGAGGCTTTTCCCCTAGTGACAGGAGAGAAAGAATCTACTCATGTGGGGTAGAGAGAGGCCATAACTTCACACTCCTCCTCCCCCCACACATCTCATCACCACTGCTTCCGCTGGCCAGCGACCTACAGCAGGTGACGGGGCTCTGCCCGCCGGCCCCTCCGAGGGAATGTGCAAGGCACCGGCTCCTCTCATTTGTGTGACCTGCTGTCGCCTTGGCTCCAGCGAGAACCAGCCCAAATCCCTACACCTCTCCTCAAGCTCAGATCTGTTCACATTCCCGCCCGGTGGAGCAGCACAGCACAGCGGATCGACCCCCCAGAAGAGCAGCGCGCTGGGGAAGCCGAGAGGCTGCGGCTCCCTGCCAGCCGGCGAGGCGACTCACCCGTGTGCAGCAGCATGTGGCGGATGAGCACTCTCTTGTGCGCCGTGGCGAAGCTGCACTCGGTGCACTTGTGGATCTTCTCGTTGGCGTGCATCTTCCCCACGTGGTCGTGGAACTCCACGGGGTTGAAGGTGGCATAGGGGCAGAAGCCGCACTGCAGCTGCTCGCTGCCGGGGTGCCCTTGCTTCTTGTGCTTGCGGAAGATGTGCTTGTTGGAGCAGACGAAGTCGCACTGCTGGCAGTGGAAGGCGTAGTGGGTTTTGCGGTGAGCTTCCATGGCCTCGGCCGTGCCAAAGAGCAGGGAGCAGGCGTGGTACTTGCACTCCACTGCCCTGATGCCGTGGGCCTCCTTGAGGTGGCGGATGAACTCCTTGCGGTCTTCGCTGCAATAGCTGCAGTCGTCCTGGAAGCAGCTCAGCCTCTTAGGCTCGGTCTTGTGGGTCTTCAGGTGCTCCTTGAGCGCCTGGCTGAGCCGGAAGGTCTCCTGGCAGACAGGGCAGGCGTAGACGTCGGAGTAGAAGTTGGAGATGTTCTCGTGCATGCTGGCCATGTGGCGGTTGAGGGCGTTCTTCTCCACCGAGCTGTACTGGCAGAGCGGGCAGCGGTGAGTTTTCTCCCCCGTCTCTCGCATCCTGTGGATTTTCAGCTTGCTCTTGCTGGTGAAGTACTTCTGGCAGTTGGGGCACTGCAGGCTGGGGTCTGGGAAGTGCAGGTGCAGGTGCTCCACCAGGTGCGTCCGCTTCTTGAAGCACCGTTTGCACTCTGGGCACATGTGGGTTTTGAAGAGGTATTCGGAGCCCTCCGCTACGTCCCCTGCAAAGGAAACCATCCCCGGTCAGCCCGGAGCCGACACACAACAGGGCACAGGTCAGACCCAGCAGGAATGGGAGTAAGTGGCCCTACTGGGCGGGGACTGCAGACTCTCTCCTGCAGAGGTCCCTGAGGACGGGAGACTCCAGGTGGGAAGCCCAGGAGTCATGGCTGGGTGGAAAGGCCTGGCTGGAAGTGCTGCCTTCCTTCCCCGAGCCTGTGGTCATCTGGACAATAAACGGAGCCCACAACCAAAGACTCATTTGGGGTGGCTGATCATTCCTGGTGAGGAAGCCAGCCCCACTCAGGCACGTCAACAGCAAACCCTGCACTCGGAGCCAGCCACTGCCTGCGGACACCTGCGTTACTGGCTGCATGGATGTCAGCCCCCAAGCGATGTCCACTTCCCGTCACACACACGCTCACTAACTCCGCCTATGCTGACGAGCCGCCAGAAGCCACGTCTGGAGCAAGAGGGGACCAGCCTACCTTCATCAGCCAACCCACTGCACCTACCACACCTGAATCGAGACGCAGCAGCCCAGCATTCAAGCGTTTGGGTGTTGGACCTTTGCTAATGTCTGCCTCCAGTGGGCTCGGGCCCTGCTGAGCCGGTGGGCTCAGGCCGCATCAGGCAGCCAGAAGCGGGAGCTAGTACCAGGCTTCACTCACTCTATGCTTCTTTTTGCTAGGTAGGGATCAAATGAAGGTTTGTGTGAAAACCAACACGAATCTCCAGGTGTGCTTAGATTCCCAGAGTTAAGGTCAGAAGGGGCCATTAGATCATCTAATCTGAGTCCTGTTTATCACCGGCCGTTACCCCTCTGCAGAGCCCAGTAACTCATGTTTGGCTCAAGCATCTTCCAGAAAGGCAGCAAGGCCGCTCTAAAGCCACCAAAAGCTGGTGAATCCCCCACTCCCCAGGGGAGTTTGTTCTCGGGGTTAATCACCCTCGCTGCTAACAATTTGTGCCTAATTTCTCATTGGAATTTGTCTGGCTGTCCCGGCTGTCCCTGGAACAGAGCTGTGGCTCCACAGACACGCCACTCGCAGGCACCATCCCAAACAGGCTTTGATTTCACTTTCAGAACCGTAACAGCTCCTGGGGCTGGATTCGCTGGGAAGCCAACACGCTCTGCCCCCGTGGCCCGCAGGGCTCACTTCTCTGCAGAGAGAATCCAGGACAGCCACTAGGATTGTAATGGTCCTGCTTGCAGGGCCATCCCACCTTCCAGCAGATGGCACAGCAGGAATCCCCGGCTCTTCTAGGATTTCTGCGTTGGCCTGGCCCAGCTCACCCTGTGCACCCGGCAGCGCAAAGCTACGGTCCCCTCTTTTGGGGCACAGGGCTGGCCAGCCTAGAGCAGACCACTTGGCCCATCAAACCCAGGATCTTGCCTACTGCAGAAGCTAGTGGCCAATACCTCATAGCAAAGTGAAGCCCAGCGCAATGCAGTTCACAGGGGAAACCTTCCTGAGCGTATGCATTTGGATTGATTGTCCCTATTTTAGCAAATGTAACCAAGTATTATTGCTAACAAAATTATCCAGCCCCTCTTCACAAAGCAGGCACTCCGGCATAGCCTCGTAGGCACGCTGACTGGGTATGGCGTAACAGGGCCGCCCAGAGGATTCAGGTGGCCTGGGGTCTTCGGCGGCGGGTCCCGGAGCGGAAGGACCCCCCGCCGCCGAATTGCCACCGAAGACCCGGAGCGGAAGAAGCTCTCGTGGGGGCCCCTGCGGGGCCCGGGGCAAATTGCCCCACTTGCCCCCCCCTCTGGGCGGCCCTGTGGCGTAAAGCCACGGTTCACTGTACACTATTTGTTACTAGTGCCATTGTGACCTTTGCTCCCAATATGGGGCAGCATCAAAGGACGGACCAATCAGTTCCCTTCATGCCCTTGGAAATCCCCCAAACATCAGCCAAGTCTCCTCCAGCTCTTCTGCTTTCCTAGATAAACAACCCACAATCTCACGTCCTCTGCCTGACGTGCCCACACTGCCCACTGCTGTGCCTTCGTCACCCAGCTCTGGTGTGTGCCAGCTAGTGAAAGGTTTGACCGCAAGCTCCTGGAGCAGTCACATCGCTCACGTGTGAATGAGGTACACTACCTTTGAACTGCTGGGCCCGAGGTGCCTTGGCTTTCTTAGAAGCCACTTTCTCATCTCCTTTGGCTTCTGCCTCATAGGTGCTCTCCTCCTCTTCCTCCTCCAGCGATTCATCACCTGTGCTCTCAGAGTCTTCTTCCTCTGCCGACAGTCTCTGACCCTCGTCAGATGCTTCCCTGGTGCCACCAGACACGCTGTGGCCAGCCACCTGCTCTGCTGCTTCCCAGCTGGTCTGATCTAGGGAATTCTCTGCCTCCTCTACCATCTCCCCAGCAGCTTCAAAAGGAAAAGGAAAGAGTTAATCTGTTAAACTCCCTGAAGGGGGGTTCCAAAGAGGATGGAGCTCGGCTGTTCTCAGTGGTGGCAGATGACAGAACAAGGAGTAATGGTCTCAAGTTGCAGTGAGGGAGGTCTAGGTTGGATTTTTGGAAAAACTTTTTCACTAGGAGGGTGGTGAAGCACTGGAATGGGTTCCCTGGGGTGGTGGTGGCATCTCCTTCCTTAGAGGTTTTTAAGGCCTGGCTTGACAAAGCCCTGGCTGGGATGATTTAGTTGGGGATTCGTCCTGCTTTGAGCAGGGGGTTGGACTAGATGACCTCCTGAGGTCTCTTCCAATCCTAATCTTCTATGATTCTATGATTCTTTGGAGCCAGACAAATCCATGATCCAGCCTCTCTGGTGGAGATGCCGATGACTCAAACCAAGGATCTCAGCAGGAGCCTAAGGACCACACTTAGCTAGCATGGAACAGAGCTGAGTGCAGCCGTCCTCATTTTTAATATGGGCCTACGGCTCAAACCACAGGTGCCAGGATGCAGTACAGCCTGGCTGCTTACATCAGATGGAGCACTGCATGCTGGGACTTGTAGTCTCCAGGCACTGCTTATTTGGCTGAGAGCAACGGCTGGATCATCCATTGTATCCTAGTAGAGAGCAGCTGGGAATTTTAGTTCTTTAGGGGTTTATTCCTGCTTTTCAGGGACGATCCGGATTTCTTTTCTCCCAGCCTGCAGTTCCAGTCGCAGCACTTTTAGCCATAAAGCTTCCCTTCAGGTCGGCTGCATGAACTCTGCAACCCCCCCGGCCAGCCGCACCCCAGGGTAAGCACCAGAGCCCAGGAGGGACCTGCTCTTTCAAAGCTCAGTGCTCAAGGATCAAGCAGCCCCCGCTGAAACTTGACCCTGGCGTCTTCCCCTCCCCTATCAGCACCTTCTGGGCTGCCGGGCTTCTCTCACATTAATGGGGATGCACACATGCAGCTGGCCACTGGACCAACCCAAACAGGCCAGGGAAGGACCACGCAACACTCGGCCCTGCTGCTGCGCCTCCCATCGGAGGATCCCACCTGCTTTGTGGACGCTGAGTCCCCGCTCCTGGGTGGTGGGTCAGGAGCATCACCCCCGTTTTACAGCACAAAGGGGAAGCGACTTGTTCAGAGTCGCAGTGAGTCAGTCTCAGAGCTGGGGGAAGAACCCAGGACTTCTCCCTCTCTCCTACCCTAGCCACTGAGCAACACTGCTGTCCTAGCCATCTGCGTCTGGGGAGAGGAGCCGCTTCCTAGCGACTAACAGCACAGGAGGGGCGTCTGTCGCCTACCCCCAGGTCACTGGGACGTCATTATACACCCCCCACTCCCTGCGGCCAGACGGCAACCGCTCACCCAACTGCCATTTCACCCCTGTGGAAAGTAGCCAGATGGCCTCAGCCAGGTGCTACGGGGCAGGAATCTCCACCCCACCTGGCAGTGAGGGGCCCCCCTTGTTGGCATGCTGAGCTCCCCTGGCAGCCCTCGGGCTGAGACACCTGGGTAGGGGCAAGGTGGGGCGCTCGCCCTGTTGCCAGCCACTGTGTCTGTCCTGTAGACAGAGCTCTCAGTCCGCCCCATTCCCCCCCGTTCCCTTGGCTCAGCAGGTACCGCAGCGCAGACGCAGGGACTTGCTGGGGACCTGCCCGGCCATGGCAGCAAAGTCGCACTTGCAGGTCGCCTCCATCCGCCCCGTCTCGGCAGGGGGCTCGCCGCCCCCCCTGCTCTCCGGCGAATGGCCCTGTGTGTGCTGCCTGAAGAGCTTGGCGTTGGAGCTGACGAAGTCACAGCGGCCGCAGTGGAAGGGGAAGTGACTCCTGTGATGCAGCTTCATGTCCTGGCAGCTCCGAAACAAGAGCGGGCAGGCGCGGTAGGCGCAGGAGACTGGGGATACCTTGTGGGTGCGCCGCAGGTGCCCACGCAGCTGCTTGCAGTCCACCGTGGTGAAGTGGCAGCCCTTTTCAGGGCAGGCCAAGGCCCCCGGGATGCTGCGATGGGTCTTAAAATGCTCCTTGAGCTCACTGGGCAGCACAAACTCCCCCCTGCAAACGGGACACAGCAGTCGCTCAGCAGCGGAGCCAAGGTCCCCGTCCTGCCCGCTTGCTCCTGGCGAGCTCTGCGCCGGCTCCTGGCAGACAGCTGGTTCTCCTCTGCATTCGCTGGGCAGGGCCGGCAGCTCCCCCGGAAGCTGGGTGAGACCAGGAAGCTCCAGGTGCTCGGGGGCTGCTAACGTGATGCACTGGTGCTGGGTCAGCAGGCTGGGGTCAGAGAAGCTCTGGCCGCACCTCTGGCAGAAATACAGCTCAACCACTTTGACCAAGACCTCTGTGGGAGAAGAGAGAGAGAAAGCATGTCAGACAGCTGCAATCGAGACCTGGAGCCTTTCGCCTGGAGGTCACCAGTTCAAACGCAGCTCAGGTCAAGGGCAGCAAGTTTTGTCCCTATCTTCGAGGTATGTTATGGGAGACATGAAGTGCGTGTGTGATGGGGGGCCCTTCAGGCTAGTTCCTGGTGAACGGCAGGCACAGCACACAGGCCACCACTACAGTGAGGGATGCTAGAGAGAACCGAGGGGAGAAAGGATAGAGACCAGAACCAAGCGGACCATTTGTTGGAAGTTCAGCAGATAAGCCAAGGGTTCAAGGGGCTCCGGAGACTGAACTCCAGGGCCGGGTGGGGCGGCAGAGGAGGAAGCTCGCATTGCTTGTGCCCCAGGCTGCGCCTGTTAAGGTCCAGCCCGCTGAACGGATTCACAATGACATAATCAACTAAGCTCACAACGTGCCACGGCCTCTAACTGGCGGCGCTTAGAGGCCAGGCCACCCATGGTGCTGAGCAGAGCTGGACAGGGCCTGTCTGGTCACTGCACATTGCTCAGCCTGGCCGGCACTCGCAGCGAGTGGTGGCGATGGGCGTCACGGGAAGACACATTCACACAACCTGCCCCACAAGACTGGCTGGAGTGTCCGGTCTGCGACTCCAGAGAGAAGGGACTAAAGAACTAGCCTTGGCCTCCCTGACACATGGGCGGGTGGCATGGCAGGGGGACGACCCCTCGGGAGGATCTTTGATTCTCGTAGAGCGCTGCCCCCTCAATGTGTGCCATACCTGTGGTGTTGCCTGGACTGCTCAGAGACACATTGCCTGCCACAGCCTCGACAAATATTTCCACCTCAGCTGCTTCTGCATGAGCTCCGTCCCCAGCCATGGATGCATCCGTCAGCAACAAGCTCTGTCCCACAGTCAGCGGGGACGTCCCTGCCACGCAGTCACTGGAGGTCCCCTGACTTCCTCCGGTTCCTGCCTCTCCCGAGGTGGGCAACAGCAGCCCTGGGCACAGGGCATCCATCTCTCCTCCGGCGGGCTCCGCAGCCACCACTTCTGCACTCATTGCCTTTCACTCACCAACCTGCACCGGGCTGCGGAGGAGTAAATCTCTTTCTGAAAAGATACAGATGGCACTGAAAGGGCTTCAGAGCACAAGGCTCCAGAGGTGCCTCCTTTTAAGGTGTGGACTTTTCAGGAGACACTAAGCAACGATTTGCAAAAGAGAGACGTGATTTTGGGGGCCCACCTGAGATGCTGTAAATGGGCTGGATTTTTAGAAGAGTTCTCAGGGTGAAAAGCAGGCCCCTCCTCTTAAGGTGTCTCAGGTTGGATTGGATACCCAGTATCGAGGTGCTCGAAATACAATCTCTTTTTAAAAGCTTGGCTAAAGTTCTTACCTGTCATTAATAATGTACATTTTTTAATTGTAACAATAACCACTACTAGCCCAAAGGACTTCAAAGCATTTTGCAGACCTACAGGCTGATGCCCAAGGCAACCACTCGGATCACTTCACCTAACAGTGAAATACAGCTGCCTCTGCAGCGGCATGATGCAGCTATCTAACAGCTCGCAGCAACATTATGCAGCGGTGTAAGCCAGGATGTGATGAATTCTGGGAGCAGCTGAAATGCCGCGGGAATTGTAGAGATACATGAGTGAAAGTAGACGACTAAGTCACCTACTTGTCTGTTTCCCTTATGCATCATGAGTGAGCTGCTCTCTGATGAAGAAGGATGGGATGAACGCAAGGAAGGAGACGTCGTAAGGACACTAGAATTACCAGACCAGGACACAGGACAAACATCTTGGCTCTTCCGAGAAGTGCCTCGGTGTCCTTTAGTGATCGCAGATAGTCAGGAACGCCGTTTGACATCTCAGCCCAGAGGCGGCCCCGGCCCCTTTCGGGGGGACTGGAGTTGAGGCCAATTCAGAGACAAGAGCCCCCACTGAATCACAACCAGCTCCCACAACTGCTAGGGCTCCTCTGCCAGCCTCTGCCTCAAGCTGGCTTTGTCTGGGGGGATCAGATGTGTTCGCTGCAAGACTTAAACATCCAACTCAATTTTGAACGAGTGAATGTGCTGGTCACTCATTTATATCACTCACTCACACTTTGGGACAGGGACTAGACAGGTCAGTTTCACCTGCCGATTTTGTGCTCCCCCATCATTCTGTCTGTGTGCCCCTGTTGTCTCTTGTCTTATGCTTGGACAGTCACCTCTTTGGAACAGGGACGGTCTTTTTATTCTGTGTATGTACAGCGCCTAGCACCATGGGGGCCATAACTGGAGCTCCTAGGCACTGCCACGATATAAACAGCCAGAGGATGAGGTATGAGCACAGAACTGTAGCAGGATTAGAGATGGAAAAGGCTTCCTCAGCCACCGGCTCCACTCCCCCTTGGCCAAGCTAGTCTAGTCTTCAGTGTTTTGGGCAGTCCAGGTGTAATGCCCCATGCGATGGGGCAAAGCACTGATCTGTGCTGTCAAAAGCTACACCCGCTCCGAGGCCCTCTCATCCCACCTCGGTCCCTCCTATTCTCTGCCTGGGGCACAGAACAGCATAGTCCCCTGTGGGCTGGAATAATTTGGTCTCATTTCAGTTGTAGGGTTTGTGTGAGGGTGCTGTTGGCAATGTGTGATATACTGGAGGTCAGGCTATAAGATCCCTTCTGGCCTTAATCTCTCTGACCGCCATCAGGTTCTCTCTCATACACAGAGCTTATTACACAGAAGCCAGGTCTGTGATACTGTATGGGTTTTATCCTGTCACCCGTCACTGTAGTTTCTGGGCAGCTTCCACATAAAATCAGGAGCAATAGAGAAGTCCCCAGTGAATTTCATGGGGTCTCTGGTGCATCTCCCTCTGCTTGGTGTAGATTTGGGGGTTTTAAGATTTTATTCATTTCCTCTTTTATTGCTGTTGTTGGCAGGGGTATATTGGGTAGAAGGGGGTGTCAGGGTTGGGGGCGTCATGATGGGAAGGTTTTTTGGTAGCAATGCTCAGCCTTCTAACCCCCCTTTCCAATCCCCAGCCAAACAACTTTGCTGGGAGCCTGGCAAGTTGTGACAAAGTGGGACTGTTCTTAATGTTTCCTCTGAATACTGTAGGGGAGCCTCAGTTTCCCCTATGCATTTCTTAAGTCTCTAGGTGGTGGGATAAAGGCCAGTGTGCAGAAATGGCCGACACTCTGTCTCCTGGCAACTAATGGCCGGAGCCCTTCCCCCTGCAAGGGGATAGCTAAAGGTGTTCGAGAACAAAGAGATCAGGTGACCTCCTGACCCGGGGAAAGGAACAAAGCCCAGAGGAGGAGGGGCTGGAGAGTTTCAGTTTGGAGCTGGCTGGGGACGGGGAGTGAGGGCAGACGGGGGGCTGCCCCCCCCGCCCCAAATGGACCCAGCTGAGGGGTCCTGTTCTCTGTACCTACAAGCTCTGTTTTAGACCGTGTTCCTGTCATCTAATAAACCTCTGTTTTACTGGCTGGCTAAGAGTCGCGTCTGACTGCAAAGTGGGGGTGCAGGACCCTGTGGCTTCCCCAGGACCCCGCCTGGGCGGACTCGCTGTGGGAAGCGCACGGAGGGGCAGAGGATGCTGAATGCTCCAAGGTCAGACCCAGGAGGTGAAGCCATGTGAGCTTCTTGCCCTGAAGACAGTCTGCTCCAAGGGAGAGGAGGCTCCCCAGAGTCCTGACTGGCTTCCAGAGCATTGCCCGGGGACTCCGTGACACAAGTCTAGACCAGTTCTCAGTACTGCCTCTTCCGCTAGTCCAAAGGATTAGCCTAACCCTGGTGCCTGCATTGCCCAGGTGGGCTTAGTAATGGCACGACGCTCACCCAGCGTCAGGGGGGAGGGATAGCTCAGTGGTTTGAGCGTTGGCCTGCTAAACCCAGGGTTGTGAGTTCAATCCTTGAGGGGGCCATTTGGGGATTTAGTTGGGGATTGATCCTGCTTTGAGCAGGGGATTGGACTAGATGATCTCCTGAGGTCCCTTCCAACCCTAATGATTCTATGATAAGTCACTCTCCTCAATAACCTCGCCAGTGGCACCGGATGTACCAAGCAGCAGGGCCTGCTGCTCCCAGCGGCATTGCTCCAGAGCTGTCTGTCGGCTGTGTTACCGGTCCCACAGATAATGAGGCTGTTTCCAGCGTATGGGTGGCATCTGAACCCGCACCTCTCACACCCGAACCTAAATTCAGTGGCAATAAATGTCCCGATTGCATCCCAAGACACGTCTACATGGATGTAAAAGTCACACAATGAATGCTTATGCAATGGACAAATTCCCATTTGGTCAATTCCATTCCACCTTCTTCAATTCCCTCCTGGATACAGGATTCTTCTTCAGTCCCTGTTCTAAACAGTTCCATGATGTTGCTGTATGCTATTAAACCGTCACTGCATTTCCATGCCAGAGGTGGCTGCATTTCCATGGCAGATGGTCAGATACACGTCAGCCTTACAAAATTCTAATCACCTGTATAACTTCAGAAATATTTTTAGCAGGTGTGTAAAATATCATTCGGTTTTTCATGATCAGCTTTGTGGCAAAGGATACGTGGAAGATTTTGCAAGGCTGATTATACACCTGCACACATATATATGGAAAGCACCTTGAGAACCTGTAAGACGCCAGATACCAGAGAAAGGCAAGTCTTAGTAGCAGTTTCCAGGGTGCTTTGGGAGACAGCAGTTCCCCGGTTTAAAACACTTCCTGGGTTTGAATTTCACACCAACTGGGCTCCTGCCACAGACATTTGAGGGAACCGGCCCCACAGCACCACTCACCTGGGTCTTGGGCCCCATCTCCTACGCTCGCCCCTCCCCTCACAGAACTCCATCCCCCAGCCCATCTGGGAGCCCCATACACCCACCTGCCACTGCCCCCCTCTGGGGGGAAGGTGCTTAAACTCCTCCTGACCCTCCCTCTTGGGATCCCTCCCACTCACCTGCCGCACTGTGAACATCCCCTTCCCCTTGGGACTGCGGCTGTGTAACTGAGCCTGCCTCTGGGCTGGGCCTGGAACCCTCCCCTCCCCCTCCCTGGGGGAACCCTCCCTCTCCCCATCCTCCCCCTCCCCCAGAGAATCCTCCCTGGAGCCCCCCCCCGACCTCCTCCCTGGAACCCCCCTCCTCCCCCAGAGACCCCACCCCCCTCCCTGGGGAAACCCTAACCCTCCCCTTGCCCCCCCCCGGGAACCCCTCCCCTGGGACCCTCCCATTATCCCTTCTATGGGGAACGCCTCCTCCCCCTCCCCCACGAACTCCTGCTCCTTCTCCCCCCCCCCCCGGAACTCCCCACTCCCTCTCTGGGCCCCCGGCTGCGCAGGCCGGGCCCGGCCCCTCCCCGCTCGCGGGGCTGCAGCGCCCCGGCCCCCCCCTCACCTGAGGGGCTCGGCTCGCGCTGCCCCCGGAGCGGCCCATCTCTATGGTGCCTCCGGCCGGGAGCGGCCCCCTTTGTGCTGCGGCCCCATCCGGCCCTTCTCTCCCGCGGCCCCTGCACTCTATGGTGCCTGCGGCCGGGGAGGGGAAGCCGGGCCGGAGCAGGAACCATAGAGATGAGGGATGGAGAGCGGGGTCCCTCGGCGGACCGGAACCGTAGAGTGAGGGCGGCTGGAGGGACAGAGCGGCGCTGCCTGGCGGTAAGGGCGGGGGAGAGGGGACGAGACCTGGTCACGGCGGGGGGCTCCTGCCGCGTCCGGGAGGGGGGGCTGCTGAATAGGGGCTGCCAGGGGGGAGGGGGCTGCTGGGGGCTGGTCCCACGGGGGGGAAGGGAGGGGAGGGGGGGCTGGTCCCATGGGGGGGAAGGGAGGGGAGGGGGGGCTGCTGGGGGCTGGTCCCATGGGGGGAAGGGAAGGGAGGGGAGGGGAGGGGGGCTGCTGGGGGCTGGTCCCATGGGGGGAAGGGAAGGGAAGGGAGGGGAGGGGGGCTGCTGGGGGCTGGTCCCATGGGGGGAAGGGAAGGGAAGGGAGGGGAGGGGGGCTGCTGGGGGCTGGTCCCATGGGGGGAAGGGAAGGGAAGGGAGGGGAGGGGGGCTGCTGGGGGCTGGTCCCATGGGGGGAAGGGAAGGGAAGGGAGGGGAGGGGGGCTGCTGGGGGCTGGTCCCATGGGGGGAAGGGAAGGGAGGGGAGGGGGGCTGCTGGGGGCTGGTCCCATGGGGGGGGAAGGGAAGGGAGGGGGGGCTGCTGGGGGCTGGTCCCATGGGGGGAAGGGAAGGGAAGGGAGGGGAGGGGGGGCTGCTGAGGGCTGGCCCCATGGGGGGGGGAAGGAAGGGAAGGGAAGGGGGGGCTGCTGGGGGCTGGCCCCATGGGGGGAAGGGAAGGGAGGGGAGGGGGGGCTGCTGAGGGCTGGCCCCATGGGGGGGAAGGAAGGGAAGGGAAGGGGGGGCTGCTGGGGGCTGGTCCCATGGGGGGGAAGGGAGGGGGGGCTGCTGGGGCCTGGCCCCATGGGGGTGGAAGGGAATAGGGGCTGCTGGGGGGGGAAGGAAAGGGAGGGGGGCTGCTGGGGCCTGGCCCCATGGGGGTGGAAGGGAATAGGGGCTGCTGGGGGGGGAAGGAAAGGGAGGGGGGCTGCTGGGGCCTGGCCCCATGGGGGTGGAAGGGAATAGGGGCTGCTAGGGGGGAGGGAGAGCTGCTGGGGCCTGGCCCCATGGGGGTGGAAGGGAATAGGGGCTGCTAGGGGAGAGGGGGAGCTGCTGGGGGCTGCCCCCATGAGGTCACACCCCTTATAGGGTGAGTGGGGATCAGACCCCATGGGCTGGGAGAACTGGTCTCGGGGATTCAGGCTGCCTTACAGTGGGGGGGGGGGGTCAGGGGAATCAGATCCTATTACAGTGGGGAGGGGTCAGAAGGGGGTCAGACCCCATGAAAGGGGAACTCAGGAGGGGGGTTCTGGCTCCTTTACGGGAGGGGCAGACCCCATGAAAGGAGGAGGTGTGGCGGGATCGGGGCCCCTCTCCAGCAGGGTCAGGCTCCCTCAGCATGGCCCTTGTAACGCTGCCTGTTGCAGCTGGCGCACCAAGCCAACCATCTCCCTACCCGCTGAGAGCTGCGGCAATGTGTTGGCTGGTTACAGGCTGGGGTCAGGACTCCTGGGTTCTCTCTCTGGCTGTGCAGGGAGTCAGCCTGTTGAGCAGGTGGAGACCCACGACTTCTGGATTCGGTTCCTGACTCTGCCACAGCCTCCTGCTCCCCTCTGAGCTGCAGCTTCCCCAGCTCTGCAAAGGCGGCGGTCATGCTTCCCCCCCGTCCCAGGGCCGCGTGAGGCTTAAGTCACTGATGCATGTAAATGGCATCAATCTGAAAAGTGCTGGATATCCTCATTGGTGGGAAGGTGCAGCCCAAGGAGAGAGCAGGTCCCTGCGATACAATCAACTTATTTATACGGCACTTTTTCTACAACATGTGAGGCAAACTACTCGACGGGCTCCCTCAATAACAGGGCAAGAGAACATCAGGGAGGTAGAGGTTGGGACAGGACTTTAGGATTAAACCCAACTGCCACCCAAATTCTGCATCCTGTCGATGCCCCTGTTACTAACGATCCCTAGCTTTTAGAGAGCCGTTGCATCGGTGGATCTCACAGCGCCTTGCAGACGAGGCCAGTATCATCACCCGTGTTTTACAGACGGGGAGATGGAAGGGAAGGGACTTGCCCAAAATCAAGCCAAGAATAGAACCCCCTCCAGTCCTCCGTCCACTACCCCACGCTGTCTTACAAGGGAACCATTTCCACAGCTTGATCCAGGACGGCTCTGTGGCTTTGGACCTTCCACTGCCATCACAGACGGGGGAGGCTGCTTCTGTCTCCGTCGCCTCCAGGCCCCCAGCTGCCCGGGACATGCCTTCGGGATGCAACCGGAGGTGCATGGTGACTAGTTGCAGCAATAAATCCTCAGTAATTGCAACAGGCTTTTCCCACAGCTTACAGCCTGGAGGCTTTTAATGATAAAGCCTCAGGTTTGACTTTTCACCTGAGACAGCCGAGATTGGTTTTCCACTCTTGTACCCCCAGACTCCTCCTGTGGCCTATCGTGGTGTTCCACCACTCTCCACCCTTCCCCAAGAACTCCTTGTCCCCGCTCCCGAGAGCCTTGTCCTGGCTGCATCCTCCCAGATGACTGTAGCACTCTAGGGGCTGCTTCTCTTCCTGCAGCACAAAAAGTTATGGGGCCCCCGACCCGTTGAGGACTATGGCCAGGAGTCAAGATGCTGCGTTCCCTGCTGGCCGCTGCTCCATGGTGAAGGCTGCAATCTGCTCTGGGTCTGCATCTCCAGGGTGGTGATGCTCTTTAAGGGCCCAGCACTAGTTACTAAGCAGGCGTACCTGGGCAGGGAGCAGCTGGTTCCCCTGTAAAGGGCAGCAGGAAGCTAGGGAGGGGAATGCTCTGGGAAAGAGGGACTGAAGAGTGCTGAAGGTGAGTAGGGTCCAGCAGGGAACCCCGAGTTTTCAGAGAAAAGGCTCAGAGCGGGGAGGCCTCCAGCAGGACTAGGAACATGGACTTGATCGGGGGCGGAGAACTCATTTTAACTATTTTGTTACATTAAGAAATCCAGCCCTGGGAGGGGAGTTGCTGAACTTGCAGAAAGTTTGCTGTGGTAATGTAATGGAGAAAGCCCTAACAAGTGGGGAAACTGAGGCGGGGCTGCTGCAGCGTGACCTTAGGCCCCGAGGGGGCACTCAGGAGGCAGCCGGCCTGATGACAGTGGTGCTTGGGCTCCCATATGGGCATCAGTGCTGCTTCAGTTGGAGAGTTGTGCCCAAAGCGAGCCGGGATCCTCTCTGTCAGGGTGAGAGTCACTAGGGGAAGAGGGATGAATTCTGGGTCTAATTGTGCTTGGTGGGCTGAGGCGTACATTCGGGACTGTAACGTCTCCCCCATGTCGAGGGTCTGTTGCTACAGGCAGATGTTGCTGTACCCGTTACCCGTGGTTCAGGTTTGGAAGGGTTTTCTCCGCATCCGTAAGGGCTACAAACTAGCT
This sequence comes from Emys orbicularis, assembly GCF_028017835.1. Lineage (NCBI taxonomy): Eukaryota > Metazoa > Chordata > Testudines > Emydidae > Emys > Emys orbicularis. Next base: position 2,228,518 of record NC_088693.1, on the reverse strand, counting down.
TTGCGTTTTAAAGAAAGCTCAGATGGTGACGAATCTGAACGTGCCACGTGGACGGGGCCTCGTAAAGACGTAATCTGGGCCAGATCCGCCTGTGGGTCGTATGATTGACACCTCGGCCTTATATCTATGTCGCCCCCTTGTGCTAAGCTTTGGCATCGGCAGCCCATGGCTCAGTCTTTCCCTTTTTGTTTTATCAGCAGGTTTGTTTCTGGCTGGCAGAGACGATGCCATTGAAAGGAGCCGCGTGACTCCCCCGGCCCCACCATGCCCTTTTCCGACTTTGTCTTAGCGCTGAAGGACAATCCCTACTTCGGGGCTGGCTTTGGCCTGGTAGGGGTGGGCACGGCTCTGGCTTTGGCCCGGAAGGGGGCCCAGTTTGGAGCGGTTGCTTTTCGCCGACACTACATGATCACCTTGGAGGTGCCCAGCAAGGACAAGAGCTACCAGTGGCTGCTGAGTTGGATCTCGCACTATGCCAAGCACACTCAGCACCTGAGCGTGGAGACCTCGTACCTGCAACATGAGAGCGGGCGCATCAGCACCAAGTTCGACTTTATCCCCAGCCCTGGGAACCACTTCATCTGGTAAGGGGGCAGAGCGGGGGAGGAACGGGCCAGGAACTGACCAGCTGCCTCCCGGAACCAAGGGCTTCGTGTGAAGAGAAATTCTTGAAGAGCCTAGGGGCCTGATCCGAAGCCCGCTGAAGTCAGTGAAAGGTTCCCATTGATTTGGATCACCGCACAGGGCTGCTTAGTCTGGAAAGGAGATGAGTACGGGAGATGCAGCTGCTGTAAAATAGCATGCTGAGCTCGTCTCTAGTACCTCCGGCGCTGGCTTCGTTCGGCCCAGAGACTGGGGTCGAGAATGCCCCTCAGATGCTACTTGGTGACGTTCAAACGCCGCACATCCAAAACGGATCTGTTTCTGTACGGGGTGCAGAACCGACCTGTGGAACTCACGTGGCAGGGTGGGATTGTAAAAGTGCAAAAGAGTTAGCGCAGGTGGACACTTAAAACGCTGCGTCGGCGCAGCAGTGCCGCTGTCGTGCTTAAGTGAAGATGTTCCTAAGCCTCATCTCGCGTCGTCCCCTGGCTCAGCCTCTCTCTCTCCTCCTGCTCCCAGGTATCGGAGGAAGTGGATCCGCATCGAGCGGAACCGAGAGAAGCAAATGATCGACCTGCACACGGGGACCCCCTGGGAGTCAGTGACGTTCACAGCCCTGGGCACCAAGCGGGAGATCTTCTTCAGCATCCTCCAGGAAGGTATGGCTGTTCGGCAGGGCCCTGCCGCGGCAGATTTGAAACCTGGCAGATATAAAAGCCAGGCCATTGCCTGGTGCCTTCTGGGAGATTCCCTTTCACTGCCAGCCCCTCTCTCTGTCTCTCTCTAGCCAGGGAACTGGCTCTGAGGCAGCAGGAGGGGAAGACAGTCATGTACACGGCCATGGGTGCCGAATGGCGGCCGTTTGGTTTCCCGCGCCGCCGTCGGCCGCTCGCCTCCGTGGTGCTGGAGAAGGGGATCTCGGAGAAGATCGTGCAGGACGTAAAGGAGTTCATCGAGAACCCCAAGTGGTACAGTGAGAGAGGCAAGGCTCCCTCCCGTTCTGATGGCTCTGCCCTTCCTCTGGGGTCAAAGGGAGGGGCAAATAATGCTACCTCAAGCCAGGATGATGTGGGCAGGTGCTGTGCGGCTACCCCTGCCTCCTCACCAGCCTGCCACACCTCTCCCAGCGCACCTGGATCCAGACCTGCAGCCCCTTAGCTAGTCCAGGCCAGCCTAGCCCTGCAGGTACGCCCCATTATTCCACCCCTGAACCCTGGGTTTCTGTGCACGAAAAAGGTGTCCTGTACAATCCTTGCAGCTGCCCGTGGGGCACCGGCGTCCTGCTGCAGCGTCCACAACCGGAAACGGGGGAGTTTCTGCACTGGGTCGGCGGCGCCTCCTTCCTGCGCTCAGCGGGCCCGATTCACCAACTGGAGCATTGCCTTGGTGATCCAGGCCCAGCGCGTTAGGCAGCCCTGCGGGGGGACTTCAGAGCCCTGGGTGGCTCTTGCTGCATGGAAGGCTGTGTTCTGTGCCTGGTGTCTGCCTCTTCTGCCTGTCCCTGGCACTGTAGGAAGCAAGCAGGTTACCCCTCCACCCTGTAGCTTCCCCGCTGCCGGTCCAGCTTGGTTCAGCTCCAGTCCCCGGCTGAACCAGAGCCGACGGCAGCGCTGCCGTGGGAAAGCAGGCTGGCCACGAACGACGTGTTAGAGTGACACCAGCAAGAGCCCAGCTCAGGGGGCTTTCAGTGACGCTGGGACTCGGGGGTGTGATCGTTAGTTAGGTTCTGTCCTTTAGGGCTCTGTGGCAGGCTGGGTGTGGGGCGCGCTGCCGGCTTCTGATGGGTCCCTCTCTTCCTAGGAATCCCGTACAGGAGGGGCTATTTGCTTTACGGGCCACCGGGCTGTGGGAAAAGCAGCTTCATGTGAGTATTGTGCGCTGGGCAGTGCCAGCTTTCCCCCGTCTCCTGGAGTTCTAGGTCCCCTTCGGCCCCATGGAGGGAGGACTAAGGAGACTGGCTCTTCACTGAGGAGGAGGGTTCGGTTAGCAAGGCAGAAATGTGCTGCAGAGAAGGAAGCCAAAGGACTGTGTCCGGAGGTGCTGCTAGCCTGCTGGTGGCCCAAAGCAGCAATATTGTTGGGGCCCCCCTTGCCCCTCACCCGCCCCCTGAAATACTAATTGCTTTATTTCCACACGCCAAAACCCTCCCAGCCCCCCACGCGCTAATACACGGGTTAAGCAGGCCACTCCCATAAGATGAATGGTGCTTTGGGGGTAACACTAAATCGGACCCCCTTGACCAGCGGATGAGCGACGGCACGAGGGGCCAGGCGGGGAAGAGTCAGGCGCCAGGTGTTTCTGCCGGAGGTACTTAGGGGCCCCATCACTGAGTACCACACAGTCCTTACTGCATTTATCCTCCCACCCCCCCGGGATGCAGGGCAGGGCTTGCATGTGGGAGGCTGGGGTGTAGAGAGATGGTGACTTGCTGGAGGTCACACGGGAGATCCGTGTCCCAGCTGGGAATGGAACCTGGGTCTCGAATCCCAGGCCAGCACCCAACCCCCTGGCCCATCCCTGCCCTCTGACGGGTTTGCTATAGGTGCCCCCTGCCCTGCGGGACTGGGGAGGGAGGGATTTCCCCCGGGGGTTCCCCTGCGGCTTGGTGCTTTACTCCTGCCCTGTGTCCCTCCCAGCACGGCCCTGGCCGGGGAGCTGGAGTACGGCATCTGCCTGCTGAGCCTGAGCGACCGCAGCCTCTCCGATGACCGCCTCAACCACCTCCTCAGCGTAGCGCCGCAGCAGAGCATCATCCTCCTGGAGGACGTGGACGCGGCCTTCGTCAGCCGGGACCTCGCTGTGGAGAGTTAGTCCCGGCCCTTCCCCCTCCCGGGGGCCTGCTCCCACCCCTGGGGAAATCGGTGCAGGCCTCGCCCTTGTCTTCAGCACCTGGGTGCCATGTGGAGACGCCGAGGTCCCAGCCCGGCTCGGCAGCGAGCAGAATGATGGGGGCTGGAGGAGCTGTTCTGAGGTGGCTTTCTTCTCACCTGCTGGGCCGGGGGAGTCCCTGAGTCCCAGGGAGCAGGCAGCACGCCCTGCCTGGCTGTATATTCCCCTTTGCTCTTCAGCCCCTTGGGGTGCCCACGCTGGCTCCCCTGCACTGTGCGTGGCGTGGGGTGGGTAGTCGGCCGCTGGCTGCGCTGTGGGCAGAGTATCCCTGGAAACATGCCAGTAGCTGGGTTTATAGTGAGGCGGCGCCGGGGGAGCGCAGGATGCAGAGTGGCCAGGTTACTTGGCCGGGGACCAGCCGTCTCGGCCCGCAGTGTTGATTGATGGCAGATAGGGCGGCTCCCCAGCGGCTGGTAAGCTGCCAAGGCGGCTGTCTGTTGGGCAGAGTTTGGGTGCCCCAGACCTGCCCTGGATCTGAGACGTCGGTGCTGCCTTTTCCTCCAGACCCAACTGCCTACCAGGGCATGGGACGGCTGACCTTCAGCGGCCTCCTCAACGCGCTGGATGGCGTCGCCTCCACGGAGGCCAGGATCGTCTTCATGACCACCAACCACGTGGACAGGTCAGAGCCCTCTCCTGTGGGAGAGGGGCCCCAGGGCAGGAAACCCCCCTTGCTTGGGCACTAGGGAACAGTGACACTAGAGAACCCCCCTTGCTTGGGCGCTAGGGAACAGTGACACTCGAGAACCCCCCTTGCTTGGGCGCTAGGGAACAGTGACACTAGAGATGAGATCGGACCAACCGGCTCCCACCTCCATTCCTCACTGCTCAAGGCAGGACCATTCCCTGAAGTGTGCGTTTCAGGGGTTGCTCTTGTCTAGTTGGATTAGCCAAAGAACCGGGCTCCCCTCCCCACGTACCCCTTTTCCTAACGCTGCCATTCCACAGTCTCGGTGATCTTCCAGGATCTTCCACCTGCGTCTCCCCTCGCTCTGTCTCCTCCCGTCCCTTTTGGAGATGCCCCCCCGGAGACCCTTCCTCCCCCTCCTTGGTGTTTCCACTGCAGAGCTCCGACAGCTGCTGTCTCGCTGCAGCTCCTTTCACAGCAGAAAGCCTGTCACAGGCGTGTGGGTGGGCGTGTCCGAGTGGACTACCTGCCCAGGAGATTGGGTGCCCCAGGAGAAGCCTGATCTTTTCAGGACGCTGAGGGTTTGCTGATCTCTTTTGTCTGGTTCTTCCCAGCTTTCTCTGAGTTGCTTTACAGAGACCCCACCAAGCTAGAAGCCCCCTGCAGGATCTTGCCCGTACCTCCTATGTCACAACAGTGCGTGGGGCACGAGGTCCGGGCTGGACTCCCTCCCAGCCTGTGGTAGTTAAGGGGGATGGTCACGTTGGAGGAAACACAAAGCCGTGTCCGTGGTTTGCGGCGCATCCCCGTTGCGCTCGTGGAAGGTATTGAGGATAAGGGGGCCCACCCGTCTCCCCCTGCCCCTCCCTCAGGATACCAGCGAAGGGAGGTCAGAGAGCAGGGACTGGTCCCTCACGTCCAGGAGAGCGGACTCCTCTGACTGCACGGGCCTGGGAGCTGAGCTCCACGCTGCTGGCTGACCGCACCTCTGCCTGTCTCGCTGCCTCCGCAGGTTGGACCCAGCCCTGGTACGCCCTGGCCGGGTGGATCTGAAGCAGTACGTGGGACCCTGCTCCTGCTGGCAGATTTCCCGCATGTTTCAGCGCTTCTACCCAGACCAGCCGGCGGCTGCTGGGGACAAGTTTGCAGAGCAGGCACTGCGCGTCTCCGAGCAGATCAGCGCTGCCCAGGTGCAGGGCCACTTCATGCTGTATAAAGCAGACCCAGCCGGGGCCATTGAAAACGTGCAGTCGATTTCCCTGTGACCGAGGGCGGGCGCCCTCAGAGGGGAGGGGCTTGCGGCGCCATTCCTGGGAGTGACTCATGGAGGACGTGATAACCGTCAGGATGCTGCTTTGTGACAGTCCCAGGGAGCCGATCGCTCTTTGTTTCGCTACCTCAACGAGGCCTTGGGTTTCTGTTAAAATATAAAAAGAACTAGGACACCCTGATTCCCACGGTAGCAGTGCACTGTCCGGCGTGATCGCTCCTCCCCAAACGCAGCTGCTAGCGCGCAGGACCCAGCTGTGCTTGAAATGCCAGGGCATTCTGAGCCTGCTAATCACATGGCCATAACCCCCCCCACACACACACACAGCTCTCAGCCCACTGTCCCTCGTGGGGGTAAATGAAAGACAGAGTGAAGAGATAATAGAGAAGGAAGCTCGAGATGATGCCTGGCTCGGCTCTGGAGCATAATATTTGCCAGCTGCTTTTGAATGTTCTCTGTAAATACAGCACAGCGTGAAGTAGGGTGATGGGGCCCTTTACAACCCTATCAAGCACTGTATGGGGCCTTCTGTCTTCCAGGTGCTTTGCAAACTTCATTAACCCGCTCTGTATCTGCAGGTATTGTTACCAAGTGATCTGTGCTGGGGGAGCTTCCGGGGGCCCCAGCCATGGCCCAGGAGCCTGTCGTGCTACAAACCCAGAACAAGACGACAGTTCCTGTCCCAGAGCGCTCGCAGGCTACCAGATTGTCCCTGCCCCAAGGAGCTCACAGGCTAAGCATGTCCGCTGTGCCTAGGAAATGAGTGCCCTTTGAGTTTCACTGGCGCAGACTCGGGCACTGCATGCACTCACAAGAAGGGCCCAGTCCAACACCCAAGTTCATGGGATCTTTCCATCCCCAGCAGCGGATCAGGCTCCCAGATAGACTTTTTCTGACTCATGTGAGCTGTCCCTGCTGTGGTATTATCTCCATTTTATTGAGGGGGGAAACTGAGGCACAGGGAAGCTAAGTAGAGGGCTCCTCAAGCCTCATTTTCAAGCCTAGCCCAAGCCCACCTGACCCTGAGTGGGTTGAGTCGTTTTCAGACCCAGCCCAAACCTGAGTCAGCACCACCTGTGCTGGGGACTTCCCACTCCCCCTGCCCGGGATCCGTCTCTGGCGCACCTCCTGCCTGTTCCTGCGGCCGCTGCCTCGCTGCACTGAGCGTGTGGCGAAGCGAGAGACGCTGCAACTCCTCAGCATGCAGCAAAGGGAGGTGGCAGTGGCCAGCGGGAGTGGGGCAAGCTGCAGCCGCGCCAGGTAGGAGGAGGTGATCAGAGGCAAACCTGAGAGGAGCGGGTTGTTTTCTGACCCAGCCTGCACCCAGCGCCTGTAGTCGGCTCCTGTCTGGGTCGAGTTGAGTTGCGAGGCTATAAGGAGAAGTAACTTGCCCAAAGCCACGTGGTCGGTTAGCGTCCGAGCCGGGATTAGAACTACGGTCTTCCTGGCTCCAGGGACCCCTGGCATTGCCCTCTCCAGAGGAGGCCTGTTGCCAGCTGGCGAGAGCCTGATGGGCAGAACATTTAGGGTCACGTAAGGCCTGAGCGGAAGCCCACTGAAATGCACCTGTGATCTTCAGTGAGCGTGTGCTCCTTGTGCCCTCTGGGTTTGATCTCTGTCTCTCTGTGTAGCTGAGCTGTGTGGGTCTGGCACACACCCTGGGAATGCTTCCCAATAACATACCTGCTGGACCCCTTGTCCGGTGCCCCCTCTCCCCTTGGAGTGGCAGCTGCTGCCATAAATACCGAGGTCACTTCAGTTTTCATTGGTGCGAAGCTTGTTGGGTGCCTGGAGCGGGAGCTCCCTGTGGAGACGTGGCGCTTCAGTGACACCGTCGGCCTCATCCTGGAACCGCTCCCTGGGCAGCTGGGACACCATCTTCAGGTGCGGTGAGGGGTGGGGCAGGCCAGGCCTGTGGGGGAGCCAGGAAGACCCAGGATAACATGGCTAGTGTCCCCCCCACTTCCTGGGCCCTTCCGTTGACCCCGCCCGCAGGGACCCTCGCCTGGGGGTCTCAGCTAAGCCCTGCTCAGAAGGGGTCGGGGGTCTCAGCTGTGACTGGTTCAGTCGCCTGGACCACCTGTCTGAGCTCTCTGCTTTGGTGCAGCTGTTCTTGGACTGTGACACTCCTCTGAGCACAGTAAGACGGGGTGTGTGAGAGACAGACAGACATTTTGGGGTTCAACCCAGACCAGTGACGGGCTGTCACCGCCTGCCCTGCCCCTCTGGTACCTTCACTGCAAAGCTGCTGTCTCATAGCCCTACCACCAAGCATGCGGCTCACACCCTGGCTTCCGCCGCCTGGTTTCCTTCTTGCAGAATGACCCCGACGCCCTCCCGGTCCCGAATTTCCCCCAGCCCATCTCCCTGCAGCGCCCAGCCCTCTCCTGGAACACTCACAGAAGTTAAGTCCGTTGCTCATTTAAAAGGTCAATTCACTGCAGCTCGTTAATTTAACTGGGGTTTGCCCCACATGCTTATTTCAGTCACAGCAGTGCCTTGGTTTGCAGTGTATTAAACGAAGAGTCCTAGAGTTGCATGATACCCAGTGAAGACAGGCCTGCAATGGGCAGTGCTCGGAAAGGCTCTGGGTGGTGTCCCAGCCTGATCACAACGCGCTCAGGCAGTGAGGGGCCGTAGCGCCGACTGTCCATGGCTTTACTCCAGGCGTTGCAAAGCTCTGTGGGGTTGTTCCGGGTCTGGTGCAGCCAAGTGAATCACAGACGACCGTGTGGCCACCGCCAGTGCATGGCCAGGTAAAGTCCCCTCCTAACCTCACGTCCGACTTTCAGGGCTCGAAGTGCGGGGACTTGATCTCCGACGCGACCAAAAAGGGCCAGTGGTGGCTTCAGCCCTCTCGAGGCCAGACTCAACGATACATCCCTATGGCTGATCCACTCAGACCGCCCTGTGCCCGGCAGTCGCCGCTGGCAGCCCAGATGAAAGGCCTCCAGCCTCCTGGGGTCTCGTGTAAGCAACATCCTTGTTTCAGAGCCGTCCAAGAGCATCAGGAGTGCGCAGCTCTGATAAATCCGCGGCTGGCTGGGCCCTGTTGATGTACTGCCCTGAAGTCGTTGTGGCTTTTCCAGCAGCACGGCTGGTTTGTAGCGTGACTGCTGCTCCAACATGATGGATTTTTGTCTTCGCCCAACACAGGCAGCTGTTTAATGTCCGGGGCAAGGCCCCTCTCCACTGCTGAGCAGGGAAAGCCAGAGCCCCTTGGGAAGTAGGAGCTGTGTAGAGGGGGCCTCAGCCAGCGCTCTGCCCCAGGGTGGCTCGCAGCCAGCTGGAGACAGGCTGGGACTGGTGACTCCACCGCAGGTTTGGCTCAGAGGCAAAGCATTCTGGGAAGGGGAAGCCGTTTGCTCTCTGCAGGTGGTGCCCTGTGGTGCCTGCCGGGCCGGGCGGTGGTTGAGGACGGCAGTACTGGAGACTACGATTTCCCCAAAAGGGGGAGTCAGGAATTGGTTTTTGAATTGTATTAGTCTTACCAGTGAGCATAAGGCATTTAACTGCCCCTAGAAACACCTGGTCCATTGATCCCACAGCCCAGCTGGGTGGGCCAGGCAGACAGTTTTACTGTGTTCAAAAGGGGCAGGTGATGAAAGCCCACAGAGGAGCATAAAATGTGACCTTAACAGAGGGCTGGATGTTGGAAAATGACAATAGGGTCATAGGAACAACAAGAGGGAAATCAGAGGGGGAACATCTGCTGAACAGCTTAGATGTCTGTATACGTGCCAGAGAACTGGAAGTATTAGTACGTGAGCTAAATTCTGACTTAGTTGGCATCACAGAGCTGGGATGGGGGTGGCGGGATGAGTCTCATGACCAGAATATTGGCCTAGAGGGGTACAGCTGTTTGGGAAGGACGGGCAGAAAAGAGGGAGGAGGTATACACTCGTTCTGATGTCCAGGAGGAGCTGAGAGGCAGCCCAGTTGAAAGTCTCTGGGTAAAGACAGAAGGGGTAAAATTAGGGGTGACATCATGGTAGGAATCTACTCCAGACACCAGATCAGGAAGAGAGGTAGATGAGGTGTTTCTAGAACCAATCAGAAATAGCCTTGAGGGGACATTTGTTGGGAAAGTCATACGGCAAAAACCAAAATTTCCACTAAGTTCTTGGAATGTGTTGGGGACAACTACTTGTTCCAGACAGTGGAGGAAATAACCAGGGTGGGGATCAGCTTTTTTTGACTTGATTCGGACCAACAGGGAGGACTGGTAGTGAATCTGGAGGCAGAAGGCAATTTGAGTGACCGTGATCATGGGGTGCCAGGCTGGGAGGATTTGGCTGGTGCCTGTCTGTGAGATTCATGAGTGGCCCGCGAGACGCTCCCGTCACTGAGCTGCTCATGGTGCAGCTCGTCTGAAGCATGGGGCGGCTGGGGGAAGGACTTGGCCATGGAGGCCCCCACAGGGGCCTGTGCTGGATCACCCCACAACACCAGGGGGTGTCTGCTGGAGACCTGCCACGTCCCCTGCGCTCCCTCCTCCTCCACACGAACCCAGCAGAGAAGCAGCCCTCCAGGTCTGTTCGCAGCCGCTGGGTCTGCACCAGCTGTGGGCAGCCGTGCAACCTGGTTGTGCCCAACAGCGGGGTCCTGCGTGGATGGACCCGGACACCAGCGCCCGCCCGAGAGCCTGGCTGTCTGCACAACGGATTCTCCTACCCCACTCTGCAGGGCCTGTGAGCACATGCACCGTGAGCTCTCTACAATTGGCATCGTCCTGGCTAACGTGATGGAGACGGGCTCTGCCTGGAGCTGTCCCGGGCTCTGCCTGGAGCTGTCCCAAGCTCTGGCTTTACCCCGATGGCTGCCCAATGCCCGATCTCGTCCTGTTCAGGTGCTCAGAGCCCACCTGTCGCTCTGCTAACTACAGGCCAAGCCTTGCCTTTTCGACCTGCCCTCTGCCCAGCTGTGCAGGTTCGACAGGTAACTGCTTACATCAATGTAGCGACCGCAGGGGGAAGCGGCCCCGTGTCTCGGGCTCAGGATTCCCTTGCGAGCGGTGGAGGGGTCAGGAGCGGCACGCTCCGAGCGCCTTTAAATAAAGAGCCCGGGGGTGAGAAAAGCTTGGCTGCCTCCTGGCTCGGTGGGTGCAAGCGCTGTGGGGCAGGGAGTGGGCTGGGGTGTCTGAGCAGTGCCCGTCCCCACGGGCAGGCCGGCTGAGCCTCTGCGGGGGCTTGTGAGGCAGAGCCCGCGGGGACGCTGCTTGACGGTTAGTCAGCCAGGCTGCCTCCATGCAGAGCCGAGTCCCTGCAGGGGCCGCTTTCCTCTCAAACTGGGCCCCTCCCACGCTGGAGCCCCCAGTGCGTCTGCACAACACGAGAGCAGCTCAGTCGTTCACTCCACAGGCTTTAAACACCGCTGCTCGTTTGCACGTTGGCGGCACCTTCGGCCGAGGGCTGGGCACACGGTGAACCCTAGGAGGCTGGTCGCTGTGATTACACCCATTTTGCAGCTGGGGAAACCGAGGCCCAGAGTGGCGCCGTGACTTGCCCAAGGTCACCATACACGCCTGGGGCAGAGTTAAGGACAGAAGTGCCACATCAAAGCCCCGTGCCCTGCTCATCACCAGACAACTCTGGTTAACGTGCGTCAGACTGTTCTGTGCCGATGTCGCCGCTGCTCTGTATTCGATGTCAGCGCAATAGCTGCCTGGCTCCAGGGAGGGCTTTGGCAGGAGCGCTGCAGAGGGAGAGCTGAGCTGTTCCTCCTCACACCACAGGAATCACGGGGTGCAACCCTCTAGCTGCGATCGGAGAATTTACCATTTACCCTGCCAGACGGTTCAGCAACAGGTAGCAGCTCCAGCTGCCCTGGCTCCTGCCAAATTCACATCCAACATTTAAACGTAGATTTTTTTTAAATCTAACCCCCCCCCCCCCGAGGAATGTTTCTCACCCTCCCTTTGTTCTGCCCCATTCCCCCAGAGGACAGCTCGTGGTTCTGGGATTCTGATCAGCATGTTAAGACGACAGGTTTCAGGGTGGTAGCTGTGTTAGTCTGTATCAGCAAAAACAACGAGGAGTCCTTGTGGCACCTTAGAGACTAACACAGTTATTTGAGCATAAGCTTTCGTGGGCTACAGCCCACTTCATCAGATGCATGGAGTCTCTAAGGTGCCACAAGGACTCCTGTTCTTTGTTAAGAAGAGTCACCTTTTCTAGGAACATTTGAGCTCGGTGTGAATGAGACGGACAAATTCCCTGCCCCCCTAGATCACGGGATCCCCAGGACAGCCATAAAGAATATTCCCAAGGGGGCTGCGGAGGTTTGAATAGCAAAACTTCAAGCGCCTGCTTTCCGCGAGGGAGAACCAGCTTCAAGCTCCAGGTACTTTGGGGGGAACAAGTGGAGTAGTGGGGGGTTAAAGTCTGCGCTCTGCAGCAGGGAACAAGAGGCTGGCAGAGCAGAATTTGGGCCTGTTTGTATTGTGGTGGAAATTCCCTTCGCTGGTGGCTCACACACCATCCAGCTTCTAGGGCTGAGCATCTGAGCTAAACCCAGGGGCAGGGTCTTTTAACAACACTTGCATCAAGGGCATTGAATGGCAGTGCGGAATGTGAACTAGGTCCGTGCTGCAGCAGGGCATCTTTCCGTTCAATTACAAACAGGCTTTGGGACACGGTCACGTGCTATGCCCAGAGGAGCGAGGAAGAGGAAGGTTCACTGAGACAAGAATCAGAGGGCAAAAGACTGGGATCAAGGATCTTAACCCCTGCCCCTTCCCCATTGACTTCACGGGCGGCCCCACTGTTCCGTCGGAGGGGAGACGTCAGTTCTCTTTAACGATGGGCAGAACCGTCCAGGAGAGGGACGAGAACATAATGCTCGGATTTGCAGGCAGGGCTGGAGAGATGAGCGAATAGACTGAAATCACAATAAGCTAGAGTCCCTCCAGACAAGTCCCATGTGACCTGGCTAGGGCCTAATCCCAGGGAACAGGAAGCCAAGGCTGGAGTAGTAACAACGGTCGGGGCAAGCGTGGATGAATGTTTACAGAGGGGTTGTTTGTTGGGATACCATGGGGAGCCAGTCTTGGGCTGTACAGAGAGCAGGGGAGTAACTCTCTACTGGGGATGGCGGCGACTGGAGAGTGCCGAGAAAAGACGAGGGAGGGGGGGGGTGTTCAGAGGGAAGACAAGAAGCCTGGAGCACCACTTGGTTTATACAGGGATGTTTACGAGGAGAAGCGGTTCTGATCAGTGAGCGAGCAGAAAAGGGGATGAGGTTGGAACAGGGACCGGTCAGTTTAAAGAGAACAAGCTCCTTTTGAATACGATCAACAGGGAAATGGAACCAACGGCAGGGCCTGGAAGAATCCAAAGCACTAGAGTCCCCTTGGCCCAGCCGGCTCGAAGCTACCGGAGCTGGCCCCAGTCGAGCTCTGAGTGGTCGGGGGTGAGGGCTGTCAGGAAAGCGACGCTCTCAGCTCAAGAGAAATGGCAGTGCTACCCTGGGGGAGCTGACCCCATAGCAGTGGCCAATGGAGTTCACACTCAGGAGAGCCTGGGATTCTCCCCGCGCTCCGGCCTTGCTCGCAGGCACTGAGCGGGGCCTGGCTTCGGGAGGATGTTCTGCTACATGGGACAGTCCCACCCTCACTTCAGCTCTAGCATTGCTGCTGACAACGGCATCGCAGATCCCGGCAGGGCTAGCAGCAGGGCCGCTGTCCCTGCTCGGAGGAGCCAGTCTAGGCTGGCCTCGGGACAGAGCCTGAAGCCTGGGGAAGGCCCTGCGTAGCCCTTATGTAGATGGCTGCAGTCGAGTGGCATCTGGCCACTCCTGGGTCCTACCTTCAAGGCCAAGAGAGGGATTTTGCCTGCCCAGGACTAACCAGGTGATTGACAATCAATCTGCCAAGAGACACTGCAACGCAGCCATTAGTAACCACACCTGCCGATTGTTTACTAAGACATGAGTCCAGCCTGGATTTGCACTCCCCACCCCCCACCACCATGTGCCCAGCTCATCACAGCCTCTGTGTTCCTCTTTTCCCAGGAAGATGTGTCCTGTGCCAGCCACCCACACCCCCGGAGAGATCTGGGCTGGCCCTTCTCCTCCTGGGATACGGAGGCGGATAGCTGATATTCTAATAGACTCTTTATTGTTCTCCCCAGGAAAGGCCCCCCCCCGCACCAGCCCCTGCCCCCTCCTGCTAGGAACCGTCCTCCTTCACTTGGCCATGGGGGTCTCTCCTTGCACTGGGCCTGAATGCCCCTCGCCCCCGGGGTGCCCTGGGATAGGAACCACGCTCCCTGCCCCGGGACTTCTCCCATCTCCCACAGTCCCAGGTCCTGTGATGGCCCTGCCAGCCGGTAGGTGCCCTGGGGTCACGCTGGTTTAGTGCCAGGTTTTCCTTCTCCCTGCTCTGGGTCTCAGCTCCCTGCTCCGGCGTCCATCTCCCCCCAGCGGGATGCTCCTCTTTCGAGTCCAACGCCCCTTTCCCGGGCAAGATGCCAGCAGGGCCCGACTCTTTCCTACCAGCAAAGGCAGCCACTCTGCCTCTGCCATGCGGCTTAGGGAACTCCTGGCTGTATCCCCCACTGGGTCTCTGGCTCCTGTCCTCCCTCCATTCGGGTCTCCAGTCGAAACCGCCGGGTCCCCCAGAGCCACGGAGAAGGCGGCAAGTTTCCGCAGCTGCTGCTTGTGGGTCGCTGTACGGCTGCCTGCCCTGGCCTCGGAATCCTGGCCTCTCCCCTCGGTGCCTCTCTCGCTTGCTCTGGTGCTCCAGGGGGACAGACGCTTTTGCCAGCTGCCCAGGTTCTGTCCCCACAGCTAGAGCCTGGGGAGGGCGGACAGGCTCCGCAGCACGTTCTGGGTGCTCAGTGGCAGCCACGGCATTTTCAGGAGTCAGCAGCTCAGGGGCGGCTCCGTGGCCGGGATCCGCAGCCGCTGGAGGCTGAGAGAGAAAGGAGCCAATGGTGAGGAAAGGGCCTGGCCTGCCACACCACCTGCCTCCTGCTTTTCTTTAGGGAAAGGCCCCAGGCCCAGCTCCCACAACCACACCCCACACCAGTTATTGCCAGCACCAGGCAGCCCTTGGTCGCCCCTCTGCGCCGGGACAGCCAGCCCCCATTCCATGGGTGGCTTTCTGGAGACCCCCCCCCCCCACAATCACAGTCTGGGACCTGAAACCCGCCCCCACCCAACCCGCTCTCTGGCATGTTGGAACGTGCAAAGGATCCTGCAGTGCCCCCATAGCGAGCAGGAGCTCCAGAAGGCAGGACCAGCAGAGCCCTGCACACGCAGCCCAGAGCCACTCCTGCCCCACGCCAGGGTGGCGCTGGAGAGCTCCCCACAACGCTCGGCCCCGAGGAGCAGCGTACCGCCTGGAGGCTGATGAAGTAGCGGTTTCTCTCGGCCTCGGGGTCAATGATGCCTCCCTTCTTCTGCTGCCTTTGGTAGATTATGCGCAGTTCCTCTCGGGTCTGTAGCGCCTTTGCATCAGGCCTGTACGGCTCCTGGGGGAGAGTTAGTGCCGTGCTCGGTCAATATCCAGCCTGGCAGAGCGGCTGCTCCCAGACGGGTAAATTACCCAAGCCACTCGCCGGCAGCCTGCTGGGCTACTGACCGGGGCATTCACACACACGGGCTCCCCCGTGTCAGTCAGACACAGGGGAGCCACAGGCAGAGACAGCAGACTGGACCAGCTGAACCATGTCCCTGCGAGGGGCCGGCAGAATCTACATGAGCCAACAAGGACTAGAGACTTACTGAAGGGAAGCTGCAATTCTTGCTACATGCAGCCTAGAAATCAGAGCAGGGACAGCACGGGCGGCCCATCCCCCAGAGCCAGGGCAGGATCACTTCCTCCACTTTGTGCTCTAGGGCTTTGGCCTGTTGGATCTTAACTGACTGAAGCGACAGGCCCTCTGCCCCGCCCCTTGGGAGAAGGCTCTAGGGAGTGCAGGAAGAGCCTGAGATTGAGCCACGTTTCCTTGGCTTAATTCCATCCCAGTGCCCCTGCAGCTTGGCTGGGCCGGAGGCTTTTTGGGGCAGGGCCCCAGCCTCGTCCTTTCCCCAGGGACAGCAGCACCTGTCCCTCTCCAGGTTGTCTATACCCATCAGACACACGCAGACCCGTTCCCCTCCCACAGGCAGGTCACGTGGCTATGTGAGAAAAGCAAACAGTAACCATGGGCTACGTCCTTGAGTGTGGCTGGGCACGCCTCTCCGTCTCCATTCCCAGCCCCAGGAAGATGGGGACTGCACCCGGCGGGAAAGGGGAAGAGTTTACGACAGGACTGTCCAGTTGCTATGAGGTGGATGCATTTAAGCCCAAATGTTAACGTGAACAGTGAGTATCTGCCAGGTTCTAGTAAATACCCAGCAGAAGCAGACAGCAGCCCTGGGGGGTGCGGGTGCCTGGGGAGGCCCCTGAAGTGTGCCTCAGGGACACCGCAAACGCTCCCTCCCTCCTCCCGGATCCGTGGGGGGGTTCCAGCTAGGGGCTTCTTACCACCGGGTGCTGCGGGGGTGGCGCTGCCTGCAGAGCGGAGAGGTCGTAGGTTAGTGTTTCCCGGCAGACGGGGCACTGCACTCCGACTCCCTGCAGAGAGAAGAGAGAGCTGGCACACAGCCCCATAACACTAACTCCCCCCGCCCCCTCCCATCCTGCTCCACCCCTGCTCCCTGCCCCTCCAGGAAACGAACCCCAGATTCTTTGAGTCCCAGGCTTTCCCAGGCGCTGCTCTAGCAGGGCAGAGGATGCCTGGCTACCCGGCTGTCTAGGCTTAGCTTTAGGACTCTCATCGTTTTTAGCAGCACTGCAGCAGCCTTGCTGATGATTGTAACTCCCACTCCAAATGCACCGAGGGATTCCTCTGCTTTGGCTGGCTGGTAGTTAGGTCAATTTATGCCACCTGGGCATGCTGGGAGTTGTAGTCTAACAGCTGATTAATAACTTTAAAGGAGCTGGTTATAACCAATAAGGTTATAAGGTTGCCCTTACCCGAGGGACAGTCTCTCCCCGCAGACACTACTTGGCTGAGATGCCCCAGGCTTGACAGCAGGGGCTGTTCTCGGGACATTGGGTGTGAGGGGTCTTGGACCTGTTTTCTGGGCACTGGTGCTATTTATTCCATACTTTGCAAGGACTGGCCAAGCACTCAGAGTCCAGATTGCTGGCTGGGCGCATTAGTAAGCCCAAAGAGAAGGTTAAATACATTGCCCAGCCCTGGAGTTGTGTGTGCAGGAGAGAATCTCAGTTTACATTATTTCAGTGACAGTTTCTAGCCCTTGTGGCTTCAGGGAAAAGCTTCACAATGTGACCCAGCTGCACCCTACAGGCTCCAAACCCAGAAGACAGACAAAACCAGCCCCAAGTTTATTCTGTTTTTAAACTCGTGATTTTTAGCAAATCCCATGATTTCTGGGGGCCTGACTTGTGATTTTCACGGGCTGGAGATTGGCGAGACCGATCCGGAGTCAGTAACCCAAACGGCAACTCTGAGGAGCGAGGTCTTAGGCATGGCCATATCCAGAGCAGTGGGGACTGCGTGACGGGCCTGGGAGAGCAAGGCCTCCTCTGTGAGACACGGGGGAGGGGCCCAGGCCCTCTTACCTGCTTAGAAGGAGGCGCCAGGTGCTGCTCTCTCTCTTCCTGCTGCACGTGGATTTCTTCCTCCATGTGCTGGGCGTAGCGAGCCAGGCAGTGAGAGTGGAAGTAGTGGTAGCACTGAGTCTTTGTGAACGCTTCTCTCTCCTGTACAATGAGATGGGGCCGTTGGGAAGGAGTCCTGTGTGCGCCCCACGGCGCCCTCCCCTGGTGAGGGGGCCTTCCACTAATGCTCCACCCTCAGCTGGGTCTGATTCAGATACATCTGCTCCCAGAGCCCCCCCCTCCATCTCCACAAGCCCTGGGGTACAGGCTGCCAGTCCCTCCCCAGCAGACCGCAGGGCCACGCACTGATCGCAGGGGTTCCTACCTGGAAGCCGTAGAGACAGATCACGCACTGGCCATGAGGAATGTTGTTGTCGGTGAGAATTTCCTTCCCTTTCTGTAGAAAGAGGGAGAAGGGACACTTTACCCACCCAAAGCACCAGGTGGGCCTAGGCTCTGACCCAACCAACCCACACGCAGAGACCAGGCGAGCGTGTGACACTATCGGGCTGTATCTAGCACCACGCCCAACCCACCCCAGGCCTCCCCTCCTCTCTCACCTCAATCAGTTCATACAGCACCGCTGTCCCCAGCCCAGCCTCCGCAACTTGTCCCAGGGTCTGGGAAATCCTAGAACAGAGAGGCAGAAACCCGTGACTAAGGAGGGGCCGTGCTAACCTCTCGTGAGCTGCAGCAGTAAGACGGGAACAGCGGCTACTATACAGTGGGTGAGGTGGCTGCGGCAGCCACCGGACTGGTCAATAGTGGTGCCAAGCTGGGTACAGAAATCCCTGTGCTCCGATTTGGTTACCATGCTCAGACCCTTCCCCCTCCCCTCTACCCATCCCCCATGGTGTGGGGGCAGAGGAAGAGGAGTCCCATTAGAACAGGTCTGCGGCACCAGATTTTGGCTCCTACCTACTGCCCTGGATTCTTTGGTACACACATGCCCTTCGCCAAGGCTGACGCCCAGGAAGATTCTCTACTCAACGCAGCCTGCCTGCCACGAGCTAACCTGGCCAGCGCTTTCGTCCCAGCGACTCTGCCGCTGACCCAACCTCTGCTGCATTCACTGGTGACAAGGCAGAGAGACTAAAACCAGGCCAAACACCCAGGGTTAGCTCCAGCAGGATCGAAGCCTCGTTCTGGCAGCAAAAGACTATCCAGATCTCACCATACCTGTGCACAACCCTCTGGGACTGGGGAGGGAAGAACACAGGAGCTGCCCAACTGGACGAGGACTGGGCCAGTTGCTTCAGAAGGTGCAAGAGATTCCCCTAGTGGACAATGATGGAATAATCAGTCCAGGGGGAAATTTCTTCCTAGCCCCAGGCAGCTAGCGGCTGGTCCTTCACTGAAGCAGGACGGTTCAATGGCCTTTGTTTATTTTCTGTGCAGGCTGATGCAGCTCTGGGCTGCAGACACAGCGATTCCACGTATCTGAGGGAAAAGGGGGTATTCGTGTTTCCCACCCCCAGCTGGAATGCGGGAAGTTTCTTCCCGCCTGTGTCTTGAGGGCAGGGGGAAACCCCTTCCCCAGCACTCACTTCTGGATCTGCTCATCCGACAGCCCCCGTGGATTCCGGATCGAGATTTTTGGCACTTCATTGGGATACTAGAAAGAAACAAATCCAGGGATGAATGGGGCCCAAAGTCCTGCCCTGCCCCTCCCTGTGAAGCGTGGCTGCACTCCTGGGGGTCAGGCACCATTACCTTACCTGTGGGGGCACAGACAGCACGAGAGTGAAGCAGACGTACTGAGAGTCCTGATCCTCCGCGGTCGCAGGGTGCAGGGTAATGCAGATTTCCCAGGGCGCTGACCTGTGAGGGCAGGGAGGCTGAGGTGAAGCGTCCAGCTATCCCGTGAGGAGTATTAATGAAGGACAGACAGTGCAGTGAGGTGACATGGGCTGCATATCGTCACAGCAGCACAAACCTTCCAGGCAAGCCCCGTGGGGCTGAAAAGGGGCTACGGTGCATGGAGTGCAGCAGAGGAAACCAGCAGGCTGAGTGTGCCTGTCCTGCCCCCGCAGGGGAAACGCTCATTGGAATGGGGCCAAGGTGCACTAGCAGCTCTGAGGAAAAGGAGCTGCTAGGAACGAGAGAGAGATTGGCAGTAGCTCAGGTACGAGCCAGGGAGCACAGCATGCTGGAGCGCCGGTGTAGGGCTAAGGACAGCAGAACCCTCTCCCTGAGCGAACACTCAATCCGGACACGGTGACCATTGGAGCTTTATTCTCAGCTCACCAGGGCTTTGAATCCCAACTGCAGAATCCACAGTTGGACACCCGTAACATCTGTGTACACAAGCCAGTCCAAGGATTGTTCCCAGCAGCACAGCTCTGAGATCCGACTTCTGAGATAAACGTACACCAAAGTGGTGAAATCTCACCCCTCAGAATTAGTGACACCCGGTAATAGCACAAATACCTGCCATTTCCTCGAGACACCTGCAGCTCATCCAGGTATATGGATTCCAAGACCTCCACTTCTGATGGCAAAGCCCTGAGAATAGAGAAGGGACATCACACAGCCACTCTCCCTTGTTGACTCCCTTCTCCTCTTCCTCCCTGAGCAATGCACAGGTCTGCCTAGGACCTTATACAGCAGAAGCATCTCAGAAACTCCCAATCATTTACAAATAGAAATAACAATACCATGAACATTTGTTTTAAAGAGACATTGTCTAGGTAAAAGTGATGTGGAAGGCAGCAGGGTCTAGTGAAAAGAACAACGGGCTAGGACTCAGAAGACCTGCATTCTATTCCTGGTTCTGCCACTGACCAGTAGTGTGACCTTGGGCAAGTCACTTCCCTGCCACCTTTGTCAGTGTTCCCCATTTAGATAGTAATCGCTTCAGGGGGTGAAGTCTCTCCCTCATTACGGAACTACAGTAATGCACATGATAGATAAATTACAAACATTTATTTCTCAGATTATTAAAAGTGAAAGAATTTTGAAAACTTTTTTTATTTAATTTTCTTTACAGGAGACTCAGCCTTAACATTTGTTTCAGCTATGTTTCCATTTCAGACTCTGAGCTATAACATCGGAGTTGCAAACAAAGCACAAGCATGTTTATTTGTTTAAAAAATAACAGATGTATTTGAAATTTTTAAGAACTATAGAAATATCTTTTTGCTTTACGTTTAAAGTTTGGGCCAAATTTCAGTTGACAAATCCCTTTAGACATAGCTATTTCATTCTTGTCCTGTGGCTGCATCACCTCCAGATATGACCACCTCACATCCGGAATTAAGGAGGCTGGGGACAGGTCAGTATTCAGATGGGAGACTGCCAAGAAAACTCAGGTGATCCAATACCCAAGAAGGAGTCTCGGAGGGAGCGGCTAAAGTTGCTGCATACAGGGCACTGTGCTGCCAGCACCCTCATCTCTCAGGTCAGACAAGTCCCGGGTCATTCAGAGATTATATCCCGTCCACGCGTCTCACAAGAGCAGGTGAATTAGGAGATCACGTTTTGAAGGTGCCTTTCATCTCTGCCATCTCTGGAAGCCAGAATGTGTAATCGCATCCCAGCAAACGGCACCCTGACCAAGGATGAGGGGAGGGAAGGAATCCAGGGAGGCAACAACACAACCGAGGTCCCAGTCTGCAAAGCTGGGAAATAGCATGACTGGGGTAGGGGGAGGGAGGGTTGGAAGTGGTACAGCTGGGTCAGTGGGGGGAGGGGAGAGGAGTGGCACGGCCGGGGGGGAGGGGGTGGCACGCCCGAGCGGGGGGAGTGGGAAGTGGCACAGCCGGGTCAGTGGGGGGAGGGAAGAGGAGTGGCACGCCCGAGCGGGGGGAGTGGGAAGTGGCACAGCCGGGTCAGTGGGGGGAGGGGAGAGGAGTGGCCCCGGGGGGGGGGGGGGGGGGAGTCACACAGCCGGGACAGTGGGGGAAGGCGCGGGGGGGGGTAACGCTGCAGGAGGAAATGGGGGGCCAGGGGATCGGGGCTGGCTGCGGGGCTCCGCGAAAGGGCGGGGCTGCCTGGCAGCGGGGTGTAGCTGCGGGGAGAGGCCCAGGGCCCCGTGGGGGAAGGAACCAGGCCGGTGCGGGGGCTGTGGCGGGAGGAGACCGGGTTCCGGCCGGGTCCCCCTGTCTCGGCCCCCGAGCTGGTCCCAGCCCGCGCCCATCGCCATGGTTACCAGTCGGCCGCCGCCTCCTCCTCCCGTTTGCTGGCCACCGCCATCTTCCCCCTGCCCCGGAAGCGGAAGTGCGCGGAGGCCCCGGCGGGCGGTTGCTAAGCGACGCGGACGCGGCGGGTCCCCGGGGTCCTGGCGCGGCGCGGTGGCTGCGGCAGCGCCTGTGTAAAGGGGCGGACTGGAGCCCCTCCACCGGCCGAGCCCCGGGACAGGCCGGGCCGCGGGGTCCGTGCGGCGGGGTGCCGGGGCCGAGGCTGGCCGCCTTTCCGTCCGCGTGCGAGGCCGGGATCCAGTCAGGCACCTGTGCGGGCACCCCGGGGGCGGGGCGGGTGGATCCCAACGAACGGCCCGGGCGGCAGCGGGGCCCGGCGCTCAGGTGGGAGAGAGGGGCCGGGAGCCCGCGGGGGCAGATCCCGGTGAGCGGATGGATCCCTGCGCCTGGCCGGGGGGGGGCTCGATCCCTGCGCCTGGCCGGGGGGGGCTGGATCCCTGCGCCTGGTCGGGGGGTGGTGGATCCCTGCGCCTGGCCGGGGGGGCGGGGCTGGATCCCTGCGCCTGGCCGGGGGATGGTGGATCCCTGCGCCTGGCGCGTGGGGGGCGGGGCTGGATCCCTGCGGCTGGCCGGGGGGGGGCGGAATCCCTGCGCCTGGCGCGTGGGGGGCGGGGCTGGATCCCTGCGGCTGGTCGGGGGGGGAATCCCTGCGCCTGGCGCGTGGGGGGCGGGGCTGGATCCCTGCGGCTGGCCGGGGGGGCTGGAACCAGCCTCCAGAGGTGAATACCCAGATCGCAGTGATCTGGGGGGGCCAGGGGTGATCCTGGGCATAGGATCTGGTCTGACCTACCAGACCCTGCCCATGGACAGCCAAGCTCCGGGCAGAAGAACCGGGCACGTCCCTGTGAGGGAGACCTGGGAGTCAGGGCTCCTGGGGAGACTAGGGGTATTGAGCACATACTGGGGGGCTCAACCCTGAGGAGAGCCATGTAGGTTCCTGGATACGCAGCTCTGAGTGTGGGGAGACTCGGATGATCATTGGGGTTCGGGTAACCGGGCTTGCGTCCAGGGCATGGACCCCGACCTCATCCCCACCTGCAAGGTGCTGAGCTCACCCGCCGCGCCGTACAAATAACTAATAATAAAATAAAGACCCAGCCCAAATGTACAGGCCACCTGGAGCCGAGAAGCTGGGACAAGCGACCATGCAGACCTTGGCCTGGAGGAAAGAGCAGAAGGCTAAGGGTGTGGGAGGGATGTGAAATACCAAGAGAGAAGAGGGAACCAGGAGCTGGGGGAAGGACGTGTTCAGGCCGGAGGACAGGGAGGAGTGTGGCTGCGGGATGCCGAATAGGCTGGAGCAGAGGAGTCCATGGGAAGAGGGAATGGTGACCCGGATGAGTTTGTGCAGCGGGGCTGGAGAGGAAGAGGTGGAATCTGGAGCTGGCACAGAGGGAGAACCAGGCGGCTGGATGAGAAGATCTGGAGACGTGTCAGGAGGAGGAGGATGGGGAGTAGGGGGAGGAAAGACAGGGAACTGGGCAGCCAGAGATGGGGCTGGGATGTTGGAGGTCTCCCAAGAGCAGTGGTTCCCACACTTTAACAACATGTGAACCCCTTTCACTAAAATGTCAAGTCTTGCGAATCCCCTCCTAAAAATGAATATTTCCAGGGATTTTCTCCTTTTACCTGAGTATAAATTATAAAAGCAGTGACCTTGGAAATATAAAATTTGACATGCTTATTACACAATATTTATTATTAATTATTATTTATCATTACGGTATTTTTATTACATTATGAAAACTGCAACACTCTTCCAAGATCTGACTTTCGTAGCTTGTATCACTTTGAATAAGCCTGTTATAAGACAAGGCTCCTAGGTTTCATCAAGGAGTATCAGATGGGAAACAGCAGGAAGGTATTTAAGAAGCCACCTCAAAGAGTTCCTCCTACACAAGCATTCAGGTCTTGAGCAGTCCAGGCAAACAATGCACGTTACAACAAAGCTTAGACTTGTTCTTCATAATCATTTAAAAACATACTAGCTGCCTATTTCATTTAAAAAATGGAAAGGGAGGTGGATATTTTTTGTTGTTCTTATAAGGAGTCTTGAAGTTTATATCTCCTCAGTGTAATAGATATGCTTGCTTTGATCTTGGAAGTCCAGGGACACCAGGCTGCTGGCCCCGGGACAGCTCTGTCTGCCATTAGGGATTTTTTTCCCCAAGAACCCCCTGTAACATTTCACAAACCCCAGTTTGGGAACCACTGCCCAAGAGAAGATTCTAGGTAGCACCATAGCACCTCACTCTCTAATGTGTTTATCATTCTCCCCCCCCCCCCCCCCCCGAGGTACTTTCATCTCCATTTTCCACATGAGGGGACTGAAGCCCAGAGAGATGATGTCCTGGATGCTCCAAAGTATTTAGGCACCTGACTCCCATTGAAAGGATCTGGGCCTCAGTGACTTGTTGAGGTCACACAGGAGGTCTGTGGCAGAACAGGGACTCGAACCCAGGTCCCCCAACTTCTTACTAGTGCCCTAACCATCACACGGTCCGTCTTCTCAGCTGGTATAGGCCTGAGGGGGGAAGGGAGGCCCAGGAGGTGGGAGATGAATTGAACATCCTCTAATGTGCCGCTTTGCCCTGTCAGGCTGGCGTGCCCACCATGGAGAAATACCACGTGCTGGAGATGATTGGAGAGGGCTCCTTCGGGAGGGTGTACAAGGGGCGCCGGAAATATAGCGCTCAGGTGAGGAGAGATCCAGGGAGGGGCTCTCTGAGGAGGTGGGTGGGATGGGTGAGATGTGGGGAAAAGGACATATGGGGGAAACATAACACAGGGCTGAAGAGTTCTTGGTATGCAGCTCAGGGTTCTGTGACTGGGCCTCCAGGTCCAGGGTCTCTGACAATCAGATGTGTGATCCTCACCAGATCGTTTCTCTGGTAGTTTCCACTGTACTTAAGGTTGCACAACAGTTTCCATTCTAATCCCCTGCTTTCACATGCTCAGCACTTTCTGGAACATTTATTTCTGAATTTGACAGCTTGATTCTTCCTGTACCTTTTAGACAGGGCTGCAGCAAAAGCAACCAACATCTGAAACTTGTTCTGGGCAGAATCTCACTGAGGTCTGGTACCTTGGCTTGATCTAGATAAAAATAGGTTTTGATTAACTCCTGACAATTTGCAGCTTGGTTACTGAGCCTGTGAAGGTGCAACGGGGGGGATAGCTCAGTGGTTTGAGCATTGGCCTGCTAAACTCACGGTTGTGAGTTCAATCCTTGAGGGGGCCATTTAGGGATTTAGGGCAAAAATTTATCAGGGATGGTACTTGGTCCTGCTGTGAAGGTAGGGGACTAGACTCAACTCAATGACCTTTCAAGTTCTGTGAGATAGGTGCATATCTCCATCTATTTTTTAAAAAAAATGAATTCTACAGGTTCACACACTGATTTTGGAAAGGCCTTTCACCCCTCCTCCATTTCTACTGGCACAATTGTTCACCCACCATTTTGCCGGCAATTCATTGCAGATTCAGTTAGTGGCACTTAGACATCTGGTACCTGATTTGCAGCAGAATAAGGCAGTTATATGACTAAGTGCTACAATTTGCACAAGTCAGTGTGTGCAAGATTCTGCCCAGGAAACCCTACGCAACTTTTAAAAATCAGAACCCTGGAGAAAGATGCAGCCTGCACATGGGCAGACCTAGCTACACTCACGCTTTACAAAATTTCCCAGCACTGAATCATCATACTTTTAAAAATGACTGAAGTTTTTCAACCCTAGCTTGTTTTGTAGATCTCGTTGAGATCTACCAGTTAACCATGTTTGAAGAAAATCAGTTCAAGATTTTAAAAGTTATGAACACTGAAACACAGAAAACTCTGGGATCCCCTTAATCCATGCCCAGTGCTAAGGTTACATGCAGTGGTAGGGGAGTGTAGACCTGGCCTTCGCCTTCCACCCTAGCAGTCACTAGTTGATCCTTGCCTGACTGGGGCCTGGGTGGGAGCAGTGGTGGGTGCGGGCATACAGCTCCCAGCTTTGTCTACTTTGGCAGGTGGTGGCGCTGAAGTTCATCCCCAAAGTCGGGCGATCGGAGAAGGAGCTGAAGAACCTGCAGCGGGAAATTGAGATCATGAGGGGGCTGCACCACCCCAACATCGTCCAGATGCTCGACAGCTTTGAGACGGACAAGGAGGTAAGAGGGTGGGGAGGCGCGTGCATTGTCAGCCGCACAGGTTCTCCTGAGGAGCCGTAGCTGGGCCCTGCCGGCGGGTGCTAGAGGTGTCCTGTCGCTCCCAGCGACGCCATCAGGGCAGGAGGCCCTGGCTGGAAGGAGCAAGCGTTGGCCTGCTGCACGTTTCTCGCCCCGCCTGCCAGCGGCTGGGTGTGTGTCTCGCTGCACGGGTGAGTCCCGTGTCAGACGGCGCAGCGCTCGTCGCCTCCCTCTGCTGCGTTCCCCAGGGCCCAGCGGGGTGTTTCCTCCGCCCTTTGGGCTCAATCCCGAGGCCTCACTCCAGAGTGCCACTAGGACACTGCCTGAACAAGGGCTAAGTCCGGGTCTCGGGCCCTGGCCAGACGTGCTGGAATCAGTGTCCTCACCCGGCGGGTTTCCCAGCACCAATGCTCCAGCCATGGAGCCCGTCCCCAGGGGTCCCCAGGACACAGCTGGGCTTCGCACCTGCTCTCCGAGCTCCCACGATCCCTTCCTGCCTCCCCCCTGCAGGTGGTGGTGGTGACGGACTACGCGGAGGGGGAGCTTTTCCAGATCCTGGAGGATGATGGGAATCTGCCAGAGGACCAGGTAGCTCTGTGACGCTGATGCATCAGGGCCAGTCGGAGTCATGTCAGGCCTGGGGCAGGGGCGTGGCGAGGGGCTCACGGTCCTCCAGGAAGTGCCGATGTTGCTTCTTCCGACAAGCGGATGTCAGAGCTGGCTGGACACTGCCGAGTCTTTAGTCCAAAGGGGAAGGAATCGGAGCCCAGAGGCAGAGGCGGGAAGGCTCTGATTGGCCAAGTGGGAGAGAGAACTCACCTTTCACCTCGACGCGAGCTGGGTTCAAATCTAGCCTTAGGCTACAAGTGACATGAACTGGCTGGGTCTCAGCCTACTTCTCACCTGTGTCCAGGACTGGAATAGGGATGAGGGGTGGGTCGGGATCAAAGGGCTAAGGCAGAGCTCTGTGCCTGGGCGGGGAGCCCAAGACTGCGATAACCGGAGGCTGTTGGTCAGGATTGAGGGGCCCTGGCAGAGCTGGGTGTGTGGAAAGCCTTGGGCTGTGGGTTGAGACAGAAGGGCATCGGCAGAGATCAGTGTGTGGGCATAGCCAGAGCTGGGTTAGCAGGGGGCTGCGGGGCGGGAGTGAGGAGCACTGGCAGGGCGGTGTGTATGGGGGAGCTCAGGGCTGGGCTAGCAGGGGGCTGCGGGGTGGGAGTGAGGGGCCCCGTCAGAGCTGTGGGGGGCCCAGGACTGGGCTAGCAGGGGGCTGCGGGGCGGGAGTGAGGGGCCCTGGCAGAGCTGTGGGGGGCCCAGGACTGGGCTAGCAGGGGGCTGCGGGGCAGGAGTGAGAGGCACCGGCAGAGCTGTGGGGGGCCCAGGACTGGGCTAGCAGGGGGCTGTGGGGTGGGAGTGAGAGGCACCGGCAGAGCTGTGTGTGTGGGGAGGAGCTGGGCTAGCAGGGGCTGCGGGTCGGGAGTGAGGGGCACCGGCAGAGCTGTGTGTGTGGGGAGGAGCTGGGCTAGCAGGGGCTGCGGGGCGGGAGTGAGGGGCACCGGCATAGCTGTGGGGGGCCCAGGACTGGGCTAGCAGGGGGCTGCGGGGCGGGAGTGAGGGGCACCGGCATAGCTGGGGGGGGCTCAGGACTGGGCTAGCAGGGGGCTGCGGGGCAGGAGTGAGGGGCACTGGCAGAGCTGTGTGTGTGGGCAGGACTGGGCTAGCAGAGGGCTGCAGGTCAGGAGTGAGGGCGCTGGCAGAGCTGTGGTCAGGACGCAGACTCGGCCGCTGAGGCCTCAGGGTGGCCGTGTCTCTCAGGTTCAGGACATCGCCTCCCAGCTGGTCTCCGCCCTCTATTACCTCCACTCCCACCGGATCCTGCACCGCGACATGAAGCCCCAGAACATCCTGCTGGGCAAAGGGGGCATCGTTAAGCTCTGTGACTTCGGGTAGGTGCCCAAGGAAGTCGCACGCCCTTGGCATCTGAGGCCATTGGGGCATTCGAAGGGTTCCTGGGCTGGGGGGCTCTTGGAGGCAGAATTAAGGGGCTCCCTCTCGCCCGGCAGGTTCGCTCGCGCCATGAGCATCAACACCATGGTGCTGACGTCCATCAAGGGCACCCCGCTGTACATGTCCCCCGAGCTGGTGCAGGAGAAGCCCTACGACCACACGGCCGACCTGTGGTCTGTGGGCTGCATTCTGTACGAGCTGTTCGTGGGGACGCCGCCCTTCTATACCAACAGCATCTTCCAGCTGGTCAGCCTCATCATCAAGGACCCCATCAAGTGGCCCAAAACCATGAGCCCTTCGTTCAAGGTAAAGGGGATGAGGGGTGGGCAGTCCCCCTGCAGCCACAGAGCCACAGCTGCTCCGGTTCCAAACAGGCCCCCCCTGGCTCCAACAGCCCCTCGTCAGACGAGGTCACTGAACCCCCCTTTCCCAGGGGATGGGCTGTCCAGGGCAAATTCCTGCTTGGGAATCATGAGCGGTTCCACTGACTCCCCTTGCAAACTGGATTCTTCACTTCCTTCCCTGGTGAGCGGTGTTGCTGTGCGCTGTTTGATGGCTGTGGGGGGCTCACCCCAGAGCTGGTTGCAAGGGGAGTCAGGGCCCTGCATGTTCAGTGCAGGATCCGCCCCTTGCTGCTGAATCGTCCTCTGGAATCTCAGCTTCTGTTTAAACAAATTGCTTCCAGCCCTTATGGTTGTGAAGAAACCCTTCCAGGGTGACAGAAGCGTAACTGACGCAGCAACGCCTGCCTGAGTTTGTAGACAGCCTGAAACAGCAGCTCTGAGGGACACAGACTGGCCCATTAATCTCAAGGGATGTTAACGCTGAAGCGTAATGATGAGACACTGTATGCCAGCTTTGAACTATTTCAGTCATTTCAACAGAAACATCCATTTCTCCCCACTACGCCACACTCCCTTCTGAGCCAGGTGTAGAACCCAGGAGTCCTGCCTCCCCATTAGGCTAGTGCACCTGCCCAGTTCATTGTGTCCCAGCGAGAGCCAGCAATGGTGGGGGCACAGAGAGGCGGTGAGTGTGACAATGGGTCTCTGTGCCCCTGGGCAGAGCTTTCTGCAAGGCCTGTTGATGAAGGACCCTCGCCAGCGCCTGTCGTGGCCGGAGCTCCTGTGCCATCCCTTCATCGCTGGACGGGTCACCAGTGAGTGCTCCCCCCCACCCGTCGCTCTGTTCCTGCTGGACTGGGTGCAAAGCCACCATCACCGCCCGCAGCCCGGCCACCCCCTCTGCCCCATCTCCCCTGGATGCAATGGGCAACTGCCTCGCCACCAATCCCCCAGCCCACGCCGTCTCCAGAGTGCCCCTGGGGTGGCCTGTCCCCTCCAGTCCCTGGAGCTCCCCTCACCCCCCGTTATGGTTGCTGTGGTTCCTGACTGGGCTCACCCCCCCGCTCCCGGCAGTGATCGATGACATGGAGCAACACGGGATCGCGAACCCCTTCACCAGCAAGCTGCCCCCGGAGCTGCAGGTGCTGAAGGAGAAGCAGGCTCACTCGCTGGCCCCCAGGAGCGGCCAGTCCAAGATCCTGAGGAAGGCGCGGCAGAAGATGGCTGAGGCGGCCCGGAAGAAGGTGTGTGTCTGGTGTCCTGCGGGCTGGGCAGAGCCCTCACTGCAGCGGCGCTGGGAGCTCACTGGGACACACGGAGCCTAGGAGGGAACTTGGCCAGGGGCTGGGCGAGAGACCGAGCAGGGCCCCTCCAGCTGGAGGTCCCCGAGGAAGTGGGAGTGAAGCCAGGAGATGGTTGGGACAGTTACACGGTAGGGTCCATGGGGGATCAGGGGTGAGATGGGAGTCTGGGGGGGTCGGTCAGTTACAGGGAGAGAGATCCCCTGATGACTGGGGGGACTGAGTTGGGACAGGAGCCCGAGGGATTGGTCAGTTACACAGATAGGGCCCCAGGGGCTGGGTGAGAGTCGGGGGGGCTTGGTCAGTTACAGGGAGCTGGGTGTCTGGGGCTTGTCAGTTACAGGGAGAGAGACCCCGCCCCCGATGAGAGGGGAGTGGAGGCAGGAGTCTGGGATCTTGGTCAGTTACACGGAGATCTAACCTGGCTGAAGCTCTTTGGTCTTTTCCAGGAGCAGCTGAAGGCAGACGCGCCGTCTAACAAGGAGGCAGCCAGCGGAGGTCTGGGGCACAAACCCAAAGCAGCCCCTGGAAAGGCAGCTCTCAGGGACGGGGAGCAGGCAGCCCGCGCTCCGGGCTCCCCTCCTGGAGACGAGAACCAAGCCGTCCTGGGAGAAGAGCCCCAGGCCGAGTGGGAGACAACGGAGCCTCCCCCGACGCCGCGGTGAGGGGCAGGGGTGCCTGCCCTGGCTCAGCTGGGTCTGTGGGTTTCCGGGGGGGGGGAGAGGGGGGACTGGGCTGGGGGGCACCCGTCAGCCAGGAGATGGCGCAGGACGGGTCTCTAGCTGCACTGCTTCTTGGGCAGGGAGCATCGGATCACACAGGATTACGAGCGGGAGTTCCCGGAGGTGGAGATGGGGGCTCCCACGCCGGCGGGGGGCAGCGAGGCGGGGCCACGCGGCAGGCGCAGCATCGAGACCGTGGACCTGGAGAACGAGGTGAGAGGTGACGGGGTGCGGGCTGGGGCCCTTGGGAGCTGGCTTGAGGGCGCTGGGGAGTCTGGGGCAGGCGTGGCCCCACTCCCCTCAACCTGATGGTATCGAAGTGACCATCTCCCCTCTCTTGTGACCTTTGACCTAGGAACTGGATAGTGACGACGAATGGCAGCATCTGATCGAGGTCACGGAACCCGCCACCATGCAGCTGAGCACGCCCCTGAGCCTTCTGGGGGACCCGGCCTTCCTGCAGCGCATCCGGGCCCGGCTCCAGCACTCCAGCCAGCAGGCGAGTGGGGCCAGCCGGGGGGAGCGGGCTGGGGGCAGCCGTTCCTTATTCCCAGCTCGCTATTCAAGGAAGGGCTCGGGACTGGGAGGCAGGAGATTGGACTCGGTTATCAGCCGTGTTACCTTGCGGGACCCAGGGAGGGAGGGAGAGAGAGAGAGAGAGTGTGTGTCCTGTGCTTCAGTTTCCCCATCTGCACAATGGGGATCATGATCCCGACTCTCTTCCATAAGTGCTTTGCGTAGGCGTGGAGACAGGTGAAGGAAGCGCCTAGGACAGGGAGCTTGGAGCAAGGCAGGGAAGCCTTCCCCTCCCCCTGCATTGGTGACCCTGGGGGAAACACCTGGATCCATCCATCCCCCCTCCCATCCAGGGGAGGAAGTTCCTCCTTTGTCCCCAGAGATCTGAGCTCTCCTGTTTGGTGGATCCCTGCTCTGCCCCCTCCCCGTGATGAGGGGAGCTCTGTGGCTGGCAGACATGCTGCCCATGCCAGTGCCAGGGTGCTCACATCACAGGCCCCTTCTCTGCCTCTCCGTGCCCAGGTGCTGGAGGGGATGTTGGAGGGAGCGTCTCGTCTCCGCCCTGCCCTCCGCGTCCTGGGCAACCTGCTCACCACCAGGTGTGACTCAGAGCTTCTGTACAGCTTCTGCCAGGCCGCGGATTTACCTCACTTCCTGCTGCACCTGCTCGGGCAAATCCTGCAGAGCGCCAGCAGCAAGCAGGTGGGTGCGGGGAGTGCTGGGTATGCGTGTGCCCCCCCCCAGAGGCTAGTTCTGCACATGCTGAGGCGTGCCAGGCCGCCGGGGCAAGGGTGGAGGAGGCCTGGGGGGGGGGGGGGGGGTATCGCCCCCTGGAGGCTGTTGTATCATCACCGCTGCATGAGTTCAGTTGTGGCCCCCCCTCCATCTCTGGGTGTGCTACCTCCCGGAGCTAACCCTGAGGGACTAGCTCCCCCTTGCAAGCCCCTGTCAGAGGGGGAAGGGTCCTGTGGTGCCATAGGGCTGGGCAGTTTGGCTGCCAGCCTGTCTGAGTGGCGCTCCCTGGCACATGGGTTCTTTCCTGCTCCCGCAGCAGCCCTGGTGCATCATGCTGCTGACGGACCTGGTTGGCGTGACAGCGGCCTATTTCACCAGTGAGTCCCACCTGCAGCGGAGCCGGAGGAGAAGGTAGAGTGGCCGCCAGCGGGGGGGAGTGGCCTGTACTGGAACCGGAGTCTCTGAGAGGCACTGCACTGAGATCCCCTCCAACCCTTCTCCCCACCAGCCCCTCACGGGCCGGCTCCATCCTCGGGGCCACACTCCAGGATTAGAGCTCGCAGCATGGGGGAGAGACCCGAATGTGGCCCCTCCACAGCACGGTGTCCTCCAGGGCTCTCAGTCAGGATCATCATCCCCCATTGTACAGATGGGGAAACTGAGGCACGGAGGGGGGGCAGGGATACTCCCGGATCCCACAGGGTAGCAGAGCTGACGAGTTCAGACCTTCCATCTCCCAGTCCTGAGGCATCCCCACTGGGCCGTGGTGCCTCCGCTGGGGCTGACCTGCCCGTTAGCCAGACACCAGCCTCCCTGGGCTGCCCTCCCCCGGGGGCTCTGCAGTATGGGCGCAGCTGGCAGATCCCATGGGGAGAGCTGGTCCCATTGCCTGGCTGAGCGTGCAGTTCATCGGGCGACCCCTGGCCCCCAGGGCCTCGCCTCCACCGACACCCGCCTCCCCCAGCCTGCAGGTTTTCCACGAGGCGGCTGCCGGCTTCCTCTCCCTGCTGCCCCAGCTGCTGGCCCAGCCAACGGATGTCGAGACAAGGCTCCGCGAGCAGAGCAGCATGGTAAAGGGGCCCCTCCCGCGTGCTCGGCTCCCTCTCGCACCCCCCTACTCACTCGCTGGGCGCCTCCCGTGCGCTCCCGCGGCCTCGTTCCCGTCCCCTCGCCCCTTCCTTGTGTCTCTCCCGCCCCCCCCCCCCCCGCCAGCCCTGCCCCTGGAGGGGCAATCCTGGGGGCTCCTGCGCGCTCCGACGGCCCAGCGCACGGCCTCGTTCCCGACCCCTCGCCCCTTCCTTGTGTCTCTCTCCCCCCGCCCTCTCGCCAGCCCTGCCCCTGGAGCGTCAATCCTGCGGGCTCCTGCGCGCTCCGACGGCCCAGCGCGAGGCCTCGTTCCCGACCCCTCGCCCCTTCCTTGTGTCTCTCCCCCCGCCCTCTCGCCAGCCCTGCCCCTGGAGGGGCAATCCTGCGGGCTCCTGCGCCCCGTGCGGTCATGGCTCAGAATCATCCGGGACCCCCTCCCCTCTCAGGCCTAGAGCCTCCGCCCACGGCCTCCCCTTCCCTGCCCCGTCCCTCTCCCCAGCCGTGCGGTGATTGCAGATCTCTGGGTCCCTCTGTAGTGCTTTGCCCGGCTCTGTGAGGGCATGGACAGCAGCAGCCCCTGTGTGTCGGGCCCCTTCTACGCCAGCCTGCTCACCAAGCAGCGCCCCCTGCTGGACGCACTCCTCCAGGGGGCCACCCTAGAGCAGCCCGCTCCAGAAGGTAACGCTCTCCCTGCACCTGGGATGAATGGCGGGATATCCCCCCTGGTGGGGGCAGCCCCACATCTGCCTGGTGGCTGGGCTTCCTCCGGCCCCTCGGGCTGGCAGGGTCCCCAGCGAGCTGCAGTCACTGCCCACGGGTCTTTGTTCCTCATTTTAGTGCTGGGGAAAGTAAGTGACCGATGGCCCTGATCAGAGCCAAGGGTAGAACAGTTCCCGCTCCCAGCTCTGCCGGTGCCCCTCAATCCCGACCCGCAGCCCCCTGCTAGCCCAGCCCTTTGCTCCTCCCCACACAGCCCTGCTGGTGCCCCTCACTCCTGATTTGCAGCCCCTGTGCACTAATTGTCCATCTGGCTGTCTCAGCAGCCCGATCTTTCTTCATAATTACGTGTCTTCTTTGATCTTTCGTCCCTGCCCAGAGCCAGCGAGGGAGGCGAAAGCCGCGCGGGAGCAGCGGGAGCGTGGGGCAGATGTCTTCACAGCAGCACTGGCCGCAGTCTGCAGCCTCCCCGTGGGGCGGAACGGGTGCCAGGAGGCCAAAAAGCAGGTCAGGAGCTTGGCCCACTCACGGTTCCTTCCCGGCTACGAGGCAACAAGTGCCCTGCGAGCGCCCTGCGTGGCTGAAGGTGACCCTGGCCTGATCTAGAGCACTGTACAGACGCTGCCCAGGGGACACTCGCGTGCAGCCACCTCTGGGGTGGAAAGTGGCAGGTGTATAACAGCGCACAGCAGTGCCACACAGCAGCTCAGGACAGGGAGTAAATGAGGCTCCCGTAGGCAATGGAACACATGGGGGAATGCAATTATCCCCGCTGGGATCTGAGCAGGACGCTGGGTAAACGCCCCGACGCGGGCGCAGAGACAGCGCGAGAGGGTCTTTAACAGCCCTAGGCGGGCTCGGCCACGGTGTTACACCTTCTTCAAAAGAGAATGCAGCGTTCCCCCAGGGCCGTGCTGGGGAGAGCGCCCCCTACTGAGCCCCCACCCTGCTCCCTGCAGCACGGCGCCCCCTAGCGCCAGGCACTGACTGCCAGGGGAGAACGGCCCCTAGTGACCCCACCCGACACCCTGCAGCACAGCGCCCCCTAGTGCCATGCTGGGACCAGCACTGGCTGCCAGGGGAGAGCGCCCCCAGTGACTCCACCCACCCCCTGCAGCCCAGCGCCCCCTAGCGCCATGCTGGGACCAGCACTGCCTGCCAGGGGAGAGCGCCCCCTACTGACCCCACCCGACACCCTGCAGCACAGCGCCCCCTAGCGCCATGCTGGGACCAGCACTGACTGCCAGGGGAGAGCGCCCCCAGTGACTCCACCCACCCCCTGCAGCACAGCGCCCCCTAGTGCCATGCTGGGACCAGCACTGCCTGCTAGGGGAGAGCGCCCCCAGTGACTCCACCCAACCCCTGCAGCCCAGCGCCCCCTAGCGCCATGCTGGGACCAGCACTGCCTGCCAGGGGCGAGCGCCCCCTACTGACCCCACCCGACACCCTGCAGCACAGCGCCCCCTAGTGCCATGCTGGGGCCAGCACTACCTGCTAGGGGCGAGCGCCCCCTACTGACCCCACCCGACACCCTGCAGCACAGCGCCCCCTAGCGCCATGCTGGGACCAGCACTGCCTGCTAGGGGCGAGCGCCCCCTACTGACCCCACCCGACACCCTGCAGCACAGCGCCCCCTAGCGCCAGGCTGGGACCAGCACTGCCTGCTAAGGGCGAGCGCCCCCTACTGACCCCACCCGACACCCTGCAGCCCAGCGCCCCCTAGCGCCATGCTGGGACCAGCACTGCCTGCCAGGGGCGAGCGCCCCCTACTGACCCCACCCGACACCCTGCAGCACAGCGCCCCCTAGTGCCATGCTGGGACCAGCACTGCCTGCTAGGGGCGAGCGCCCCCTACTGACCCCACCCGACACCCTGCAGCACAGCGCCCCCTAGCGCCAGGCTGGGGCATTGGGGCCAGCACTGGCTCAGAGGCGAGAGCCCCCCAGCTCCCTGCAGCAGAGCGCCCCCTACCACCTAGGTCACTAGCAGGTCTCTGGGGCTGTGATCCTCTTGTCTGGTTTCCCACAGGTGGCCCAGCAGGTGGCTGAGAAACTGACGGAGGAAAACAGCTGGCTGTTAGTGAGGCTGCTGGCGGGACTCGAGCGCCCGGCTTGCTCCCTGAACGTGCTGAAGGTAACAGGTCCCCGGGCTGACCCCGTCGTGCCTCCATTGCCCCTTGGTGGGCTTCCGTGGGGCCAATGGGATGGGCCTGTGAGTGGCGTGGCCCCCAGCTGTGCTCTCCCCTGGGGATCAAATCCAGCCCCGGCCCCACTGCGGTAGCTCCCACAGCATGGCACCCACGGGGCACCAGTCGTGCCAGATAGCAACGGGCCCGCTGCTGTCATGGTGGCAGACCTCAGCCATCCTGCCTTCTCCCTGCTGGGTCCCTTGGGGCCCGCCTGCGATGTGGGGTCACCATGAAACCGAGCCCACGACGGCCTGTGGTCTGGTCATGGGTATCTGTTCCCCTCCCGGGGGGACAGGGCACTTCTTCCCCCCTTCTCCTTTCCTAGCTGGGCTCCCGGCTCTGTGTGTCCCCCGCGCTGACCTCTGCTGTCCCTCTGTCCCCCAGGTCTTGTACTCCTGCGGCCACGCCAGTAAAAGCCTGTGCCGACTCCTGGCAAAGGGGCAGCAAGTGCCGAGCTCCCTGGCCCGGCTGGTGAAGGGCGAGGTACGTCCCTCTCACCCCACGGAGACCCCCGTGGGGCGGATCGCGGTACAGCTGGGCTCCTCCCTCTGTCAGACTCCTGCTGAGCACGGACTAGATCCAGCCCCCGGCTGGGGAAGCTCGTGCCCTCGCCCACCGGCTGTGGGCGGGGAGAGGGAGGTTAGCCAGGGCCTGGCAGGGGAGGAGTTGGGACCAGTTTGGTGAGAGGCGGGGGCAGGGCGGGGTGGAGGTAACCAGGAAAGGAACCATTGTCCCAGGTCTGCCTCTGGTCTGAGCAGCCCAGTGATTCAGTAGTGCCCACCCTGGCAGCCTTTGCCCTCCAGCCCAGTGCCCAGGTCTCTCTGCCCCCAGCCCTGAGCTCTCTCCTTTGCAGGTCCCGATGGGGGAGCGGCTGCGGGTGCCAGCCTGCGAGGCGTCGCTGCACCTGCTGTCCCTGCTCGCCCTCCAGCTGCAGGCTCTCCCTCCCTGGTAAGTGTGTCTGCCCCCACCCCGCGCCCGGCCTGGGCAGGGACGTTGGCCGTTCAGCGCCTGCGGGGTGAGCTGGGGGGGCGTCGATCTAGTCTACTCCACACACCCCTTCCCCAGTGGCTGGTGGCCGCAGCGAGATCTGCTCTTAGATGGGATCCCCGCCAGGGCCGGGCTGCAGCTAGCGCTGGACCTCCCCGTGGGCAGAGCGTTTCAGGGAAGCTGCGGTGACCCTTCTCCTGCAAAGGAGCCCATCAGCTTTGTGGCTGCAGGCCAGGGGCGCTTTCCCCTCGGAGTCAGCGCTGACCGCAGTGGGGCGATAGGGGGCGCGGGGCTGCGGGGAACAGGATGTGGGGCTCAGTACAGACCCCAGGGCGGCACTAGGGGGCGCTGGGCTGCTGCAGTACCACTTTTCTGAGAAGACTAGACAGGAAGCCCTTAGTCTCAGGGGTTTTCCCAAGAACCAGACTCTGGACCCTCCTGCCCTGGCCAAATGGGCAACTTCATTCCGCCTCCCGAAAGTCCTCGGCAGTGTGTTGAATTACGGGATTGCATCACCAGCGCTGCTATATACTGGGACCCAGCTGCTGCATTGCCTCTCAGAGGTGGCCGCCTTTCAGTGCTGGGGGAAGTGGTTGCTGTCCGTGATCAGTTTGCCCAGCTCTGTAGGGCCTGCTGGGGTGAGTCAGTCCCCGGCAGGGATCGATTTCCCAGCTTCTCCTGATGCCTGGGTCTGGGTCGCTGTGTTTCAGGGTGGACCTGGTGGTGAGCGCCGCCGCCGAGCTCTTCACCCAATCGGCTGTCGTCTCCCTCGTGGTGAGTCCGTCCGCCTGGCACAGCCCCACCCAACTGGCTCCTGTCCCGGGAGGGCCGTGCCTGGCTTGAAACGGCCTAATCCCCATCCGTGTATGGGCAGAGTCCTGCATCTCTGCCTAACCCTTCCCATTCAGGGAGCTAGCTGCAGTCAGACTGTTCCTACACTCAGGGGGAGGGGGTCACAACCAAATCCCCATAGACTGAGGGGTGTGGGGGCAGTCTGGCTGATCCTACACCCGGGGGGAGATGCTCACAGTCAGATCCCCATGGGTGAGGGTTAGGGGGGCAATCTGACTGTTCCTACACCCAGGGCGAGATGCTCACAGTCAGATCCCCATGGGCGGGGGGTAGGGGGTCAGTCTTACTGTTCCGACACCCGGGGGGAGATGCTCACAGTCAGATCCCCATGGGCGGGGGATAGGGGGGCAGTCTGACTGTTCCTACACCCAGGGCAAGATGCTCACAGTCAGATCCCCATGGGCGGGGGGGGGGTAGGGGGTCAGTCTGACTGTTCCTATACCCGGGGGGAGATGCTCACAGTCAGATCCCCATGGGCGGGGGCTAGGGGGTCAGTCTGACTGTTCCTATACCCGGGGGGAGATGCTCGCCGTCAACTCCCGGTGGGCGGGGGAAGGCGTGCCAGAGGAAGGGTGTGGCCAGCTGTGCGTACCCCCGGACTGTACGGTGCTGACTCTCCCCTCCCCTGCAGAGCGCCGCGGGATTCCTGCTGGCTCAGCTCGGCCAGCACGGGGCAGCCATCGAGGTGGGGTGCGAGGAGGCCATGTCGGCCATGACAAATGCACTCACTGCGCCTGCCGAGGTAAGGGGCGACCAGCCAGGGGGCTGCCCCGTGGGCGGGCACTGCCAGGAACCCCCAGTGCACCCCAGCGAGGGGACGGACAGGCTGGGACGCCCTGACCAGGCCACCCGCGGCTCAGCACGAATCCAGTCCGGCCCGTCTGATGCCGTGGGAGCGTTTGGAACCGCCCAGTTCTAGAGTCCAGTACCCAGCGCTGACCTGGGCCCCTCCTGCCCCACTTCTCTTCCAGCTGCACCTGCCTCCACCCATGGGCGCCGGCCTCTACGATGGATTCCTGCTTCTCCTGCTGCAGCTCCTCGCCCAGGTACCTCGCTGCCTGCTTGGATCCGGCGCCGGGACTGCCTTGGCGAGAGGCTGCTGGGGACCAGAGGGGGTGGTCAAGGGTCAAACCAGGTGTCCCAGATCCACACGATTGGGGCTACGCCCCCAGCTGTGGAACGGTCTTTTGGCGCAACCCCTTCCGTGTGCCAGACCCCCACGGGGTCTCACTCCTCCTCCTGGGTCAGCCCCGAGGCCTCCCCAGACCGGACCCCCCCCCATCCTTCCCGGTCCTTTGTTCTCCAGCTGGGGGCGTGGCTCCGCTTCCCTGCCGAGAGGTGGGGAAATCCGTCTCTCTCTGGCTGTCAATGGCCTGGGGATGGCTTCATGAATTCTGCATTGATGGGGGGGGGGGTCAGCCAGTCCTTTGTAATGACCCGTCCCGCCTCAGCCAGCTACGCACCATTCATACCTGTCTCTTAGCCTGCCCTGCCACCAAACAGTCCTCCGCCCCCACAGGGTAACAATGCAAATAGGGGGGAAACTGAGGCACACACAGGCTTCCTGAAAATGTTACAGGAAAGTCTGGATGCCCCTGACTGAGGGAGAGGAAGGGCCCCGGGAGTGGTGCAGTGGGGGAGGCGTGAAGTGAGATGGAGACACAACGCCCAGTGCACTGACACCTCCATTCCCAAAGCGAGCCGTAATCGGGGGGTCTCCCTGAGGGGGCCTGCGTTTCAAAGGGGGGCGCTTGGCACTTCTGACCTCCAGCCCCTTTAAGGTGGCACAAGCAGGGCCCCCAACTCCCTAGTCCCGGGACTCGCTGGGGAGCAGCTGCTGGAGATACCAGCGGGCTATGTGATTGCAGGGGGAAGGGGAGGCAGGGGCTGGGGACTGGCCCGTCGGGGTGGGGGTGCCCATGAGACCATCTCTCTATTGTGATGTGGCCTTGAAAGAGTCTGAGCCCCTGGTCCAGTCTGGTGAGGTGCTGACACCCCACCCCGGCTCCCCCGGGGCCAGGCCCTTACTTCAGTGGGCGTACCAGCTGCCTACCAGGTTCTGGGTTTGGCCCCTTGGTGGTGGCGAGGGTTGAGGGTGCTCCGCCTCGCGCGGCACGGCCTACCGACTGGCGTTCTCCCTCCACCAGGGTGACGTGGTGATGGTGCGCGGGTTTGCCGGCTCGGAGCTGTGGAATGTTGCCTGGCACCGTTTCGCCATGATGCTCCGCTTGGCCGCCGCCGAGCCGGTGATGGAGGGCGAGACGCCGCGGCCAGGCCAGCCCACTCCGGAGCCAGACTGGACCCTCGTCTCCCCTCAAGGTAGGGAGGGAGGAATGTCACTTTCACCGGTGGCCTAAGACTACATGTCCCAGAATGCTCTCTGGCCGGTAAATATCCCCCAGATCTGGGAGCTGGTACGGGGGTACTTTGTGCAGGATCCCACGAGGGGTGGAAGCTGCTTCCTTCACGCAGGGCAGCTCTTCACATGAGCTTCTGGAGGTGTGGGAAGCAAAGATTCCTCAGTTGCTAATCTCCATGGAGACAGCTGAGATGAATGGATTCCCTCAGCCTGGAGCTCCGGCCCTCCGGACCCCATTAGCATGGCTCCTGTGGCAGGTTCCTTTGAAGACTCATACGTGCGCCCAGATGCAGCCTGGCTGTGGAATTTTTGAAGGGTGAAGAACGTGAGGAAGGACGGCCCAGTGGTTAGCCTGGCACTCAGGAGACCTGGGTTCCATTCCCGGCTCCCCCACAGACTGAGATTGTCACTTAGGCTCTCTGGGCCTCAGTTTCCCAGCTGCCCAAGGGGATGACAGCCCTGCCCCCCAGTGGGCTGTGAGGTGTTCAGATACCCCAGTGATGGGGGGGCCGATAGGTGCCTTAGCTAGAACTTCAGTTGAAGGTTTGTGTCTCGGTGTGGAGCCGTTCATGTATCACCCGATCTACCCAAGCATCTTCTGCCTCACTCCTAGGTTCAGCCCTTCCCTCAGGCAGCGGAAGTCTGGTCTCTTGGTTTATTAGTAGCTAGATCATACCCAGCGCCCCCTCACCAGGTCTCTAAAGCCCCCTTGGCATCCTGGGACATTAACATGGGCCTTATGAAGCCAAGGCTGGTGCTTGGTGACCAAGGTGATGGGTGCCTTAGACATCCAGACTGATTCGAACGTGGCAGCCCGTCTTCCTGGGGCAGCGACCTCAGCCACAGAGCCAGTGAGCCGCAGGGGCCAGTGACTGAGCCGGCCTACGCCGCGTCCTCAGGGGCTGGTGTCCCTGCCCGTGCTGGGAGCTGGCAGGAGAGGAACAGGGAAGCTGCTATGGGGCTTCTGGAGAGGAGGGGACAGCTGAGCCCGGGGGTGCAGACCCCCTGGTGGGTTGCTTGCCGTTCAGCAGGCCCGTCTCCAGGAGATCACATTCGGGGTCACTTGGACACTGGGACGTAGCCTGCCTCAGACCCATTCCCAGGCAGCTCTTCTGGAGCCTCCCGGCTCGACGGACGCTTCACTGGCTCTGCCTGGTCTCGGGCAGGAGGAGTGGGGACCTGATCGCAGGAGCGCTCCCCTCTCTGCCTCATGCCTGCGAGGCAAGATGGAGCGGCCTGACTGCCCCAGAACCCGCCCAGTGCCTGGGATGGGCGGGAGGCAAGACTCATTGCTCACCCCTCATTTCATGCCAACTTCCCCATCCCCTGCAGGCACCGCGCTCTTCCTCAGCCTGGCCCTTTTCGTCTTCACCCGAGAGCCTCACCAGTGCCTTCCTCAGCTCGCCCACCCCGACAGCGTCATCATGGCAACCTTCCCCAAGCTGCTGTCCCTCGACTTCCTGGGTCACCTGGCGCAGACGTGAGTTCCAGCCAGTCAGGAGCTTGGCTGGGCGGGACGTGGGGGCTTGGTGACCGGCGGTGCCATGGGGAACGGGGATCTAGAGAACACGCTAACTCGGAGAGGTGCAGAGAAGAGGCTTAGAAATCCTGCCTCAAAGAGCCCAGTCTATGGATCTTATCACAGAGTCAGTTTCAGGGCGACTTGATCAGTCTCTAAGTATCTACATGGGGAACAAATATGTGAGAACAGGCTGGTCGGTTTAGCAGAGAAAGGGTTAACACAGTCCAATGGCTGGAGCTGAAGCTAGACTGGAAATCGGGTGTACGTTTTTAACAAGGAGGGTAATGCACCACCGGAACAACTTCCCAGGGGTTGTGGTGGAATCGCCATCACTGGTGGTTTTCCCCCCAAGATTGGGTGTTTCTCTAAAAGCTCTGCTCTAGGAGTGACTGGGGGGCAGGTCTCTGACCTGAGCTCTACATGGGGTCAGACTAGATGATCACAGTCCCTGCTGGCCTTGGAATCTGGGACTCTAAGGGCAGCCGAGACACAACTGGCCCTGTTGGCGTGTGCGTGCTGCTGCGGATGGCCCCACTCAGACAGCTGGCACAGTGTGGACCGATGGGCCATTGGTGCCCTGAGGAACAGTACAACCACTCAGACCTCCCCGCTGGGCCTAGCATTGTGGGGCTCATTCATCTGATCCTCTCTGACCCTTCGACCCCAGGCAGGTGGGGGAGGACTGTGATCCCGAGCTGGTCTCAGCTGTGGTGCTACAGGCCTGCCAGCTGCTCTGCTTCCCCTTCTCCTTGGACGTGGACACTGAGACCTTCAGGTGGGTCATGAAGGCCCTGAGAGACGCCGAGATCCCCGCCCATCTCCTCCAGGTACCCAGGAATGCTCCCTCCCTCCCATTGCTTGGGCTCTGGAGCCGTGATGAATAGGCACCAGGCTCTCTGTCTGGACTCCATGCTCCCTTTCTCTCCGCCCACCCCACCTCTCTTGCTCCCCGCGTGCCAAGCAGAACCCTGGAGACCTCCCCTCCCATTTCTGCCTCTTGTCCTCTCAGCAGCTGCCATCTCTCCTCCTTCTAGGTCTGCTGCCACCATCTGCCCGTCTCGGAGACCGCGCTTCCCATGAGCCTCCTGTGCCACCTCGTCCTGTCCGACCAGCGGGTCATCGACCAGTTGGTGGGGGTGGCTGCTGTCTCGGACTGCGCCACCGCCTTCCTGTCGGCCATCTTGCTTTCGGACAGCCCTCTCCTCACGATGGACCTCCTGTCCCTCCTGACCCACGTGGCCCGGACCTGTCCCGCTCACCTGCCTTTCCTCCAGAAGATCCTGGGCGGCTCGGACTCAGCCTACCAGCTTCTGAGCCATCTGCTGTGCCACCAGGAGCACCCGATACGCGCCAAGGCCTGCAGCCTGGTGGGCAACCTGCTGCGGCACGGCCAGGATTTCCCCCGGGCACTGCGGAGCCAGGTGGGCCTGCTGGAGTGTCTGCTGGAGCGCCTGTCGGACCAGGACGAGAGCGTGCGCAGGTCGGCCAGCTTCGCGGTGGGCAACGCTGCCTATCAGGACGGCTCCCTCCCGCACGCCCTGGGGAAAGCCGTGCCCAGCGTGGTGAGGCTTTTGAGCGACCCCCAGGCCAAAACCCGGTGTAATGCTGCCTCCACTCTGGGGAACCTGGGCAGGCAGCCAGCGGACCTGGGGGACGTGCTGATCCGGAACAGAGCCCCCCATCTCCTGCTGGACGTGGCCTGCCACGACTCCCAACCAGCTGTGCAGGAGGCAGCACTGATCGCCCTGCGGTCCATCAGCCAGCAGCCAAAGCTACACCAGGTCAGAAGCGCCTTGTCAGATTGGGGGGGGGCGCGAATTTCAGCAGGGGTCCATCCCCCTCCCCCCCTGGGGAAGCTCCCCGGCCAGGCCTGTCCCCTTCGGTTCCCTCCCCACCTCTGCCTCCCTCTGGGCCTGGCCACTCGCAGGGCTTGGGGGGCACCAGCCTGTTGTTAAGGGGTGGCAGTGGGGGCTTCTGCACCGTGCCCACGCCCCACATGCTGGTTGCTCCCCAGAGTCACTAGCGCCAGGAGACTGCGGTGATGGTGCCCTGGGCCCAGTGCCCCTCACCGCCACCATCTGGGAATTCCCGGCTCTCCCCCCATGGGGAGTCCAGTCTCGTGCCCCTGGGGCAGGGAAGGTGGGTGGCAGTCTCGTGCCCCGCGGGGCAACCTAAATGATGCTCCTGCACCAGGCGCCATCCAGCCTCCCTCTGCATCCAGAACCCTTAGGCCCATTCCTCCATCTTCTCATCCTGATTCTGTGAAGCGCTCTGAGCTCTACATGTCACCTAGAAAGCTGGACTTTAGGCCTTGAGACGCGTGCAGACTAACAGGCAAAGAGGGTAGATGGGGCAGGGCCCCCCGGCAGGGAACGTGGCTAAGGCAACGCACAGCGCAGCCCGGGCTGCCTTTGTGATGAGTGTCGTTTCCTTTGGGTTCCAGGTGCTCGTGTCTCTCAAGGCCAGCGAGAAACTGCTGGCACTTTCCGTCAGCGAAGCTCAGACCAGTTCCTATGGGAGCCCCCGACTGTCTTCAGCTCATCACTGCAAGAAGCTCATCCACCTTCTGCACCCAACACACAGTGCCTGAGAACACCAGGTCTCTGCCCTGGGAGAGACCGTTCCACCCACCTCTTGAGGACGACACTTAGTGCCCGAATACAGGGGACACTCCCGTACTCTGTCCAGAAACAGGGGCCACCACCCCCATCTCCTGAGACCAACGCAGTGCCTGAGCTTGGCAGGTCCCCGTGGAGTTGGGGGAGACCACCCTGACAACAGTTGGTCAAGAAACGTATCTGATAAAGACAGAGATGGGTGAAATACGGTGTGTGTGAGAAAGAAACTGGAACTCCTCCTCCTCTTGATCCAGATCCCTGCTCTCCAATGAGACCCCTCTTTGCCAGTCCTGAGAAAGATCATGCCAGCAACTCCCTTTCCTGTCCTTTCATAGAGATCTCTCCAACCCAAATGTGGTGCCCCCAAACTTCCTCAGGGACAGATGTTGATTAATGCCCCATCTTGTACTATCTCCACCCCCACCACACTTCATTCCAAGAGAACCTTGGAATGAACCCAACCCTGTTTCCAGGCTGAATCCAACCAACCAGGTCTAGCTTCTACTTCGAGGTTCTTCTGACTCCAAGCGCATTCTGGGGAAGGAGCCTCTAAACCTAAAGAACCCAGCTTTCAAAAAGGGGTCTCATGCTTACTGAGATGTGCCTTATGGTCACCTAGGTTGAGCCATGCAGGGGATCCAGCCCCAAGATCCAGTGTGCCTTTGGCCTCTCCCCACCTCAGTCTCTCTCCCACCAGAGAAGTGCCCCATCTCTCCCCATCCTCCTTGAATGAGCTCCAGCAAGATCAGATTTAATTGAACCAGAT
Organism: Emys orbicularis; assembly: GCF_028017835.1. Lineage (NCBI taxonomy): Eukaryota > Metazoa > Chordata > Testudines > Emydidae > Emys > Emys orbicularis. The sequence continues at coordinate 2,184,425 of NC_088693.1, read as the reverse complement.
CCTGGATGGACTAAACCCAACACCAAGCCTTGATGGTTCAGGGACTCTCTCCAGGACACATTCCACTTACTTACCTTCACCCTGCACTTCCAGAGTTTGACTGCAGGGTCCAGGTGATACAAGCCAGACTCGGCATCAGATTCCCAGCAGAGCTGGAGCTCAGGGTGTGTCCAGGATTCTGTTCACAGCTGCTGAAGGCTTCTCTTCTGTGGTGACGTTGGGGATTGTTTCCCTGGCTCAGCTTCATGAAGACGGGTTCGCTTCTCCTGTTATTCCTGGAGTGTGTGGTGGGGATTCTACTCTGCGGCTCTGACTGAAGTCTGAAGGTTTCTCCTAATCTACGTGCTCCATCATGCTGCGACCCACCGCCTTCGTGAATGAGAACTGGACAGTCAAGTGCCATCAGCGGAACCTGCTAGCGTTCCTTAATCAGCCAGAGGGGTCGCATTTGGGCAATGCCAGGCACGTCCTCCCTGAGGTTCCGTGTACCACCTCAATGCTTGTGGGTCCGAACACACTCGATCCTCTGGGTTCATAGTGGTATTTGGGTGTCCATAGAAGCCCTTGGCTGGACTTATCCAACCTTCATTTTCTAGCCATTTGTAGTGACTCTTTTATAACAGAGACTTTGTGTGACGTTGGTTTGGAGTCACTTTTCTAGATTTATTTTTTGTACTTTTGCATTTACGTTTGTAATTTATTATAATAAACGGCTCTTCCCTTCCTGGGAAAGTTTCCTGCTGAGCGTGTGGATCCCTTAAAGAAATGAACAGAACTGGTATTTGGCCAGCGTGTAATGGGCTCCAGGGATCCCAAAGAGCTTTACCCTGAAAAACGTTCCAGAGCAGCGAAAATCTAGATCACTGATACTCTAACCTGTGGCTCCTTGGGGCCCTGCAAGAGTCTACATAAGAAACCCAAGAATGGCCAGACTGGGTCAGATCAATGGTCCATCAGCCCATCTTCCAACAGTGGCCAGTGCCAGGTGCTTCAGAGGAAATGAGCAAAACAGGCAATCATAGAGTGATCCATGTCATCTCCCAGTTCTGGCAGTCAGAGGCTAGGGACACCCAGAGCAGGGGGTTGTGTCCCTGCCCATCCTGGCTAATAGCCATCGATGGACCTGTCCGCCGTAAATTTATCTAGTTCTTTTTTTGAACCCCCTTATAGTTTTGGCCTTCACAACATCCCCTGGCAACTAGTTCCATAACTTTTTTGAGATGGGGCGACCACATCTGCACGCAGTATTCAAGGTGTGGGCGTACCAAGGATTTATGTAGCAGCAGTATGATATTTTCTGTCTTATTATCCATCCCTTTCTAATGGTTCCTAACATTCTGTTCGCTTTCTTTGACGGCCGTTGCACATTGAGTGGATGTTTTCAGAGAACTATCCACAGTGACTCCAAGACCTCTTTCTTGAATGGTAACAGCTAATTTAGACCCCATCATTTTGTCTGTATAGTTGGGATTATGTTTTCCAATGTGCATTACTTTGCCCCTTATCAACACTGAATTTCATCTGCCATTTTGTTGCCCAGTCACCCACTTTAGTGAAATCCCTTTGTAACTCTTCGTAGTCTGCTTTGGACTTAACTATTTTGAGTGATTTTGTACCATCTCCAAATTTTGCCACCTCTCTGTTTACCTGTGGTCACCCTTGTCCACATGTTTGTTGACCCCCCCCAAAGAATTCTAATAGATTGGTGAGGCATGATTTCCCCGTAGTCCTCTCCTGGAATCTGCTTGTTTAATCAGATGAAGTACAGTACTACATCCCCATCTAGGTCAGAGCTGGGTAGTTGTCTCTAGCTTCTTTATCCTGGCTCACACATGGCTTTGGTCATTCATGCCTATTCAGCTGGCTGGGACCATGGCATTCTCCCCATCTCTTTTAGAAAACGGTGGGATCGTTATCTTTGACCTGGGCACACGCCAGGGCTGGGGTGGTAGAGAGCTCTATTTATTGTCTCATCGGAGGTGGGGCACCTCTGAAAGTGCATTGCCTCCTGTACTGCCTAGTGCTGTCAGCTGTCATCTCTGACCTGCAGTCTGGTGGCAAGATAAATCCATAAGCTTCTACCCCAGAGGTGGCTTTACTATCTGCACAGAGTGCCCGTCCACTAGCACAGCTGGAGAGGTTCCCCAGCACCTCTAGCCCCTGCCACATACAGACAGACGGGCATTGGAGAGGGAGTGGGGATGCTCTGTGCCGCAGCTTTGTCTTAGCGGGTATTGCCCAAGAACCAACTGCAGGGACAGGCTGTAACCCATCCACCACCTCCCTGTGAAATGAGGGGCACCGTGGGCATTCCTCTTTGAATCCTGAACCGTGAGGTAGGGGGGTCGGCTGGGAAGCCTGACCCTGGGACTGCTGTGCGGGCGTGGGCCTGTGTGGATGCACATCCTGGAGGAGAACCCGGGGTGGCAGTGCTGGCGCCGGGGCGACTGGCTGGCTTCACGCCCAGGTCCAAACCCCGGCTGGGGGCCTAGAGCGAACCCTGGCTTGGCAGGCCATGGCCGGCGAGGTGGAGCCTGGGGGCCGGACCCCAGAGCTGGAGCCATCGCCCATCAGCCCTGCTGGCCACGGAGCCCAGCTCCAGCAAGAGCCATGCTGGGAGCCCTGCCCTGGGCTCTGTGCCACGCGGGACATGCTGGGAGCCCTGCTCTTTGCTAGCGCGGGGCATGCTGGGGCCGCAGTGCCATGAGGCGCGGCGCATGCTGGAGGCTGTAGTTCCATGAGGCGCGGGGCATGCCGGGAGCTGTAGTCGTGGTGACGGCGCACGTGGTGTTCCGGCCCCACCCCGGATCTCTATGGTAACGGCGGGCGGTTCGGCGCCCGGCGCGCGGGGAGCCTGGGGCCGCAGGAAGAAGCCGGGTGGGGCCCAGGCCGCCCGCCCCGCCGCGCTGGTGAGTCCGAGGGTCCCCCTCGCCCCCGGCCAAGCCCCCCACGTGTCCGGCTCCCTCCCCCCCCGGGCCAGCCCCCCCCGTCTCCCCAACTCCCGCCCCCCCCGGCCAAGCCCCCCCACCCACAGACGTGTCCGACTCCCCCCACGGGCCAGCCCCTCCCGTCTCCCCAACTCCTGCCCCCCCACCCACACACGTGTCCGACTCCCCCCACGGGCCAGCCCCCCCCCCGTCTCCCCAACTCCCGTCTCCCCAACTCCCGCCCCCCCCGGCCAAGCCCCCCACGTGTCCGACTCCCCCCTCCCCCCCACGGGCCAGCCCCCCCCCGCCCCCCCAACTCCCGTCTCCTCAGCTCTCGGCCCCGGCCAAGCCCCCCCCACCCCCCACGTGTCCGGCTCCCTCCTCCCCCCTGGGCCAGCCCCCCCCGTCTCCCCAACTCCCGTCTCCCCAACTCCCGCCCCCCCCGGGCCAGCCCCCCCCCCGTCTCCCCAACTCCCGCCCCCCCCCGGCCAAGCCCCCCCACCCCCCACGTGTCTCGCTCCCCCCCGGGCCAGCCCCCCCCGTCTCCCCAACTCCTGTCTCCTCAGCTCTCGGCCCCGGCCAAGCCCCCCCCACCCCCCACGTGTCCGGCTCCCTCCTCCCCCCTGGGCCAGCCCCCCCCGTCTCCCCAACTCCCGTCTCCCCAACTCCCGCCCCCCCCGGCCAAGCCCCCCCACCCCCACACGTGTCCGACTCCCCCCACGGGCCAGCCCCCCCCTCGTCTCCCCAACTCCTGCCCCCCCACCCACACACGTGTCCGACTCCCCCCACGGGCCAGCCCCCCCCGTCTCCCCAACTCCTGCTCCCCCACCCACACACGTGTCCGACTCCCCCCACGGGCCAGCCCCCCCGTCTCCCCAACTCCTGCCCCCCCACCCACACACGTGTCCGACTCCCCCCACGGGCCAGCCCCCCCCGTCTCCCCAACTCCCGTCTCCCCAACTCCCGCCCCCCCCGGCCAAGCCCCCCACGTGTCCGACTCCCCCCTCCCCCCCACGGGCCAGCCCCCCCCCGCCCCCCCAACTCCCGCGTGTCCGGCTCCCTCCTCCCCCCCGGGCCAGCCCCCCCCCGCCCCCCCCAACTCCCGCCCCCCCCCGGCCAAGCCCCCCCACCCCCCACGTGTCTCGCTCCCCCCCGGGCCAGCCCCCCCCCGTCTCCCCAACTCCCGTCTCCTCAGCTCTCGGCCCCGGCCAAGCCCCCCCCACCCCCCACGTGTCCGGCTCCCTCCTCCCCCCTGGGCCAGCCCCCCCCGTCTCCCCAACTCCCGCCCCCCCCGGCCAAGCCCCCCCACCCCCACACGTGTCCGACTCCCCCCACGGGCCAGCCCCCCCCCGTCTCCCCAACTCCTGCCCCCCCACCCACAGACGTGTCCGACTCCCCCCACGGGCCAGCCCCCCTCGTCTCCCCAACTCCTGCCCCCCCACCCACACACGTGTCCGACTCCCCCCACGGGCCAGCCCCCCCCGTCTCCCCAACTCCTGCTCCCCCACCCACACACGTGTCCGACTCCCCCCACGGGCCAGCCCCCCCGTCTCCCCAACTCCTGCCCCCCCACCCACACACGTGTCCGACTCCCCCCACGGGCCAGCCCCCCCCGTCTCCCCAACTCCCGTCTCCCCAACTCCCGCCCCCCCCGGCCAAGCCCCCCACGTGTCCGACTCCCCCCTCCCCCCCACGGGCCAGCCCCCCCCCGCCCCCCCAACTCCCGCGTGTCCGGCTCCCTCCTCCCCCCCGGGCCAGCCCCCCCCCCGCCCCCCCAACTCCCGCCCCCCCCCGGCCAAGCCCCCCCACCCCCCACGTGTCTCGCTCCCCCCCGGGCCAGCCCCCCCCCGTCTCCCCAACTCCCGTCTCCTCAGCTCTCGGCCCCGGCCAAGCCCCCCCCACCCCCCACGTGTCCGGCTCCCTCCTCCCCCCTGGGCCAGCCCCCCCCGTCTCCCCAACTCCCGCCCCCCCCGGCCAAGCCCCCCCACCCCCACACGTGTCCGACTCCCCCCACGGGCCAGCCCCCCCCCGTCTCCCCAACTCCTGCCCCCCCACCCACACACGTGTCCGACTCCCCCCACGGGCCAGCCCCCCCCCGTCTCCCCAACTCCTGCTCCCCCACCCACACACGTGTCCGACTCCCCCCACGGGCCAGCCCCCCCGTCTCCCCAACTCCTGCCCCCCCCCCACACACGTGTCCGACTCCCCCCACGGGCCAGCCCCCCCCCGTCTCCCCAACTCCCGTCTCCCCAACTCCCGCCCCCCCCGGCCAAGCCCCCCACGTGTCCGACTCCCCCCTCCCCCCCACGGGCCAGCCCCCCCCCGCCCCCCCAACTCCCGCGTGTCCGGCTCCCTCCTCCCCCCCGGGCCAGCCCCCCCCCCCGTCTCCCCAACTCCCGCCCCCTCCGGCCAAGCCCCCCCACCCCCCACGTGTCTCGCTCCCCCCCGGGCCAGCCCCCCCCCGTCTCCCCAACTCCCGTCTCCTCAGCTCTCGGCCCCGGCCAAGCCCCCCCCACCCCCCACGTGTCCGGCTCCCTCCTCCCCCCCTGGGCCAGCCCCCCCCGTCTCCCCAACTCCCGTCTCCCCAACTCCCGCCCCCCCCGGCCAAGCCCCCCCACCCCCACACGTGTCCGACTCCCCCCACGGGCCAGACCCCCCCGTCTCCCCAACTCCCGCCCCCCCACCCCCCACGTGTCCGGCTCCCTCCTCCCCCCCGGGCCAACCCCCCCCTGTCTCCCCAACTCCCGTCTCCCCAACTCCCGCCCCCCCGGCCAAGCCCCCCCACCCCCCACGTGTCCGGCTCCCCCCTCCCCCCCGGGCCAGCCCCCCCCCGTCTCCCCAACTCCTGCCCCCCCGGCCAAGCCCCCCCCAACCCCCCACATGTCTGGTTCCCTCCCGGGCCCCCCGTCTCCCCAGCTCTCGCACCCTGGCCAAGCCCCCCACTTGTCTGGCTCCCCTCCACATGCCAGGTCCCGCCCAGTCTCCCCCTTGGGTGGGGCCCCTCCCAGGCTGGGGCCCCTACGTGTCCAGCTACTGCCCCTGGGCCAAGTCTCTCCCCTCCCACAGGGGACAACAGGCCAGATCCCACCTTACCCCTCCCCCTTTCCTTTCCCATTGCTGAGGGGGCCCCCGTAGGGTCCCACCTCCTCCCCAGGCGGGCTCCCCACTGCCTCTCCTGCGCTGAGGGGACCCATCTCCCTTCCCCCACCCGAGAGACCCAGCTTCCCCTCGGTCCAGTCCCCACTCCCCAGCTGGCATGTCCCCAGGGCACAGCTCAGTGCACGGGGCTGGCAGCAGGCGCCGCCCACCCCTGGCCCGGAGCGGTGCCCTCGGTATCGCTGCCCTGCAGCTTGGCCCCGGGCGTGAGACGCGCACTGGGCACTTGCTGATATTACCGTTTAAAGCCGTTCTTTAATGGCTACCGCAGGGGAACTGCTGAGGAAATGCCGCCCCCTCTACCAAACCCTGGGGTTTCAGTAGCTCCGAGTCCGCCTTCCTCCCGCTTACAGATCGGGGTTCGGGTCACGGGCCTCTGCAGCATACGAATGCCGAGCCTGGTTCTGTGTGACGAGCCACGTGTTCACCTCCCAGCCTTAGTCAGCTTTTGTGGCCAAACCGGCGGAGGGGTACACATGGTGTTCCTCCCGTCGATGGAACTCCCCTGCTATGCCGGCAACGTAAAACCCCCTCCACCAGACGCTTAGGGGGACGCTGTCTTACTTGGCTGTTGGCTGTCTCATCAATTTCACGGCTCTGCTGGAGGACCCATGACATTGACAAGGAAGCCGATTCCTGGCTTCAGAGCCTGGCTGCTGCCCGGTCTCCGCTCCAAGCTGGGCTGCCACCCACGCTCCTGGCTTCGGCTGCCTCCCGGGGTCCCGGCTCCCCGCTGGGAGCACAGCAGCCGACCAGACTACGGGTGTGGATCTCCCTGCCGGAGGTGAGAAGCCCTGGCTCTCAGCCCCCCACACTGCCCCTTGTCGGTCAGTGGAAGCGCTCCTAGTGAGGACTGCGCACCGAGGGCAGTGTGGACATCAGCCACGGCAGGAATTAATGGCATGGCTGTAAGTTGACCTAACATAGGCTGACTTCTCTTTGAAGTGTAGACATAGCCTTAGTCTGCACTTCAGAGTTGTGTCGGCATATCTACATCGGTCGGGGCGTGAGAAAACCATGTCCCTGCCTGACGAGGCTGTGCCGATAAAACGCGCAGTGTGGCTGCAGAAGAGGGCTTCTGTCCCCAGTTAAGTCGTTCCGGGAGGTGGAAAAACCCCTGGTGGTGGGGCAGACCGTGTGTGCGCTAGGGGGCTATGCTAGCATAGGCTCTGTAATGCAGCCATCCCCCCGCACCTACATTTCCAGCCCACTGAGTGACACGGGGGGGGGGGGGGGGGGGATGAAATGAACAGGGAACGTTCCAGCTGAATAGCTGGGAAGATATCGGACATGAAGCTGAATCAGGCTTTGGCAGCGCCGCCCCGAGGGAAGTCGTGGGAGTTCTCCTGCTTGGGGGGTCTAAGCTAGAGTGGACAGAACCTGAGTTACTGGCCGGATGCAGGAGCTGCTGGGAGTTGGTCCGTGGCCTGTGTTTTGCAGGGCAGACTGGCTGATCACAGTGTTCCCTTCTGGCCTCAAAATCGATACATCTAGAATTGTACAGCAGGGTGCGTGCCAGCATAGGCCACCCGGGTGATTGACTGGGTCCTCTGATAGCCCGTCACCCTCACTAAGATCTTACGCAGCACCAGTCACTGTGGTCGCTGACACCCAGGGTTTAGTGAGTGTGAAGGCAGCATTTGGGGCCGCCTCTTTTCTCAGTCTCCTGAGGTGGAGGAGCCCTGCCGAGCAGCCTTCCCGTGACCCCTTGGTCGCTGCTCTGCTGTCAGATAAAGGAACTGGTGGCTCAGCCAGGGGAGCTGTACCCAAAAGGGACACTGAGAATAGCCTAGAAATCTGTGCTGAACTCTGCCTCCAGCCTGGCTGGGAGTCCGAGTAGCCAGAGGTGGGGAAGCCCTGTTAGCTCATCCAGCATGGGAGAGTTTGTTCCTTATTGTCCTGTCACTAGTGTTGTAGCCAATCGAGTTTCAAATGTTACACGAGCTGATTGGGAGATTGGTCCCACACGCTACAGAACCACCTCAGCATCTTCGCTTTCCCTTTAATCTGACTTGGCCCAGTTACACCCCATGTACCGGACTGAATTATTTGTATTGCGTGGCCCCTCTGGATCCTGATCAGGGCCCTAGGCTGCTAGGGGCGGCAGAAACATGTACGGACAGTCCCTGCCCAGGGAGTTTACAATCTGAGTTGGACAAGATGCAACAGGTAGGGAAGGTAACTGTCAAAGGAGCCTGGTTATGCCTGAGAAGCAGCCATCTGTTTGTCCCCTTCCTCGCCATTGTCAGATGCCAGTTCTGTTAAATAATTCCTCCCCTCCTTCGTGTTTATACCCTGCAGGTATCAGCAAGACTCTTCTGTCTCCCAGTTGTTGCTTAGCTGAGATAAGTAGATTTTGTTCCTCACAAGTCGGTCCCCGCAGCCGCCTAATTATTTTTGTGGCTCTTCCCTGAACGCCTTCCAGTTTGGCAACGTCTTTGGTGAAATGCGGCGCCTAGAACTAGATGCCACGCTTGTAGGGTAGCTGCTCCAGGGCCTTGTGGGAGAGGGCGGGGCTGACTGCCTCCCTCTGTGATGTGATCGCTCTGTGTGTAATGCCCCAGCGCGTTTTCTGCCCATGTGTCTAATCTCAAGGGTATCCCAGCCGAGGTCAGGGTAAAGCAGACAGAGGGGGCTGCCGTTAGGTGTTGGGGCAGGGACAGCGGATGATAAGTACTACAGTGTCGTGCTTTTCCCCACCTTGGGCTGTATGGACAGGCTCACGGTCATTAGTGCTTCGCTCCTGATTGCCAGTACACAGCGTGGGGAGTGTGGGTTTGAGAGCGTTTTCCGGCTGCTTTCCAGGGTGGTGACGGCGGCTTCTCAGTGCAGTACAGCGTTGAGCTGGTCGTAACGGGCATGTCGTGGGGGCACCCCCAGACTTCAGGTTCTGTTCCTTTGTCTGCTGCTAAGCCTTTCCTTTGCCTAGCATTGGCCTTCGGCTTTGCTGTACCCCCGGTTCTCCGTCGCCTTGTTCCTGTGCCAGTTCCCCTCCTCCGGAGATGTGGGATCTCCTTCCTGGCCCAGGCAGCAGCACCAGGGAGAGCTGGAGCCAGGCCTGTGGAGGTGGCTGGGAAAGAGGCATTTCCCAGATGTGCTGGGGCTGTTAAATGGGAGGTGGGCTTCCAGACACTGTAATCCTTGGGCAGCAGAGTTCAAAAATATGACTAGAGCAGTCACTGCTACAGGGACAGTTGCATTAGAGGCTTGGTGCTGGAGGACTGCTTGAAAGCTCTGGGACAGTGTTTGGGTGCAGGAGGGGGCTCCGGGCTGGGGCACAGTGTTGGGGTGCAGGAGGGGGTGTGGGCTGCTGGCTCTGGGAGGGGAGTCAGGGCGGGGGTTGGGGGTGCAGGCTCTGGGAGGGGTCTCAGGGCTGGGGGTTGGGGTTTGGCTGCCTGCCAGGCGGCACTTACTGCGGGCAGGTCCCGGTCGGCGGCGCAGCGAGGCTAAGGCGGGTTCCCTGCCTGCCCCGGCCCCACGCCGCTCCTGGAAGGGGCCAATGAGCCTCTGCAGAGGGGTGCGGGGGTGCACATGGGAGGGGTGCGGGGTGCACATGGCTCTGTGCGCTGCCCCTCTCTGCAGGCACCGCCCCCAAAGCTCCCACTGGCCACAGTTCCCCATTCCTGGCAGGAGCAGTGTGTGGAGAACTCTTTCCCCAACCCCAGAGCCACAGGGCCACGCTGGCCACTTCTGGGAGCGGTGTGGGGCTGCGGCAAGCAGGGAGCCGGGCTTAGCGGCTGCATTGCTGGAGATCGCAAGACGGGTTGGTGACCACTGTCCTAAGCCCTTGTTTATGGACCTTCAGCCACCTCTCCTCCGTGTCCACGCTCAGCAGGTGTAGCCCTACCACCTAAGTTGGCCCCCACCCCAATTGGAATGAAGTTTCTCTACAAGGTTTTGTTGCACACTCTCAGGTGTACTGAAATCTTGGCAAGTCACATCCACCACTCTGTGCACTAATTGTGCCGACCAACCCAAGAGCAAATGATGTTTATCAAGAGCTCTTCTGCAATCCACAGCTCTGCCTATCGCTCGGGCTGCCATCACCCCTAAAATATTCAGTGGCTTCTTTTGTCAAAACTGTGTGGGGTCATTCAACCAGAAATAGGTGTTCACTTCCCCTTTTTCTTATTTAACTTAAATGTGTGTTTGAACGTCCTCTGTAGTCTACTTAGCTGGACAGTAATGGTGATCTGCAAGGAGGGGGAAACGGAGTCATGTTCCCTTCTTTACACGTCCGGACGCAGCAAAAGATTGTTAAAAAAGTTTGATTTTTATCTTAGAAATATCAGGAAAGTCAAATCTTGTCTTCTCTTGTTTTTAGTGGAAGGGTTCCTGGGTGAGTCCGAACCAGAAATGTGTCTGAGAAGCTTTCTCAACCCTTGACTGAAGGGTTTGGGCTGCTGAATCTTAAAGCAAAAGAGCTTTTCTTTCTCCCCCAGTGGCTGAAATAGGTGTGAACAAAACCAGAAGAGTTCACAACAGTGGGAATGACAACCCCTCCCCTCAATTAATCAGGTTTCCCTTAAGTCAAGACCTATGTTAAATAAACACAGTGGGCGTGGGTCTGGGTGGCGGTGGTGTGGGGGGGAGGGTCAAGCTGTCTTTATACACCTTAAAGAAGCACAAAGGCAAATTCCAAGTCTTTTTCCCCCGGAGCTGAGCACCTCTGACATCCTTCTGTGGGTGTCAGCTCAAGCCTGTTTATGGAGCAGGCAAATAGCTTCCGCAGCCTTGTGTTTGACATGTGGTGTGTATGGAGTGGAGATGTGGCTCAGTTCTGGGGATTCTCATGACTTGTGTTACTGCTCAGCTGAGGATACAGCTGAGTGCTGGGGCCTGTACTCCCGATAGGCCCGCCAGGTTTTTGTGGGGGGTGCATGCTTGAATCAGCACAGAGATGCATTAGATGTGACCTCTGGTTAAGCAAAACTTGAACATCCTTCATTGTTGCTGGTGTTGGTCTCTGCCCTGAGGTTTGTAGAAGGGGTCTCTGCTGCCCAGCACATGGGGTGGGATAGAAACTGCACAGAGACCCAAACCCTAATGTTGCAGCTGCCGGAGCCGAGAGGAGCGGACGGAGGGGCATGGACTGCCCTGTGCTGCTGGCTCTGTAGTCAGTACAGCAGCTGGACCGCGTGCCCTATGGCCTTGCTCTCTCGCTGTCCCGTGCGGGCGGTGCTAGAGGATGACTTGCTGAGTCACGTTTCTGCTCTGCACTTCCTTGATGTGTGTCCTTTGGAGAAAACTGCTGCGGTGGGATTTCAGGCTGAGCATGACAGTGTCTAACCCGTGCCTGAGGCCATGCTGGGGAGCTCCCAGTAACAGTACTCGGCAGGTCTGCAGCCGTTTCCAGCCGAAGACCTCGGTGTCCTTGAAGCCCCCAGTATGCCCGGACTAATGCATCGTGCGGATGTGGGAGGTGAACTGACCTGCCTGAGGCTGCAGGGCCAGGCTGTGGCAGAGTTGTGCCTAGAATCCAGATCTCCTGAGTCTGTGTGGTGCCCCCCCCCCCACCGTATCCCATTGTGAACAGGAAAACAAGCCTGAGCATGGTGGGGCTTGTCCGGCTGGGTATCTCATGTAGGGGCCAGCTGTCTAATTAACGGATTGCTTTGGGAGCTCATGCACCTCCCACAGAGTCTTCATTCAGCACTACGCAGGCAGCGAAGCCAGATGGGTGGACTGCAGTGACTGGTTCCAGCATGGGCAGTGTCTGCTGCTGGCTGGCCTGTTCCTGTGTAGTAACATTATTAACAGCCTTGCTCTCTCAGCTCCCTCGGATTAGTCTGAGGGCGCGACTTGCTTAAAATGACCCCCTCAAGTCCATTCAGCCCCACGTCGATACTGTTAAAATCCAGCTCTGCGAAGTGCTTGGAGATCTCCGGAGGGGAAGCGCTGCGTGAGTGCTAAGTACTATTGAAGCTCGGACCATCACCAGTTATTCTGGGATCCTTTTCAAATCCAGCAGGAAGTCTCATGCAAACGCCCTTTGCAGGATTTGCATCCCAGGTGTTGCAGGTGATTTGGGCGTCCCCATGTTTGGATAAACTGGTGCTCCCGTGTGCAGTCCAGAACCCTGTCCCGGGTACCGGCATTACGCTCGCTCGGAGGAATAGCCGTGAACTATACAGGCACCGTGCCCTGCTGTGGGTGGGAAAGGGGGTAGTGCATCCGAGGGAGCAGTTCGTAAAACACTGCCCTGGCAGCACATGGAAAGTACCAAACAGGGAAAACTTCCCTCCTCTGTCTTTCCATGTCTTACGGCTGTAGAGGCCGAGGTGGGGAGAATCGCTGGAGACGGCTCGCTGTCCCCGTGCACGCACTGCATGGTGCTTATAAGCAATGGCAAAACTCCTGCTGAATTCACTAGGTCTTGGATCTACATTAAAGGTGCTATGTAAATCCAGTAACTATACCAAAGAGCAGTTCTACTTGGTAGATCTCTAAAGATGGTCTTCAGGGGCCCCGTATGTGTCTCACCATGAATCCAGATCCAACTTCCTTCATTTACGAGTGTTTCTTTCTGACTCTTAGCCCTGCCAGCTTACCTGGGAGCTGAGAGGCAAGCTGGTCTGTTCAACAATAAAGATTCCAACCCTACTTAATCGTTCTGCAGCTGATTTGTGAGCCAGAGTGGAGCCCAGCATCCTCGCCTGGCGTTGGTGGCTTGGCAGGGCTGATGGCCGTGACAGCCCGCGGAACAGAGCGATGGAAGATGAGACTGCCCTAGAGATTTTAGAGGACGTGGCCGTAGCAATACCTGGCTCTGTTTCAGATGCGGAGTAAATGCTAACCACCAGCTCGGTTAACAAGGGAACAGCAATAGAAACAGGGCCGGCTCCAGGCACCAGTGAAGGAAGCAGGTGCTTGAGGCGGCCAAGGGAAAGGGGCGGCACGTCCGGGTTTTCGGCAGCAATTCGGCGGCGGGTCCCTCGGTCCCTCTCGGAGGGAAGGACCGGCCGCCAAAGAATGAAGCGGCGCGGTAGAGCTGCCGCCGAAGTGCCGCCAATCGCGGCTTTTTTTTTTTTCTTTGACACTTGGGGCAGCAAAACAGCTAGAGCCGGCCCTGGTGCCGGGGGAGAAATCTGCAGAGCAGGGCTAGCCTGTTCCTGGCAGCTGCTACTTCTCCTGCAGGAAGAGCCTAGGACATGGATGGTTGATAGTCTGGGTTTCGGTTTGCTTTCGAACCCATGGCTTGACTTGGTTGGCAGACTCGGCTTTTGTGATGCTGCTCCCCAGTTCTTACCTCCCCGGTGTCCGTTAGCACGACCTGTGTTATGCCATGCACCTGGGGTGCTGTCAGGTGAGGCTTGCTCTCTCCCCTGAGAGGCGATGGCATTTCCCGTCGCACTCTGTGGCATTGACTGAGGATAGCAGTAAAATCCTAGATGTTAGAGATGGAAAATTCTCAGCTCAGCCAGCCCGTTCCCTGGGGCCAGGCAGGGGTTGTTCCCAGTGGCAATGCAAAGCTTTGTCCCGTCTAACTTGCTTTGCGACAGCTTTAGTGAGTGCTTGGAGGTTAGCTGGCTCGAGGACGGTGTAGCTTTGAATGAGGAAGCACGTGCCTAAAATCTCCAGCTACTGAAGAATTCTCCTCTGAGAGTTGGTCCCTGTCTGTCCTGTGCTTTGCCAGTGGCGCCATGAATTGTTTATTTCCTGTTCTCGGAGTTATCTCACTCTGTTATCTCTGCGTGGTTCACTTTTCCTTCCTCCCCATCTCTGACCATGCACGGTCTCTGTGAGTTGTCTACACAGGGAAGCTAACCGCTCGAACTCTAGTGATATAATTTATACTGCTAACTATGCCGTATAACTGCTTGTGGGGAGTATTAGAGAGACAAGGTGGGGGAGGGAATATCTTTTATTGGACCGACTTCCGGTGGTGAGAGAGAGACGGAAGAGTGCTTTCATCAGCCCAGTGACTGCCTCTCGGGTAGGTGGATTACTGACCCCTACGGGGGAATACCTCTCATCAGGGTAGTGTCTACACTGAAGTGCTGCACCTGTGCCACTGGAGAGGTTTAAGTGTAGACATACTCTGAGTCAGCCATATCCTGGGTGGTGGGTTTCTTTCCTCCCTCCTTTTTACACAGTTTCTTCTCAGATTAACCTGATTTGTCCCCTGGAAGGAACTCAAGTGCCTTTGCAGTCTCGTGTGCCTGGGGAATGAGAGCTGGAAGCAAATATTAAGTAATCTGTTTACCAGGAGTAACTCAATCCCAGCAGCTCATGGTGTCTTGGCTTCAGTCTCTTTGTCTTGTGCTAATCGATGTGAATGTCACAACAGGGAGGAACGTGTTGTTGGGTGCAGACTAGGTAACACAATACCGAGCAACAGGCTTGATTCTCTCTGCTGGGAGCCAGTCTCCACCGTTCTACTAGTTGGCATTGTTGATGGATCCGTATAGAACCATAAGGACCTCCAGGCGGACGGGTCTGCGCTATCTGCTGTGCTGGTGCTCCGGTGAGCCCTGTGGATGCCAGGTTGTGTGTGGGAGCGTTTGTTGTGATGCTGCGAACACTAGCGAGCAGGATGGGAGGACAGGCAGTCCATAGGCCCATGTACCTTGTTCATCTGTGGGGACCTGCAGCTATTTCACACGCTCTCACTTGTAGCTCTTCGCAGCCGTGCACATGGAGGGCGATGCACTGAAGTCCTGCTCTGAGCAGCTTCCTTTCCTCGCTGGCGCACAGAGCTGGGCAGAGCCGCACAGAGAGATCTGAAAGGGGAGAGTCCAGATGTGTCGTGCTCCCAACTGCTCGGTTAGTGGGAACTAAGTCGAGTCCAGATAATGAGCCACGGGTGGATTCTCTGGGTGCTCTCTTCTCCTACACTGCAGCCTGGAGCGTGTGTCGCCGCACAGGCAGACAGACATGTTTGCTTTGCTTGAGGCCCTGTGCTGAAAGTGGCCATGGAGCCGGGGTGGCGTGGGTGGCAGCTCAAGCAATGACTCGAGTATGTACCCGGGGGGCCGGGGGGGTTTGTACTCAGGTGACTAGCCCGGCTGCCGCCCTGGCTATGCTGCTACTTTCAGCATGCTGGCTGGAGAAGAGGTAGCGCCTCCGTGAATCCCCGTTGAGAAGCATGCTCCCAGCTGCTGTGTAGACACCCCCTTAGTGAGCAGTGCTGGGGAAGGGTGTCAGCTTGGCAGCCACGGAGACGGAAACCATCGTGCACTCCCAGCTAAAGGCAGCAGGGCACAGCTTCTGTCTTGGGCCTGACCCAGAGAGATCGCTTCTGTTCGGTCCTGTGGCCTGTGCCCTGTACCTCTCTGCAGAGCCTGCCGCTGACGTGAACAGAGACTCCAGGGAGACCACATCTCCCCTAGTTCGGTCGCTGCTGTCCTGAGCTGGACTCAGGCTGGAGGTGCTGGTACTAGGGCTGTGAAATCCATTAACGCCTGGGAAAGTTCAGGTCTGCAGATGATCCCTGCTAGGCGCTCTGCTTGTCCGACCGAGTCCACTCCTCTCTGAGAGCTGTCTCCTCAACTGGACCCGATGGCCTGGAGTTTGCATGTGGCTCCTTTCCCATTGCCAGTAGTCTGAGCTGCCAGGGCCCTTTACAGACCAAGTCTGTTCCTGCTGCTCCAAAGGGAACTTGTGCTAAACTTAATACACTTTCTGCCCACCACGTTCCCAAGTATTCTAGTGTCCTTGTACGTGAATTCCTGCTAACGGTGTAGTGCAGTTAAAAAGAGCAAGGCTCCCGGGTGGTGAAAGGTAAACGAACGTTTGGGAATTAATTCAACCTGTTAATTCTGTTCTGTCCAGGTTCTTCTTTCGTCCACATCACCGCAGTATCTGGGCACTTTCCAGTCATGCATTAAACCATGTGACTAACATCTGTCCCACGTGCGCCCCCTCTCCCCAGGTGTGCACAGGGGAGTGTGTTGGTTTGGCAGGGTTTGGGTTTTGCGGGTGTGTCTAATATAGACACTGCTCTGTTTATCTTGGTGGAATCTCCTTTTGGTATGGCTGCCAAGAAAAGTGCCCCCCCAAAGGAATGTCCAGCTCCGTATAAGTGGTTACAAGTGGAGGCAGGCCCCCAAAATGGTGAGATTGGCTTAAAAATCATGAAATGTTGCAAGACTGTATATTGGGAGCGTATTTCGTCTTCTGGTTTCTGAGGGCTTGTCTACCCTGAAAACGCTGTAGCGGCACCGCTGCGCTGGTGTAGGGCTTCAGCATAGACACTGCCCACGCCGACGGGAAGGGTTCTCCCGTTGGCATGGGTAATCCACCTCCCCGAGCAGCGAAAAATCCACCCCCCTGAGCTGACCTAAGTCCCCATGTAGACAGCACTAGGTCAATGGCCCATCAACCGTTGGTAAACGGACCTTATTTTCTAACGTAGACCAGGCCTGAGCCTTCAGAGCACACTCAGGTGACATGGTCAGGCTCTTCTCTGCAACCAGGAGGGTGAGAAACTTGAGAGTTGAGATTGTCACATAATCATGACTCCAGGAGTTGGGTCTTTAAGGGAAGCACCGCGACCTCAAGACCTGCGCGCAGGAGTCAGGAATGCTGTAAACTCAGGGGGGCTAAAAATCAATGATTTTTTTTATTTAAATCGGATTTTTTGTATAGGTTTTTACTCAAAAAGCATTTTATCTAAAGATAGTTTTAATTAAAATACATTATTGCTCAGATATCTCATGGAATAGGGCTTATACATTCTAATTCTATAGTATGAGACAATATATTCATGTCATGTTTAAGAAAAGTTTTGTAAATGAGTTCCAATAGTTCATGGATTAAGAACCCAATCTTATGGGGTTCCAGGGGCTTCTGTATAGATTATTTAGGGTAATCTTTCAATCTACCCAATGGGACTCAGTGCTCAGTCTAGAAGATACCATCAGAGATGCTTAGTTTTGCAGTTCTCAAACTGGATTTGTATCTCCAGAGATAACATGCTTGTTAACAGCAAAAATGTTTTTAAATAAATAAATAATATATAGAGGTGAGAAATAACAGACCTCAACCCTATTGTCCCTCTGCAAATTTGTGTACACAGAGTCAATCCCTTACCTCTCTCTAAAAGTGCAAAGTTTCAAAAAGTTCAATGAATAGAAGATTGTTGGGGGCGGAATAGATCTGGACAAGGAGAAAAAGTCTGGAGATAAATGTGAGAAGCAAGGGACATATGCTTGTTTTGTTGAAATATTATGTTTGCTGTTGAAGAAAAAAATCCAGAATACTTAATGTTGTTGTTTTAGTTAAATAAAACAATGTGAATGTCTGTCTGGTGATGTTCTTCTCTTAATAGAGTATGGCAAGAAAATCCTCCAAATATTAATGATTAACCTGTTGAACTGGAGATATTTCACCTCCCAATGACTTCATAATATCTGCTTCAATTACCTTTGGTAAATGAAATAACCAAACAATCATTCATTTTCTGATATAGCTGTAAAACTAATCTGAAAAGTTTTCAAAATAAATCACTGTTTAAAAATGTATAGCATGTACCTTCTAAAAATGAAACCTACATCTATCTCTGAGTTGTGAAGAATATGTATGTGATGAACTGGGACTGTTTTTACTGTGATCTTTGAATGCTGACAGGGGAGTGTGGCTAGGATAGTCTGCATTGGGGAATGGGAGACTGACCAACGGAGAATACCTGAGCATGTAACATGAGAACCCAGGAAGGAGTTAGAGGCCAGGTAACACCTTTGCCCTGGAAACTGAACAAAGGCTGTGGGAGGGGTCGCTGAAGGCAGAGTCTCAGGGCTGTTTGGTGAGGTGGCTGGGAGGCAGAGAGTGCTCTGACCTCCCAAGGGGGCTGGGGTGCCCGAGGACTCCAAGATGGACCTAACTGAGGGGTATCCGGTTGTCTGTGCCTGCAAGACCTGTCTTGGACTGTGTCACTGTCATCTAAATAAACCTTCTGCTTTACTGGCTGGCTAAGAGTCATGGTGAATCGCAGGAAGCCGGGGGTGCAGGGCCCTGAGTCCCCCAATACTCCGTGACAATGTATTAAGGTTATAACAACCATCAAGAATGCACTTTTATGTAGAAAACCATGATTAAATCGAGTCTTCCTGACTAGTGATTTAAATCAAATCCACCCTGTGTAAACCGGACAATGTTCGAAGGGGTTTGGCTGTATTGTCCACCAGTCTTGAGTCAGGCTTTTGTGCGATGTCTCATCTGCTGACTCATTTCGCTGTGGCTGTATTTTTTTGGCAACCGGATCTGTTCTTTTATAGCCGCTAGTGAAACTGCAAAGCAGCAGTGAAAAGGGGCTTCTCCCCTGGACTTGGCTAAGAAAGAAAAGGCTTTTGTGTGGGCAGAGCGCTTTCAAAGGCCTCGCTGAGCTGTTCTTCGCAGCATCCACTTTTGTGCGAGAGACCAGCTTTTCCTTTGACTTTGTGTCCAGGCTAGAGAGAGCTTCCGTCTCTGAGAGTTCAGAACTAAGACCAGAGCGTCTCTGCCTGCTTCCCCTCTGTCCTGGGAAACATCTGAGCTAGCTCCTGGGGGAGCTCCAACAGCCAGTCCTTGAGCAGGGGTAACACACTGAATCGGCCTGGCTGCATGCACATGGCTGTGTGCAGACCCAGGGGAGCAGTCAAGCCACAGTCTGTGATCTAGGTGTCGTTTTCACTTCAGCAATAGTGTTTGTTCTAAAATTGCCGTTCTCATCAAAAGGATGGGTGGCAAACTCGCTTTCTATTTTGGGGTAGCAGAGTAAGTTGTACACCGGCTTCTGTGGGTGGGGATGGTATAATCAGTCTGACATCCACGGTCTCTTTCCTAACGGTGGGGTAGAGTGTGTGTCGCTCATACCATGCTGAGGGTGACCCCTGAATTTTCCAACTAGTTTCCTGAGATTCTCCTACCCCCATCACCTGAATTCGAAGAGCGTGTTAATATTTTGTAACCAGCCTTGCATGCGGGAGCCCTCGGAATAGACAAGGTTCCTCTCTTCCTGGTTGGATTTCTCTGGATCTCTTCTGTAGCCTGTGTCCCAGGGGAGTACCAGGGTGCGGGGAGGGGATGAGGGTGGCATCAGCTGAGGTTTTAGCTAGCCTGTTTTGGGCATTAGAGGTGAAGATCAAGGCCCCACAGGTGGGTTTAAGCTAGTCTCCTTCTCAGTCCTACACCTGGCTGGGGGCTGAAATGTTGCTGTGGGTGGTCACTCCCTCTTGGGCATTTGCTTTGTAAACTGCAATCAGGAACGTCCCCATCTTCCCGCTGAACGTTAGATGCGGCCTTTCACCCGAGTGTCCCCTGTGCCCCAGGAAACGCAGTTCACTTCTCACTGGGATGCTCGGGCAGGAGGCACCATCGGCTCGCTCTGCAGTGTGGGGAGGGGGCGCAGCCGTTGATAGGCAGGGATGGCTGGAGTCCCCTCTGATACTGTAGTACTGTCCATTGAGCATGCACAAAGCTCACCCTGCCTTGGGGCTGGGCGGGGTGTGATTGCCAATGGTGCAGGCTGCAGCTGAAGGCTTTTGCTTACTGTGTCCTTGCTGCAGGCTGACAGGACCCTGGAGAAGATGATGGCGAGACCGCCTGAGTCCCTGTTCTGAGTCAGCCCTTGCCTGGTGTGCTATGGCTCTACATGGCCTCTGCAGGACCGGAACACTATAGCATAGGCCTCAAAGGGGGAAGTAACTTCCAGCTCCCCGTTCCAGCTGCGGCGAGACCCCCCGAGAGCCAGGCCTGGTTCCTCGCTCAGCAGCAGGTGAAGCCCATCTGGAAGCTAGGGAGAAAGCATGTGAGTACTTTCCAGGACCACAGGCCAGTCCACTCAGGGATCCCTCCCCAGCGCGCCTGCTTCTTGTACCCAGCCTCCTTATGCAGCAGTCACCTGAGTGACCGGAGCCTGCCCCTCTCCCGGTCCCCGCCCCATCCCTTCCCGGACCGCGCTGGGAGCACGTTGCTGTATCGGCGCTCATACTTCAGACACAAGCCCTACCAGCGGCTCGAGTCCATCTGCTTACGGTTCAGTGCTTCGGAGAGCCGACAGCTTCCTTTCCCATCCAGAGGGCTCCAGGCTGACCAAGGCATGGCATCCTCGGCGGTGGAACCGTTCCCCCGGCCAAGTGCGGCTGGGGAGCAGCCCGGCTCGGGGGGGAAATGCGCTCCTCTAGGCTCAGGTAAACAAACGTCCAGCCAGTACAAACCAGTGCTAAACAATAACTCCTTCCTACGGCCAAACAGTGCTAAAGTGCCTTCGCTGCAGTCGCCAGAGAACAAGAAACTGAAGAACACCCCTAGGTCTCCGGCGATATCTTGGTCCCACTGTGGGGGGACCGGGGACGGCTCCTCCATGAGTCTGGAGAACAGATCTGGGAAAGGCAACAGCCTCGCGCTGGAGCAAGCCACCCCCGGGCCCCGCCTGTCTCCAGTTCAGCCCAGCGCGGCCCTCCGAGCCGAGCGAACCTCTTGGCACTTGGAGGACAGCGAGAGCCGGGTGCAGACTTTAAAAGCCAAGGAGCGAGAGATCCGGCTCACAGAGGCTGTGAGGAAACTGAGCGGGAAGGTTACCTACAACGAATTTGGCCGCAGGATTGAGACCTCCTGCCTCATGAACACGGGCTTCCAGTACAACCTATTCAACAGGAACAGCCGCTGGAAACAGCATCTCCTCGCCCAGCTGAGCCCAAAAGAAACGGCCGCCCCCTTGAACTTGGAGCTGGGTAACCGGTGCCTGAGCGGTAACCTGAGCCTGGCTGGCCCCAACAGTGCCACCGTCTGCACTAAACGAATCAGTGTTCGCCTCTTAGCCTCCACTTCTGACTCTTTGGACCCCAGTGCGCCCTGTCGGACTGTGAACTTCCTGGCCCTGAGCAGTGGAGACCAGGTGGGGAAAACCGAGCCAGGCCACCATGCCGACATCTCCGCAGTAGCAGCTCAGATGTCCACCATCCAGCTGAGCAAAGATGCGAAGTGGGAGCAGGCCGCTCCCCTGAGAGACCCAGAGTGAGTACCATGGTAAAAGTCCTCTGTGATCTCTCCTTTGTGGGGCTGGGGGGCCAACTGGGCTGCCGCGGCCTTGGTGCCCCTCTGCATGTCTCAGCAGGCATAGCCCGTGTTTCTCTGTGTTCTGAGAGCCAGTCCAGATTCCCACTCGGGGGTGTGGATGCTTCTGGGAAGCCGATTGCTTGAGACTGCAGCAGGTTACCTAGGAGCGCTGCTTCCACGTGCCACGATCCGTTACAGCTGTCCAACTGAGGGAAGCCGTGTGCCCCAGACGGGGAATCAACCAGCATGCCTGGCTTCTGTCCCTGGTTCTGCCCCTAACTCCCTGTGTGACCTTGAGCGAGTCTCTTCGCCGCCCATCCGTGCCTCGGTTTCCCCATCTGTCAATTATATGGCCTCCCCTTTGGGAAGAGCTGTCTGAGTACTAAGTAGGTATCACTGCTGCAGCATGGCATTAGGCAGCGGCCGGCTGGCTCAGCGTTTTTTTCAAGCACTAATGCCTGTGTGCGGGGCAGTTCCCTGACCTGTACCAACAGCCCTGTGGTGCAGACGGGGTTGGTCTCCTGTGCTAATAACAAACATTTAGACAGAGGCGACTGTTTAATTGGGCCTGCTAAAAATGAAGGGGAAGTGCCCTGAGCTCTGGAGAACCTGTCTCTGCAGGGATGAATGGCAGGTGAGCTGTCAGGTATTGGGTAAAGCTTCGTGACTAAATCGAGATCAAAGGGACCTCGCTCCCTTTGCAGCTTCCCCTGTGAGTGATCTGCCAGGCTCCCTCCGCTTCCCGTGTGCGGAGGATGTTCAGCCTCTGCAGTCAGGGCCTTTTGCCTGTCTTTGCTGCAGTAAGGGGGTTCCTGGAGCTGTTTGCTTAGTTCTCAGGACACTGGTGCTGAAACGTGTCTGAGAACCGAGCACATGTGTCTCAGCGCCAGCCCGGTTCTGAAGTGGCAGCGCTCACCCGTCCCTGGAAAAGCACAGCCAGTTTCAGACCCAGCTCTTCCACTCGGGCTGCTCCTGCAGTCGCAAAGGATCCAGGTTGGTGTGTGCAGTGCAGCAGACCAAACCTTCCCTAGGGACTGAGCTGGCCTTGTGCGAGCATGGAGGTGACATGGGGGGCCCGGAGGGAGGGGGTTGGACCGCAAGTGAGGAATGTGAGGGGGAGAGGAAGATCTCCCAGAGCAAGGTTGTGGTACCCAGCAGCCCTTGAGATTCAGGGGAAGGGGCTCTGTTTCCGAGTGAGAGGATGCCAGGAGACGATGCGGAGCAGGAAGGGATTTGAATGTCTGCGGGGGAAGAGGTGGAATTGAGTTGAATCTCCAGAGTGCTGGGGCTAGAGAGAAGGGCAATAAATAATCCCAGGCGTGTCCCCCACGGTGTGCTCGGGTGTCATGGCCCACAGTTAGCAAAAGGAGTTCCCTACGTGTCACGCAGAACAGGTCTTAAAAGCCTGTTGCCCTCCAGCATGACCAAGGTACAAGTGTGACCGGTTGCCCCCCTTTAAGGTGCCACCTGATGTACTGGGATACCACTGAACCCGCCTGTTCTGCCAGCCTGGGCCCCCTTTAACCTGTCTTGCTGAGCCAGGCTCTTAAGCCTCCTCTAGCGCACACACAGGCTGGGCCACACCCCGCTGCAGAGAGACCCAGACACTGAGATCAGCTCTGGGAAGACTCAGCTTAAGGACTTACCCCAGCACTCAGGTGCCCACCTCCCTCGGAGTGCAGACCCGAAGGGATATTGTCTTGCGCTGTATAGAAAAAGCTCCACAGCGCAAACTCCAAAAATTCGCCCTCTGCCTCACTGTGAAGAGAGGTGTGCACAACTTCTTGCCCCCCCCCCCGTTAGAAATGGCACAAACTGGGTTTAATAATAAACCAAACAAATATATTAACTATCAAAGGCAGATTTTAAGTGATTATAAGAGAGAGCAAACAGAAGAAAGCAGATTACTAAGCAAATAAAACAAACACGCAAACTAAGCTTGATTCACAAAGAAACAGGTTACAAAATGTAATTTCTCCCCCTAAATGGTGAATTAGGCAGATTGCAGAGAGCCTTGAAAGCCAGGAGCACTGGCCTGCAGCTTGGAACTTCAGATGTTTTCACTCCCAAGCTGGACGCCCTCCCAGCCTGGGCTCAGCTCTTCTCCCCCCTGTACAGTTCTTGTTTCCAGGTGTCCCCAGTGTCTCTTTGGGCAGGGAGGCAGGGGAGAACCACGATGGTGTCTCTCCCCTGCCTTATATAGCTCTTGTGTATGGTGGGAGCCCTTTGTCTCCCAGTGGGAAAACACTAGCATACCAAGGGGTGTGTCCAGTACCAGCTGACTCAGTCCCATGTCTCTGCAGGGTCGTAGCAGCCATTACTCGCAGGCTGTTTGTCCACAGGAACACTAATCCCTTTCAGTCCATTGTCTTTGCTGATGGGCCATCAGCCTTGTCTGGCTTTTCCATTGTTGTACCTGAAGGGCTAGTTGTGGGTGTCACCAGAGTAGCACATCTGGAATACAGATACGTGGTCAACATTCCTAACTTCAGAGACAGCAATGATACAGGCACATGAATTGGATAATCGCATTCAGTGAATCAGAACCTTTCCAATGATACCTTACATGAGCCATCTGGCATAAAGTACATCTTACTTATGCCATATTCATATCAGAGCCATATTTCTATGAGGAATATGGGGTGTCATGTCACAACAAGTATCTTGGCTCCCGAAATGTCTCTTGAAGTGCTGCCCCTGTGTCCCCTCCTCTCGTCTGAGTCTTGTAGGTGCCCTGGGGAGCTGTGTAGCAAAGATAGAGGGGGCAGCCATACAGCCCCAGGTGTCACGCTCTAGCCGCCCCTGCCTTGATGTAATATACATCAGCCCAGGCACGCGGCGGAGATCCTTCTTGAGGGCTGCTGAGATGCCTCCGTGGTGCTGTGATGGAGACAAGCCGCGCGTGCTGCTGCATGGATGGACTTTACTCTTTGTTGAATTCCTTGTGTTCCAGGGCGGCCGTCAACCTGCCCCTGCTCGACCCTGGGGAGCCCGAAGCTGATGCAGAAGAAGAGCTTCCGGATGGCTTGGAAGACGGCTGCAGTCAGGATGAGGAGGAAGAGGAGGGTTAGTGCGGCTGTCCCGAGGAGAGCTGGGGGGGGGGGCGTGACTGGGGATCGGTGAGTGTGTTGCGAATTATACCTATAGGTCACGTGCAGTTCGAGTCTAGGCTGAGGCACAAGAACCAAGTCCACAACTGCAGAGAATTACAGAGATAACAGGTTTATTACACTCGAGTGTGGTGCCCCCCTGCTAGTCAGGAGGGGACCCAGAATGCAGGTTACACAGAGATTATATACTTTTTAGCAAAGCATGCTGTCCTCGTGCATCGTAAGTCATAGCCAATAAACTTTTCCCTTATCTACCACCTATCCCCTCTAGGCATGCTGCCCGTGCTGCTTAATGCTGCAGCTGCTTAGGCATGCGGCTAGCTTGTTTCTCAACTGCTGCCCTTATCTTCTTGTGTCCAGATGCCTCCCCTTCTCCCTCCTAGTACATGGAATGCTTGCTTCTAACTAATAGTGGGCCTGAAACACAAAATGGAGTTACATATGCTGTTTTCCCTTAACAAGTGGTGCTCTCCTCGCTTTCCAAATGAGCCAGCTGAGGACGCTCGTCTGGGATGTGGAGAGCTGGGTGTGAGCGAGGCCATGGCTCCTCAGGAATGTCTGACCCAGTTCCCCCCCACTGAGCCCTCTGTTTCTCCAGCCTGGGCTCCCTCTGACCCCGTGATGCCGTGACAAGCTGCAGTCCCCTCCAGGAGTTGTACTCACACAGGCGGGACACACCAGCTGCAGGTGCATGAAGGCTTCTCAGCCACTCAAGAACTGACAATAGAGTGAGGCTCGAGCCAGATTACCCCCAGCTCCCAGCCTAGGACCCCGGAGCTGTACCGTTGTGCCCTGGTCAAAAGCCTGACCAGTGTCTGAGTTATTACCCAGCTCGCCACTTCTACAAAGGAAGTGGACATGCACCAGCTCTTGTTCCTGAGCTGAGATTTTTTTCCCCAAGCACTTCACTGAAACCACACTGTTTTACCTAAAATATAAAACCGGTTTATTAAGTATAGAAAGAGAGATTATAGGGATTATAAGGGCTAGCAAACAGATCAAAGCAGATTACCTAGCAAATAAACACAAACACAATCTAAGCCTAATATACTAAATAGGATTTGAATTAAGCAGTGTCTCACCCTGTCAGATAGTATAAAAGTCCACCAAGGTTTCATACGTAGGCAGGCTTCCTTCTTTCCTGTCTGGGACCAGCACTTCCCCCAGGTCCGTCTTTGTTCCTCAGCTGTTTCCGGGTGTGGTGTGGGGAGAGAGGCCCCCGGTGATGTCATTACCCCCTTTTATAGCTTATTCCATATGGCGGGAACCCCTTTGTTTAAAGCCAAGCTGCCAGCCCATTTTGCGGAAAAATACAGGTACCAAAATGAAGTTATCAGGTGAGGCTAAGCCTTTCCAGGGCCCCTTGTCTTTGCTGATGAGCCATTAACTTTGGATAGTCCATTCACAATGTGCTGGCTAGGCTGAATGCAACCCCCCTTGTGGGTGTTACCCAGGAGCAAACACCTAAATACGTGCACATAGTCAGCATTCATCACTTCAGATACAAAAATGATACATGCATACAAATAGGATAATCCTGTTCAGCAAACTGTAACTTTTCCATTGACACCTTACATGACATCCATTGTACAAGATATAGTCTAATCCTGTCACTGTGCTGTATGTGGGTGCAGAGTGTCACAGCGGTATTTCGGATTCTCTGCCCCAGAATTAGAACTGGTTTGTGGCTGGGTGTAGTTCCAGGGCCCTGTGGGGCATTGAACAGGGATCCTTTGAAACTCCTGTGCGTATCCACCTGGCCAGTTTCCTGCGATCGCTTGGGGGCGGCGAGGGAGGCTGTGAAGAGCATTGGTGGCCCTTGGTTTTCAGACTCTTTCCCTCATCTCCAACAACATCCCTGGGAGACCCCAGTCCTTGTCTAATGTAGTCTCTCCTCCTGCTCCAGGCGAGTCGGACAGCTCCTCCGTCACAGGCTTATCGCCCAACGGCTCTGTGGCTCTAATTTCCAGGTGAGTTGCTCCAGCAGAGGGGTTGGCGTCTCAGGCAGACGCTTGGCTCCTTGGCAGAGGGGAGCCATTTTGGTTTAGGATACAGAGTACATGTAGTGACCGGCTTTCAAATCCAAGGCAGCTGATTGGAGACGAGGGCTTTCTGTCCACCGTATGGACCAGTCTGCAAATACCTTCAACGAGAAACACCCGTTCGCTAGCCGCAGGGTAAAGCCCCTGTCTTCAGTTCGCTCCCATCCCTTCATTACTCCTGGGTGCAGGTTGGGATTTGCCCCAGCTGGACTTAGTTGCGGCTCTCTGACAGCTGCCTGGCCTCTGGCCAAGGAGCTGGGCTTGCGAGGCACCTCGCTCCAGCGTCTAGTGGACCAGTCTGAATGTCACAAACGGCCCACGTGCCTGGCCCTGCTTGGCCCCTGGGCTCCTGCAGCAGGGAGTGACTACGTCATGGAGCCGGCACCTTCCTCTAAGCCCTCAGAAATGGCCCCCTGGCAGGGAGAGGGACGTTTGCTCTGACACCGCCTGTGCGGCTAAACTGGGCCTTGCGCTCCAGGTAACGCGAGTGTCACTTCCCTGCGGTTGGCTGATTGGGAGGGCTGGCTTTGTCCTGTGCTGGCAGCTGGAAAGGGGCAGATCTAGGGACTGCAGGTCACCTTGGGTAGCTTCCCCCTCCAGTCAGGACAATGGAGTTCCACCTGACCCTTCCCTTTCTAGCAGCCAGGCTCCCTTGCTGCCCTGGAGCAGAAGCTGATCTGCTCAGCCTGTCCCTGACCAGCCTCAGGGCCTTAGATCCCTTCCTGATGCCTGTTGCATCGCAGAGTCTCTGAGCCCATGGGAGTGAATTGCAGGGAGCTGGTGTTGAGAGAGGCTGCCGGGGAGCTGTACCGGGGTCTGGCTTCCTGGCAGGCTGCCCGTTTCTCTGGACCTGTTGTCAGTGCCTCGTCTCTTGTCTCAAAACAGCCCAGCCTCCTCACCCTCCCTCCCTTATTTTTCCAGGAATTGTCTTGAGTGTTTGACCCAGCCGCTTGAGGCCCAAGAGCGGATCCTCAAACCAGCTCTCATATGCAGTTTATTCCCCACCGTGCCTCCAACCATCTACTTCAGTACTCGGGACGAGAAAGGTGAGCTGGGTTTGAGCGCCTCTGAGTGCCGAGAGCAGAAAGGGGCAGGAGGTGGAAGGAACAGGAAGTCGCGGTGTGCTGGAGTGACTGTTGGAAACGGTAATGCAGGCTGGGTGCTCCCTTCTCATCCCGTGGTAAAAGAACAAGTAACCCCCTCTGTGAAATTAATGGAACGAACTAAAATAGCCACCCCCACCTCCTTTAAGAATTAACCTGTGGAACTCCCTGCCCCATGTTATTGAGGCAAACAGGCACGCAGGGTTAAAATACCCAAAGGGGTTGGAAATGGCTGTGGTGAGGTTGGAGAGGGGGAGCCCTCGGGGTGGTGCCAAGAATACAGCTCTCCCCCTTTGCAGAGTTAATGTCATTCAAGGGGGTCTTGCTCCTTTCTCTGAAGATCTGACGTTTCCAGCTTCCAGAGGCTGCTGATCCAGAATACTGGCCGGTCAGTGCTGAGATCGCAGTCCCTAGAGCGGGTGGCCAGCCTGGGGCTCCGGAGCCACATGCGGCTCTGCAGAGATTAATATGCGGCTCTGCAGAGATTAATATGCGGCTCTGCAGAGATTAATATGCGGCTCTGCAGAGATTAATATGCGGCTCCGCAGAGATTAATATGCGGCTCCTTGCATAGGTGCTGACTCTGGGGCTGGAGCTACAGACACCAACTTTCCAATGTGCCGGGGGGTGCTCACTGCTCAACCCCCTGTTCTGCCCCCACTCCACCCCTTCCCCCAAAGCCCCCGCCCCTTCCCCCGAACATGCTGTGCCCTCCCCCTACCCCCCAGAGCCTCCTGCGCATGCAAAACAGCTGATCATGGCAGGCGGGAGGCATGGGGGAGAGGAGGAGGGGCTGGAGGGTGGGGAGCCAATGGGGGGCTGCTGACGTATTACTGTGGCTCTTTGGCAATGTACATTGGTAAATCTGGCTCCTTCTCAGGCTCAGGTTGGCCACCCCTGTCCTAGAGTGTTAGCCAACGGGAAGAGAGCAGGTGTTACACACACTGGTGGGCAGAGCTCTGGGGTAACTGGCAGCCCATCTCCTGCTTGGAAGGTTCCAAGGGCTGTAGTGGGCTTAAGAACATGGAGAAGCTGTCTGCAGCCTTCCCGGGGCACTTTGCTACGAGGGTCTCCGGCACTAGATGGATTGGTCCGTTTGACGGAAGGGACCGAGCCCTGCTGGGTGGTGCTCTACCCACTCGATTCCCTTCAGTAATCTCCCTCCATTCTGTGCCCTCCTATAATAACTTGACCTGCTTGAGCTTTAAGTGGTCTGAGCTGAGCACAGAGCTCTCCTTTACCTTTCCTCCCAGACTGTCAATCAGCTGACCCCGATTCACCCATCAGTATAAGCTTGTAAAGGCATCTGGGTTCCTTCAGGACAGAAGGGGCTACAGAAAGGTTAGCTCTTGTGTTTTCCCTCGTCCCTGACGTTTGCAATCACTTCCTTCCCTGCCAGTGGAGAAGCTCCCCTGGGAGCAGAGGAAGCTGCTGCGATGGAAAATGAGCACCGTCACCCCCAACATCGTGAAGCAAACCATCGGCAGGTCCCACTTCAAAGTCAGCAAGAGTAAGTCGGCTGAGTTGGCAGGCCCTGAGGCTGGGGGACCGTGGTGAGCGCCCTCTGCCAGCCTGGAGGGGAAGGCGTCTCATCCTGCTGCCCACAAAGGGGGAAACCGAGGGCAGTTCTGCTCTGGGTCTGTGTTGGCCTTTTCGCTGCTGGAGACTAGAATTCGGTTAGGTGGCTGTAGAAGACGTGTCATGGTCTCGGCCTAGTCCCTCAGGCACGTCGCCCGCGCTGCGAAGGTCTTTGCAGAGGGTGGCTTCGCTAGCTGTTTCTGCTTGACATGCACAGGGCTGGATAAGCGGTTGCGAGTCAGGGCTGAGGGACATGGGCAGAGCTGTGTGTGGGGAGCAGAGCGGGACTAGCATCAGCGGAGCCGCAGGGCAGCTTGCACAGAGCCTGCCTCTAGCTGCTGCTGTTGCGTTCGTGAAAACTTTGAAATGGCTCCCGAAATTTAAAACCCAGCGGTGCTGCTGCATCTCCTAGCTCAGCGGTTCGTTCCCTCTGCGCGCTGGGGAAGGGGAAGCGGTCGTGTCTGGTTATTTGGGTGTAACACATGAACACGGAGCTTCTGCTGGCATGCAAGTCTGAAATGAGGGGGCAGGGAGAAGCTGCCTTCTATCATTCAGCCCATCTTTTCCCCTAGAGTGTGTCCTACCAGGCTTTGACCAGTCTAGCCGCCAGGCTCCTACTTGTGTCAGGACATGTGTCCTCAGCCCCATGCATAGGGAGTATAAGAAGATGCTAGCAAAGAAGCGCTGTAGTATAGTGGAGAGGGAGCCAAGAAGTCCTGTATTCTCCCACTGCCTCCTGTTAGCTTTGGGCAGGATACTAACCTCTCTGCCTCGGTTTCCCCATCGGTAAAAAGGGATCTGGTCAGGTGTCTGCCTCCCTGGCTTGCTGTGGGAATTAATTCACTAATGTGTGTATGGTGCTTTGAAGATGAGAGGTGCAGGATGTTCCGCACCAGTGATAGCTTCACAGGGAAACGAGCCACCTAGAAAAGCTGGAGCCTAGCCAACAGGTTGGCTTGGCGGAGCCGGAGGGGTGTCAGTAGCATGCATGCCTGCTTCCTGCTGGCACTGGCTAGGTTCCTCGGGGATGAGTTGAGGAGGAGGATCGCGTATCCTTCTTTAAGCTGAAATCTGGGCTGGTGGTGAACTTGGTCCCCAATTTTGTCTCATCTCCTCCAGAAAACAGTGACTGGTTGGGCTGCTGGGGCCATCACATGAAGTCACCTGGCTTCCGAGCCATCAAGGAGCATCAGAAGGTATGAAAGCGTTGGGGTTTTGTGCATGCGGTGCCATCTGGCCGAGCTGCGCGGACTTCCTTGGATACCCATCGCTACGGGCCGAGGAACTCGGCCAGGATGTTACCCTTACGGTGTGCAGTATCGAGACCACTTCCCCCAAACTCCTGCAGTAATATGTGCTGCTCTTCCTGGGAGAGGAGAAGGGAATCCCGACAGACCTAACGCAGCCAGGAGCTCCCTCTGTAACAGCTGTGCTCCGAGATCCTTGCCACTGGCGCTAGGCAAAGGGTAGTGGAGGAAGATGCGGGTGGGGTGCGTGTTTGAGGGGAGGTACGTGTAGAGCAAGGGGGACCTGTTTTACTATGTACCATGTGCATCTAGTCTGATCCTTGTTGGGTGAAATCTCCAGACTCACCTCGGTCTTGTGGCTGAATCCGGGATTTGAACCCAGGGCTGCAGAGGTGCCAGTCTCCTGCACTGACCCCCGCCCCCTTTGACACCAAGCCCCTCTGTTCACATTGGCTCAGTGCCGTGTTTGCAATGAGGCTTGTGGGGTTCTAGCTTCTATGGGGTGAGCCTGAGTTGGATCCAGATACCACCCTGTGCGGACTGGACAAATACCGAGAGAGAAGGGAAGCTACGAATGTGGATAAATGTCTGGCCAGGCTCTGGGCTGCTGCCAGCTCAGTTGCCATAGCTGCACATAATGCTTTGCACCATAGACAGGCCCATCACCAGGAGAGGCCTGGTCCAAGTAGATACAGTATTTTTAGCCCTTGAAGTGCCAGCCAAAGAGCAGCATGAGATGGTTAGTTCATGCTGGCCTCGCTCGGGAGGTGGGCTTGAAGGAGAGGGAGGGAGGGTACACCATGCCTAGGGGCAGTGTGGAGGGGGAAGGCTGGGATGTGGCCGCAGAAGGACACCTCCTTACTGCTGTTTGTTCGGTTCTCTCCCAGTTAAACCACTTCCCTGGCTCATTTCAAATCGGGAGGAAGGATCGTCTGTGGCGCAACCTGTCGAAGATGCAGGCTCGTTTTGGCAAGAAGGAGTTTAACTTCTTCCCCCAGTCCTTCATCCTGCCCCAGGACATCAAGCTGCTGAGGAAGGCCTGGGAGGAGAGCGGTAGCCGCCAGAAGTGGATCGTGAAACCAGTAAGAACCAAGTGGGGCCAAGTGACTTACCCTGCTGCCGCTACAGCCAGATAAACTGATGCCCTCTGGTGTGTGTTTTTCCAGCCGGCGTCGGCCAGAGGCATTGGCATCCAGGTCATCCACAAATGGAGCCAGCTGCCCAAGAGGAGGCCGCTGCTGGTGCAGAGGTGAGTTGGGCCTTTCCAAGCGTCCTGCACTAAGAGCAGGTTGCAAACAGACACTCCCGAGGGAATTCTGCGCCAAAACATTAACAGTTCTGCGCACAAGATTTTCAAATTCTGCATATTTTATTTGTCAGAATAACACACTATAATCACACCAGTTTTAGTTATTTTGGTCATTTCAAACCTGTCCGCACAATACAGACGACAAAAAAGATTCCGGAATTTTTTTTGGCAAATAGATTCCTTACTAGGCTTATTAATACAGAACTCTGAGTAATAATTCATTAAAACTGTATTTCCTTCCCCTCCCCGCCCCCCCCGAAGCAATGCAAAGACTTGGGGGAGTCGGGGGTAATGGAGGAGATGAGGGAGAGAGAAGGAGCCTGGGAGTGAACCTGAAGGACTATTGGGGGTGGGTGGGAGGAGTATAGAACAAGTTTTTTTAGGGGAAGGGGATTTTTAAGGAGTTGGGGAGCCTCCCCCATGCAGACCCTGGCTGACCCCTAGCCTCTCCCCTTCAGTCAGGCACATCTGCCCCTGTCCCCATGTGGCCCTGGCTCAATGCTGGCACCCCACTAGCTCCTGAGCCTGCGGCCCCGTCTGGCCCCCCCAGCCCTTCTGAACCCCAGTCTGTGACCCTCTAGCAGCCCCATGTGCCTCACTCCCCCCCACCCCCGATCCTGTGCCTCCTAACCTGGCTCCGCAGGCAGGGTGCTGTGAGGAACTCGGCCAGCTGCTGGCTGTTACTGTCGGCCAGCTGCTATCTTCTCATATCTTGCAACACTCCTGCTAATACAGCCCAGAATGATGTTCCCTTGTTTTGCAACAGTGTGACACTGTTGACTCATATTTAGCTCATGGTCCACTATGACCCCCAGATCCCTTTCCACAGTACTCCTTCCTAGGCAGTCATTTCCCATTATGTATGTGTGCAACTGATTGCTCCTTCCTACGTGGAGGACTTTGCATTTGTCCTTATTGAAGTTCATCCTATTGACTTCAGACCATTTCTCCGGTTTGTCCAGATCATTTTGAATTTTAATCCTATCCTCCAAAGCACTTGCAACCCCTCCCAGCTTGGTATCGTCCGCAAACTTTATAAGTGTACTCTCTATGCCATTATCTAAATCGTTGATGAAGATATTGAACAGAACTGGACCTAGAACTGATCTCTGTGGGACCCCACTGGTTATGCCCTTCCAGCCTGACTGTGAACCACTGATAACTACTCTCTGGGAACGGTTTTCCAACCAGTTATGCACCCACATTATAATCGCTCCATCTAGGTTGCATTTCCCTAGTTTGTTTATGAGAAGGTCATGCGAGACAATATCAAAAGCTTTACTAAAGTCAAGATAAACCACGTCTACTGCTTCCCCCCTATCCACAAGGCTTGTTACCCTGTCAAAGAAAGCAGGTTGGTCTGACACGATTAGTTCTTGACAAATCCATGCTGACTGTTACTTATCACCTCATTATCTTCTAGATGTTTGCAAATTGATTGCTTAATTATTTGCTCCATTATCTTTCTGGGTACAGAAGTTAAGCTGACTGGTCTTTAATTCCCTGGGTTGTCCTTATTTCTCTTTTTATAGATGGGCACTAGATTTGCCCTTTTCCAGTCTTCTGGAATCTCTCCCATCTTCCATGACTTCTCAAAGATAATCGCTAATTGCTCAGATATCTCCTCAGTCAGCTCCTTGTGTATTCTAGGATGCATTTCATCACGTTATGGTGATTGGAAGACATCTAACTTTTCTAAGTAATTTTTAACTTGTTCTTTCCCTATTTTAGCCTCTGATCCTACCTCATTTTCACTGGCATTCACTGGTTAGACGTCCAATCGCCACCAACCTTCTTGGTGAAAACCGAAACAAAGAACTCCTTAAGCACCTCTGCCATTTCCACGTTTTTTGTTATTATTTTCTCCCCGCATTGAGTAACGGGCCTACGCTGCCCTCGGTCGTCTTCTAATGTATTTGTAGATTGTTTTCTTGTTTCTCTTTGTCTCTAGCTAGTTTGTTCTCCGTTTTGTGCCTTGGCCTTTCTAATTTTGTCTCTACATATTTGTTTATATTCAGCCTTTGTCATTTGACCTAGTTTCCACTTTTTTGTAGGACTCTCTTTTTGATTTTAGATCATTGAAGAGCTCCTGGTTAAGCCAGGTGGTCTCTTGCCAGACTTCCAGTCTTTCCTACATAGCTCAGGAAACCTTTATTCCTACTGAAGAATTAACACCACTGTTGGAAGCTGTGTCCTCCTGCCCATCATTCAATGACTCTGTCCTGTAGTTAGAGAACAGGGCAACAGAGTGCAGAGCTTCTTCCAGAAACATACTTGGAGGAAACCGTTTGGGGCATACACTGAAATCATTTCTTCCAGCACCAGCCTCAGGTGATCTGTCGGGGAGAAGCTCCAACTTCAGCTCTCCCCCTGTGAAATACAGATCTGTTGTAGTGTAGTCCTGGTGGCTTTCTGTTCCAGCCAGCAAAGCTGTGAATTCTGCAGGCAAATCACTCAGAAACTTCCCCGTGAGGCTGAAATGGAACTGGCTGGAAAACGGAAATTTGTTCCAGCAAAAACTTTCATGGTTTTAAAAAATTTTCCATCCCAAATTGGGATGAAAATTCAAAAATGTGAAATTTTTCACAGGAAGGGATTGCCAGAAAAATCCAGGAGAACCAAAATAGAATCCTTCAGCTGGCTGCCTGCCCGGAAGGGCCTGGTCAATTTCACTGTCGTCACCCCCCCCACACCCCACCCCCGCAGAAATTGAAATTGACAAGAACCTTCCAGCTGGAGAGCCATGGTTTCAATTTTTTTCCAATGGAAGATCAAAACTTTAGAGCAAAATTGAAATTTGTCCCCTGGAAAATTTTGATTTTTGCAAAAAGGGCGTTTCTGATGGAAATTTCCCCCCCAGCATTCCTCCCCAAACTGAGCTGGGAGTTTGCAGCCTGCTCTGTGTCAGAGGTAGCTCTTTGCAACATTCCCCGGCTTACAAGTGTGAAAAACGTCTCCTTCCCTAAGCTCTTATATCTCCTCAATGCCTTGTGCAATTAACCACCCTGCTGTCTCCTCCAGTAGTAAGAGAGCTCGTGTAGAGTGGATTTATTTTAAGGCAGATTGGTTCGAAACCAGGCTCAGAAGGGAAACCAGGGGACTGCTGCAGGGTCTCCATCGTGGAAAGCTCAGTCCTCTAATTGCATTATTCTCACAGTGATCCTTAGTGCTGCGCCCACCAGCTGCTGATGCTCTGTGCTGGTGCCAGGCCTTCTCCCAGCACTGAGATGCTGTGTCTCCTGTAGCCATGTCCAGGGAAGGGCTTTCCCCCCCCCCCCCCCCCCGTGCCATACAGAGTTGATCCCGCTCACCTGGCTCTCTTGTTCTTTGCAGATACTTGCACAAGCCCTACCTCATTGGCGGGAGCAAGTTTGACCTGAGGATTTATGTTTACGTCACTTGCTACGATCCCCTCAGGATCTACTTGTTCAAAGACGGATTAGTGCGCTTTGCCAGCTGCAAGTAGGTCCCCCGGGGGGAGCGTTGTCTGCAGGGGGGTGGCTGTGATGGGCTCAGCAGGCGGAAGCCTCTTGACACAGCGCTCACGGTGTGTTAGGCGCTCCCATAGCAAGACGCAGCTTGTGTTGATGGGTTCGATTCTGGGAGGGGGATGCTGGCTGCCCCATATGCAGCAGAGAGATCACAACGGCGGGTGCTTGGGGCCATCGGAGACAATGTTCTCCTGTGCCCCGCGGCGGTGGGCATAAGAGCCGTTTGTGTGCTCTCCTGGGAGGGAGGCCGGGAAATGGGAGGCAGCGAAATTGTGTTGGAGCTAGCATTGGAATGGAGCTCCCAGCCCCGCGCCTCTCGGCAGGCCCGGGCTCAGTATCCGATTGGCTGTTCCTTGTCCTTCTCCCCGGCCCAGATATTCCTCCTCCATGAAGAGCCTCAGCAACAAGTTCATGCACCTGACCAACTACAGCGTGAACAAGAAGAACACGGAGTACAAATCCAACTCGGACGAGACTGCTTGTCAGGGGCACAAATGGTAGGGGCTGGCGGGGCGGCGCCTGGCATTGGCAGCTTCCCTTCGCTACCCTCGGCTTCACTGTGCGGTATTGTGCTGCTAGTAGCATTTATATCCTACTTCTGTGCACGGAGCTCAGAGCGCTTTGCCAGGGTGCGGCAGCAGCATCCCTGTTGTAGGTGGGGAAACTGAGGCAGGGAGCGGGCAAGCGGGTTGGCCAAGGTTAGAGGGGGGTCACTGGTGGAGCTGGGAATAGAACCTGGGTCTCCTGAGTCCGGCTCGGATCACATGTGCCACGCAACTCACTAAAAGACGCCTGCCCCACCGAGCGACGCTCTGCTCTGCTGCCGCTCCAGAGCGCTTCCCTTTCCCTTCTGCTCTGCGAAGCCTCTCTCAGAATGGCACCATTGACACCGTCTAACAACATCTTTCTCGCTGCCACCCCGACTAACTCCCTGGAATCTGAGACTCATGCTGGGTTCTGTCTGGCTCATGGATCATCCCCTATAGAAAAGATTCTGCCAGTCGTTTTCTGCCTAATCGACCTCTGTGCAACCCTGCTGTCTTCAGACTCTGTCCTCATTAACCTCTCCACTCCCAGCTCCCACAATTTGGGGTACAGAGGTAGGACAGAGTGTTTTGGGGAGTGGGTGTATTTCTGGGGGCAGAATTTGGCTGTGCCATTGGAACTTGCTTAACAATTCTGATGCATGAGGCTCCAACTGCCCCTCCCGTCGCTCTGCTGGGTCTGCCGGGCTAATGGGGACCCAGCCCCCCCTCCCGTCGCTCTGCTGGGTCTGCCGGGCTAATGGGGACCCAGCCCCCCCTCCCGTCGCTCTGCTGGGTCTGCCGGGCTAATGGGGACCCAGCCCCCCCTCCCGTCACTCTGCTGGGTCTGCCGGGCTAATGGGGACCCAGCCCCCCCTCCCATCACTCTGCTGGCTCTGCCGGGCTCATGTTACTTTGCCACCGCTGCCTGACTGCACAGGGAGCAGCCCTGGGGAGCTCTTTCTAATCCCTTCCGAGCAGGGCTGCACCCCAAAGTGGGGGGAGGGTGGTTCTGCCGGTGGGTGTTCTCCGATGTGTCCGTTGGCTGCTCTCCTCCGCCATACAGCGGTGCCCCCCCGGTGACTAGTTCCCAGGGTGCCATGCTGTTCCTGTCTGGGTACAGGCACTGGGGTCTGAGACCCTTCGGAGTATTACAGATCAATGGTGTGTGATGCCACTTGCCTGCCCAGCCCAAGAGATGCAGCCTTGCGACCTGCCGTTCCCATGTTAAAGATGAAGGCGACTGGACCCTTCCCTCCTACTCCGCATGCCGTAACCTTTGAGTTCCTGGCCCCCTGCCAATGGGGCCGTCATTGACCAGAGCTTGAGGGCCCCTGGCTGAGTGTCCGGGTGGCCTGGTCTGCTTCCGGCCCTGCTGGGTGCGGTGTGGGACTCTCCACCCCCCCGGGGGCTCCTGTTTCCCTCACCTCTACAGCCTTGCGGAAGCTGCTTCGGCTCAGAAATGTCTGGTCTTGGAATCTGGCTGGAGCCTGGTAGCTGTCTCGGGAAGGAATCCTGGAGGGAGTTTTGTGCGGGACCTGGTCCAGCAGGGGACACCCCGTCAAGTGGCTGCTTTGGGGCATCCCGCTAAGAGCGTGGTACACGTCTGAGTCTGTTGCCCAACGTAGCTCTCGTCAGTTCTTCAGTCGCGCCCAGCGAGAGCAGCAGCCAGAGTCGGAGGGCAGCTGCCTGCGGGAAGGGGAGGGTGTGGGGCTCTCATTCTGGGAAGGGGGTGCTGGCCCTTCCCCCGGCTGCCCCACATTGATTGGTTCCTGGTAAGGTGCCCCGTCATGGCTCCCCTTTCCCAGGGGGTGGAACCTAGCTAGCCGCAGAGCAGGGAAGCAGCTCCCTGTAGCCTCTGATGCGCTGGGGCTGCTGGGAGGCAGGGCCGGATCCGGTGACCTCGCTTTGCTCTGTCTCCACAGGGCACTGAAAGCACTCTGGAGCTACCTGAGCCAAAAGGGGGTGAACAGCGAGGCCATCTGGGAGAAGATCAAGGACATTGTTATCAAAACAATCATTGCGTGAGTCCTGGGGCCCCTCCCAGCCTCTCTCTGCAGGAGAGGCCACAGCAGCTGGGGCTGTTTGCAGCCAATCCCTGACCCCGCTGTGCTCGAAATCCCCCGTCTCCTGGCTGTCTCGCTTCCTCCCTTCATCCAGCTCTGTCCTCGAAGCCACAATAGCAGCCAGAGATCAATGGCCATCTAGCAATGGGGCCGGACCCGCCGATTGGATCCAGGCCTCCCTTTGGGAAGTTTAGATCCCGCCTCTCTCTGCTTCCTGCAGCAAATCTGTCAGGCCTGGTTCTCGGGTGGGTGTGTTTTCTCCTCTCCATGGCACCTGCTGGAAGGCATGGGGCCCTTCGCGCCATGCGCTGAGTGGAGAGAAGCCTGTGTGTGAGTAGTGACTTTGTGTGCACAGCAGGGGACGAGGCCTTGAGTGCTTCGTTTCGCTGCTCAGCTTCCCTGACCCCTCTCTGGGTGGGGAAGGAGGGAGGGAGAAAGGTTCTCTCGTGCAGGGGTGGGATCTTATTCTTAAAGCAGATCCTCCCAGCCTGGGCCTGGAAGTGGCTTCTTGTACATCTGCTCTGGGGGGGTCACTGGGGACCTGACTTCAGCCCAGGCGTGGTGGCGTGCTGCTCTGCTGCTCCACACGGGGCTGGCCTGGTATTAATTCCGCTCCCCGCGAGTGCGTTGAAACGCCGGGGGAGTAATGCCAGCAGCGGGGATGTGCGAGTGGCGTCAAGGCTCGGTGGCCTACCCGTCCAAAACCCAGCGTCTGCTCCCCTGCCGTCAGGTCCGAGCCGTACGTGAACAGCCTGGTGAAAATGTACGTGCGGCGTCCGTCCTGCTGCCACGAGCTCTTCGGCTTTGATGTCATGCTGGACGAGAACCTCAAGCCTTGGATCTTGGAAGTGAACATTTCCCCCAGGTAGGCCGCTGGCGTTCCCCTGCCTCGCTCTGTCCCTAGCTAGCCCCGTGCCCCTGTCTGCGATCAAAGCCGCACGCGGCCGTTCGCCGAACCCTGCTTCGTGTTGTGGGAGCATGATTCTCTCCTGCCGAAGGGAGATCGTACGGCGCATGGACTTCCTGGGTGTTCTCGGTCCTGGCAGCTTTCTCTGGTGCCCTGGCACTGAGGTTGGGCGAGCCAATCGCCGCATCAGAACTGGGGTGCTCACTCCTGACTGGGGTCCTAAACCTCTGCAACTGGAGACGTGCCCTGGTCGTGATGCTGACCCATCCGTACTTTAAGTGTGAGCACCCTGCCCTCCCCTTTCCTAATCCGCCTCTCCAAGGAAGGCGCCGCGTTGTTTGAGACGCTGTGAGGGACCGGAGCAGGGTTGCGTCTCATACCCCCAGGGCAGGGCAACAAGGCTGGGGCCTAGTTAGACCTGGTGAGCGTAGATGTCTAGGTCATGGTGAGCAGAATGCCTCCGCTGCGTGCAGCCGAGCCTCCCGCTCTGAGCTGAGTGTCTGTCCGTTGGGTCCCGAAGGAATTCCCTGCACCCAGCACCGCATGACCGGCGTGGTTTTTGCTGATGCATCCTGAAGTAGGAGACGGGGCTAGATGAAGCGGTGGGTCAGAGGTGGCTCGGCAGTTCCTACATTCCAGATGGCAGAAGCGAAAGTTACAACTGGCTCGCGGCTGCCTGCTGGCACAGGGAAAGGAATTGATGGTTCTAGTTTTTAATACATGCCTGGGCACCAGTCCTCCCACTTGGTCAGCGTCCTCAGCAGAGAAACGCCAAGGCTGACCAGGCAGTACTTTGTCTAGGGCGGGTTGAGGCTCATTAGTTCAAGGCAGTGAGGCTGCCTGTGCTGTCCCTTGCTCCATGGAGCGGGGGCGCTAGTCCCCAGCATTAAATCAAACTGAACCCAAACAGGCCCCATGAATGGCTCTCCAGCGGGGGGAGGCAGGCAGGGCTGCTGGAGCCTCCAGCCTGGAGCTCAGACAGGTCCGTTCGATTTCCTCACAGCCTCCATTCCAATTCGCCGCTGGACGTGAGCATCAAGGGCCAGATGATCCGGGATCTCCTCAACCTGGCTGGCTTTGTTCTTCCCAACGTGGATGACGTGGCATCGGGCTCAGGGAGCGCCAGCAGCTCCACCATCAGGTCAGGGCGAGGCTTGAGAAGGGCCTGGCTGTGTGACCTCTTCCTTCCTGGGACGGACATGCCCGGCTGCAGATGCTCCATGGCATTCCCCCCCTTCCCTCCCCACCCAGAGGCTCCAAGCTATGCTGACAGTCTAAAGCAAGGCTGACCTAGGGTTGCCAGGTGCCCAGTTTGTGACCGTAAAGTCTGATGGAAAAGGCGATCTAACAGTGTCCGGTCAACACCCAAAGTCTGGTTACTGTGATTGGGGGAGGCGCTGGCTCCTCACCTGCACTAGCCCATTCTCAGCTCCCAGCCCAGCTCCGCAGGCCAGTCCCTCTGGACCCGGGCAGAGGGGAGGTGGATGGGGAAAGCAGCGAGTGACGGGGGGGGGGGGGGAAGGGAGAAGAGGAGTGAATGGGGGCGGGGCCTTGGGGGAGGGGCAGGGCCTTGGAGGAAGGGGCGGTGGAGGTTCTGACACTCCTGCTGGAGTGTCCGGTTTTCAAATGTTACAAAGTTGGCAACCCTAGGCTGACCCATGGGAACGTGGCCTGCATCTGCCCTGATCTTAACTAGCGGGGGTAGCCTGCAGAGTGCCGGCTCCAGCACGCTCCATTAGCTGGGAGCTCCTCCTATCGCTGGAGCCACCCGGTGTGTAGCTACCCACTAGATTTCCTGGCAGGCGTTTCCATTGTAAATAGATTTTAGTCAACCCCTTGCAGTTGCCCTGTGTTCCCGCCAGCTGCAGCGCGACCAGGTTCAGTGCATCCGGGGCCTGATCTGTAGATCCGTCCATCGGAGAGGATGGGCTGTTCTCGGTGCTGTCACCATTCAACGGTTCCTCTTCCTGGCTGGGCGGGGGAGGTTCCTTGCTGTGTCTGAGCGCTCTTGCGACCACAGAAGGACATCAAGGAGGGGAGATGATCCAGGGCATTGGCCGTACCTCTGGCCAGTCTGGAGCTTGTTGTCCCTGGAAGTGGCTACCAGTGGGCACAGGGCCAGGTGTTAGTGTCTGTACGAAACAGGCAGTTGTGGCTGTAACTGCAAGTTCACACGGGCAGTTGAGCCTTGTTCAGTTTGCAGGAGCCTCTTCTATTCGTCACTTTCCCTGCACCTCTGAATATGCCGCCTCCAGTCTGTGTTCAGGGACTGTCACCCAGTCACTGGCTGCTTGTGTGTCTGTGATGGTCCAGGTGCTTTCTTACAGCTCTGCCCAGATCTGCAGCCACTTCCCTTTAGCTTTTATTAAAGGGGAAGGAGGTGGGAGGAGAGTGCTGCCCGCTCTTCGATCCCTGCCTCCATACGTAACCGGGGTGAACAGCCAAGGAGGGGGATCAAATTTAGTCCCAACTCTTCTTTCTGCCAGCTGCTTTGTGAGGCACGTTCATGTGCCCACTGTGCCCCCACACTCCCACTGCCACGGGCCAGCCAGAGCGAAAACAGGGCCAATTTCTTGAACACTGGTGGCTGTTCACAATACATTCTGTACCTCGCTAAATGCAGCATTTGACTATTGCAGGAGCAGCAGCGCATCTCCCAACATCGGTAGCAAAAAGCCCCTGTAAATGTTTCATGTCATTGCTGTTAGCAGCTGTCATGGAGTCCCCGGGCGATGCTCTGGAACTGCTCCCCACAAAGCCAGTCAGGACTTTGGGGAGCCTCCTCTACCTCGGAGCAGACTGTCTTCAGGGCAAGAAGCTCACACGGCTTCACCTCCTGGGTCTCTCCTGGGAGCATTCAGCATATGCCCCTCCGTGCGCTTCCCACAGCGAGTCCGCCCAGGCGGGGTCCTGGGGAAGCCAAAGGGTCCTGCAGCCCCCACTTCGCAGTCAGACGTGACTCTCAGCCAGCCACTAAAACAGAGGTTTATTAGATGACAGGAACACGGTCTAAAACAGAGCTTGTAGGTACAGTGGCAAACGGGACCCCTCGGCCAGGTCCATTATGGGGTTCAGAGAGCCAGACACCCACGTCTGCCCTCACTCCTAGTCCCCAGGTAGCTCCAACTCTGAAAACCCCTCCAGCCCCTCCTTCTCTCGGCTTTGTCTCTTTCCTGGGCCAGGAGGTCACCTGATCTCTTTGTTCACCTTTAGCTATTTCCTTGCAGGTGCGAAGGGGCCCTGGCCATTTGTTGCCAGGGAGACAGAGTGTCAGTGATTTATGCACACTGGCCTTTCCCCACCACCTAGAGACTTAAGAAATGCATAGGGGAAACTGAGGCACCCACACAGTATTCAGAGGAAACATTAAGAACAGTCCCACTTCGTCACAGCAGCGAATTGTAAGAGTTACGTAGCAGGTTCCTGGCATTTCCGTTCATACTCAGTGTTTCTCCTCCTTCGCTGTTCAAATCCCACCTGGCCACGTGCTTTGTTAGAACTCCTGAGCCCGGGGGTGCGTGGAATCCCTCGCTGGTGAGGTGAGTCAGTCGGTCGCTGGCCCTTTGCCCAGAGCTAGGGGAGGGAGCTGGGCTGCTGGATGTGCCCCCTCTCTGAGGAGGCCCAAAACTGAGCACTACAGATCAAGTGTTAACCCAGGTCTGGCTGCTTTCCATAGCCAGCCGTTCCCTTTCCTCCCCAACTTCTCCCTGCCCTTTCAGGTGGTTTTTACTTCCTGGGACAGGCCGCTGGGTGCCCTTAAGCTGCTGCTGCTGTTCAGTGCTCCCCAGTGTCCCGGAACTCGCTTGGAGAGGCTGAGGAAGGGCAGCATGTTACCCAGGGCGTCTCCTTGCTGATCTAAGTGCCGACTTGGCCGAGCTCGCCCTTGGGTGGGGAAATACTGATGGCACATCTCCTTTGTTTAGTCTAACCAGCACCACGAAGGAGAAGCCGAAGTCGGCCCCGGAGCAGTTCACGGCAGAGAAGATGAAGCGAGCATATTACTTGACACAGAAGCTACCTGATCAGGTGTGAGGCGCGTCTCTTCCCCAGCACTCGCCGCAGCTGCTTCTGTCTTGCCCCCCCGACGAGCTGGCCCTGTGGCGTGTTCCCGTATTTCAGTCCCCTGCTGTTTCTCCTTTTCACGCTGCATCCCCTCTGACTGGGGCAATCGGGTGTCAGTCTAGTTTGTCAAATGCTGCTTCCTATCGGGAACTTCTGGTTTTCACCCTTCATTTGCCTAAAAATTGACCAGCCCAGTTTCCTCCGCAGTTGTTTTCATGCCACTTGCGATACGTTTGCAGTGGTTACATCCTGACGTCTCACTGGGGGAGATCTGTCTGACAGGTGCCCTGACCACCAATGAATTGGTTTTAGGAGAGAGCAGGACAAATCTATGAGGGCGATTGTATGAAGGGGTGGCTTGTGATGGTGGGGGCAGGGCTCAACAGCCCTGGAGGTTGTTTCTGGTTTGTATCTGATGTTCCTAACACTCATGCTTCAGGGTTT
Source organism: Emys orbicularis (assembly GCF_028017835.1). Classification (NCBI taxonomy): domain Eukaryota; kingdom Metazoa; phylum Chordata; order Testudines; family Emydidae; genus Emys; species Emys orbicularis. The sequence goes on along the minus strand of NC_088693.1, from coordinate 2,141,480 downwards.
GAGTCAGCCTGCAGCAGGGGTCAGGAAGGGATGTTTCCCTGCAATGTATTCTGGGAGCTTTTTAAATCTCCTGCCTCTGAAGCATTGGGATAGCCACGGCTGGAGACAGGCCATCGGGCGGGGAGGGGCAGGGTTCTGAGGTGGCACCGAGCATTCTCTCTCTCTCGGGTGTGTGGCTGGCTGGCTCTGGCTCACACGCCCAGGGTCTCGCTGATCGCCGTATGAGGGGTGGGGAGGGAATTTCCCCCCAGCTCAGACTGGCAGGGACCTTGGGGGTTTGTCTCCTTCCTCTGCAGCGTGTGGGTCACTTGCCAGGTTCATCTGGGTGTATCTCACGTCAGCATTGCCCTGCCATGACGGGGGCCTCGGGCACTGGTGCCCCTCGCGCCCTCCTCTCCTCTGCCTGTGGCACATCATGGGCTGGTCTCCTGTGGGCTGTGCTACTTGGGGTCTCATGTCCATTGGGAAGGTTTAACCCGGGCCTTGGAGATTGGGACTCTGTCCCCAGCTCGCCATGCTTCCTTTGGGATTCTGCAGGTAACCTCTGTGCCTCGGTTTCCCCCTCCTTAATACCTGCCTGTTGCTCAAGGGACGTCCGCAGTCAAGTGCACCGCGATCCCGGGGTGAAAAGCACTGTGGGGCTGAGCAGTAGGGAGGGGAGTGGGAATCTCTAGCTCTTCCTGACCCTGGGGCGCTCTCGGCTGCAGGATTTCTACTCCTCCGTCCTGGACATCCTGACCCCGGACGACGTGCGGGTGCTGGTGGAGACCGAGGACGAGTTTGCTCGGCGCGGGCAGTTTGAGCGGGTGCTCCCGACCCGGATCTCCATGCGGTACCTGCGCTTCTTCGAGCAGCCGCGCTACTTCAACATCCTCACGGCCCAGTGGGAGCTGAAATATTACTTGAACAAACCCCGAGGTAACCAGCTGCCCCCGGAGGCGTGTGCCGCCTGCTTGGGGCTGGGCAGGGATGGGTCTTGTCACATTGGTCATCCGGTGCCATCATCAGAAACACACACACCAGGCCCTGGGCCAGCCGGGACCATCTGCCCTTCTGTGTGAGGTTTTGGGGCCAGTTGGCTGCTCTGTGGCCATCACTTCCCTAAGAGATCTGTGCTTGCTACACGCAGCAGCTTACCCCCCCTTCCACCCACCCACACACCCCGTGTGCATCTCCATTGGCTGCAGCATCTCCTCCGCCGGGTCATTGGTTCTGAGCGCCACCGTGGCCCCAGGGTCGGTGTGTTGTGTTGTGGGCAGAGCCCAGCTGGCTTAGGGGCTGATTCCCTTTGGGGGTGTTGTAGCTTGTCCTTCCCTCAGGCACTAGGCCAGGCTGCCGTATCTCCTGCGAAGCCGGCACATCCCTTTTGGCAAAGGGACTGGTTGGTGCTCAGAGCACCCCTGTAGAGTTCACCATTGTTCCCTATACAGCAAGGCGCTCGTCCTCCCTGCCCCCCACCCACCCGAAAGGGCCAAGTGCTGCCTCCAGATTCGTAATACGCGCCTTACTGCGAACCTCCGGCCCTTCCGGTAACGTCCCGGGACCAGAAAGTGTGAACACTTCTCTCCGTTCCTGCTGTCCCGTCCCGGGGGAGTAACCGTGGGCAGTGGCATTAGACTGCTCGGTTTCACTTCATTCTCATCACTGTCAGCCCGGGCCCTCTCCTACGGGCTGAGATCCCAGCACTGCCTGGGAATGTTCAAATTGTTCAACAGCCCCTCGGGAAACGTCTGTCCGTTCGGGTTTGTTCCCACCTGGGAAGTGGGGGGGAATCAGGTCTGTGCCCCCTTCTTTTGCTGCCGTGCGATTGTCTGAAGGAGGCCTCTGAAGTGAGGGGACGATTCTGCCTGTTAAACACTCGAAATTCAGGTCTTGTCTCCCCTGGGAGACTCTCGGACGATCAGGACAGGCAGGGGGTATCCAGGACAGGGGTTGTCCCCCTGGGGGAAAGCCTGTGGATTAATCTAAACTGCACAAGAGCACTCAGTGTGGAATAAGAGCCCCCACATTGCTGTGCACACTAGTTGTGCTTTAAATCCACACCCAAGCTCCTTCCCCACGTAGACAAGCCCTTACGTGAGAGGGGAAGTGAGTTCTCGAGGCTGCTCAGAGTCTGTCGGATCTTTGAGCCAGCCTCTCCCTCCCCTCCACTGAAGAGCTGTGTCCATGGCCGACCTCAAGTTCTCTAGCAACACCAGAGATCCTTCCACAGGAGCAGGGAAGCCAGCTCAGCCCCTCCAGGCGTTTCCCCTGCAGCCGAAAAGGGGCCAGCCCCGGCCTTCGTTCCAGGACGTCCCGTACAGTCCCCTTTAGAAACCAGCTGCCCTTCTGCAAGGGGAGGCAGCTGAATGCCAAGCAGCCCCCTTGGTCTCTTGCAGAGGGATTGGGCCGTGCGGAAGCGTCAGGCTGAACTGTCTCTCCTCCCGCAAGCGGCAGAATGCATTCTCCTCTTCAGGCCGCTGGGCCGTGTTGCAAGGTCCCTGCAGGCCAGCAGGGCCCCGCCCATGCCACGTAGCAGAGCCATGGTGACTCCAGCGGGGAGGCCTCACGCTGCCTGGCCCATGCCCCCCGGCTTCTTACTTCGCAGGCCCCTTTCCCTGCTGGGCTCCGTGTATAATGCGACGGGCAGGGAGCCTGGCGTGGGCTTTGGGGCGTGTAGGATCGCCGAGCTGGGCTGTCGTTTGGGTGTTACCAGGCAGGTGGAATGGGCCCTGGGATGAGATCAGTGTAACATCCCTTCTCCTTTGAGATGACCCGGGGGGTTTCCGTTCTTGGGATGTGTCCTGGGCCGAGTTGAACTCAGAACACCAGGAACAGTCATAACCTGTCCCATCCAGCGACACAGGCTCCGTTTGCCAGCCTGAGAGCGCTGTGCCGGTGCGGGGTTGTTGGACAGATCCCAGCTTGTCTTCAGGTGGGAGGGACCCGGAGCCCCGTGGGAGCAGATCAGCTGGGTTTGGAAAGCAACGGAGTAGTTTTGTGGCCACTCTTTGGAGCTGCCGTGCTAGGAGAAGAGGAAGCCAATCAGTGAGCTGGTGCGGTCTAGGGCCGTCCCCTTCCCCTGAAGCATCCAACGTGCAGGAGCCCAGACTCAAGGGCCCAGTCTGGCAAACGCTAATGTTTCTGGGCGTGGCCATGGACGCCCCGTGCCAGGAGCCTAGCCTCCTCTCTGCGTCGCCCGCGTCTCACTGCCTGCCCGTCCTTTTCCAGGTTTGGATCTGTTAAGAAACTGGTGTCACAAAGGGTACCTGAGCGGGGCAGTGACGGACTTGGCCCAGACGGTGAGTGTCTTCCTCAAGCCAGCTGCCCCTCCCCATCTCTCTCGGCTCCTTCCCCTTTTCTGGGCCCATGAGCTCATCCTGGCCAAGGGTCCTGAGTCCAGGGGCTTTCCCTGCCTTTGGGCGAGGCGGGGAGGAAGCCCTCTGGCTCTGGGTTTTCATCACCCACAGAGCGCTCTCCAGCTTCCTCTCCCTCCCTTAGCGCCGGGGGGCTCTCCCCACCCGTATCTCTGCCTGTCCAGTGCTCCCTTCTCTTCCAGGGTTCTGGGGGCACCGGGCTTGTCAGTGCCAGCCAAGGCCGCTCAGTAGTACTGAGACTAGCGTTAGGGGTTCAGGGCACTGTCCCGACACTCTGCTGCCCAGTCCTCTGCCCTCATCCATCTTGGGAAGAGAGGCCTTGTTCTGCTCCCCCCGGGCCAGCCAAGCACAAAGGCCGACTTCTCTCATTCAATGGGCCCTGGGAGTGCGCTCGGGAAACAGCCATAACCCCAGGGATGCTGCTGCTCGGCTGGCTCCCTGGGGCTTGGGCCCCGCGTCTCCCTCCCGCGGGTACCAGCCGGCATCTCCTGGCAGCAGCTTCCGCTGGCCATGCTGCAAGTAGCACACATCCGCCTGCCTGGCGCGCAGAGCCACGGCCCTCACCTCCAGGCCCCACTAGACGTTGCACCAAACGCCGCCCCGCCCACCTCCGGGGGGGCACTGCGGGACCCGTCGGGTCGGTTCTAGCGCTGAGGCTGATGGAGTGGCGGTTGCTGGTGCGATCCAGCGGTTGCAGTGTGTGAAAGGTGCCTGCCGGTGGAGGGGGGAGCCGCTGAGCCAGCCCTGGGTCTCTGCACTGAGGGGGGGATTCTGCCATTACCATTCTTCTCCTCTCCCAGTGGTCACTGCCCAGGCCCCACCTCTTCCCCAAGAGTGACGGCCACCTGAACGGCTTCTGCAAACTGGAATCGGGCCGATTCGGGTGAGTCCCCGCTGGCTGTCCCGGGGCGTGGCCAGGGCCTGTGGGGAGGGGCGGACGTACCTGGCCTTGGGGCTGCCATATGGGGAAGGAGCTGGGACTGATGGCAGAGCTGCGCTGGGGGGGACAAGGAGGAGCTGCCCACCCTGCCTTGGCTTTCGAAGGAGCAATCGGGCTAGGCTGATGCGCCCGTGTGTGACCTCTCCTGGGTTCTGGGCGTGGTGGTGAGCAGGTCAGGTGTGCAGGGCGCACTAGCAACACCCACAGCTGCTTCGTAACTAGCAGAACTGTCCCGTCGTCCGGGGTGCTCCTGCCTCTTACCCACCGCAGCGAGCCAGGGACTGACACCAAACCCCCTCCCAGGCCCTGCCTGCTGCAGCTGCCCCGCTGGGGCGTGGCTGAGACGTTTGGGGCCATGGGCGGATCATCCTTTCTCTAGCTCTGTGTCCCCAGGCACTAAGCAGCCTGATGTTCCCTTTTCCTGCAGCAAACCTCTTCTTCCGAGAGCTGCCGAGGAAGTTCCCAAGCCCCTGGAGCCCAGCGCTTGCCCGCAGAGTTTACCTCTGATCCAATACAGCGGTGGAGCCGTCAAGAAAACCGTCCTCCCGCAGACGCGGAGCCACCTGTCTGACTCCGCCTTGGTCATGTGACCGAGAGCCAACGGCCCCTCGCCCTGGCGCGGGGACGCACGAACCTACCTCAAAGGATGCCGCTGGTGCTGGAGGCCGGCGAGTCGGTGGAGCCTCGTGGGCCGCGCGCTGGCCCCAGGGGTATTTTTGGAGAGGGATTATTACTTGGCCAAAGGGTTAGATGCTCAACGTCTAGTTTTTAAAAACAAAAGAAATGTCCAGCCCCTGCAGCCTTGGGAAGGCAGCTTTGTTCCTGAGGGCGGGGGCATTTCAGATCTGCAAGTGCCTCTCCACTGCCAAGTGCCCTCACGGGGAGGGGCCACCGAGCAAAGGGGTGGGATTGTGTGTGGTTTAACCAGGCTGAGTTCAGCGCGGGCTAGTGTCCCCCCAGCCCTGGTAGCCAACAATCCTGGGCTGTGACCCCGACTCAGCCTTGCCAGGAGCTGTTGCTGGCCCCTCCGGCTCCACTGCTACTTTTCTCCTCCGGAAGGAGCAGACTTTGGGGTCTTTTTAATCCGTGTGGGTCGGCCCCATGCGAGCAGCCCCATACCTCTTAGCAAACTTCCCCCCTCCGCTCCCCAACCTGCCCCTGGTCCCCCAGGGAAACCGCGGGGGTTAGAAATCAGGGAGGTGTCGCTGCGCTGGCCGCTAGCAGCAGCTGCTGCGCTGCAGAGACCCCGCTCGGGCCCCGTTACACTACCAATGCAGGGCAGGCAGGGGATCCCGGCCCAGCAGGCTCGGCTCCTGCCCTGCTTACAAACACTGTTGCACTTAGCAGTGTAGACGGGCTCTTCGCTGTTCCCTACCCAGGCTAACGCCTTGGAGTGTGTCTGGCACGAGCCCCCCAGGGCCGGCCCATTGCGGGGAGCCGGTGGCCCTGGGCTGCGGTCGGCTGGAGATGGGGCCTTCGACGGTACAAGCTGCAGCCAGTGCGGTTCTGGGAGGCTCCATCTCCTGGACCGGGGCCTTTTATTCTGCCCTTTCCCAAGGATCTCGATTAAAGTTTAACACCCAACTGCGCTGACTGATTTGTGTCACCGGGTGCGCTCGGCAGCCAGCGACTGATCTTCCATCAGACAGTCGCGCGGTTCCTCCTGCTCCTTTCCCCTCTCAGCCCCAGGGAGCTCAGAGCCACCCCCCTTTTCTCCCCGCTCTTCGCCCTGCTTGCTGACCCTCCTCTCTGAGCTCTTACTGTACAGCCCTGGAGCTGGGGTGACCCGGGTGAGGGCCGCCAGCCGCAGCCTCTGCTAATCCAGCCACTTGCCGGGAGGGCGCCCGGGGCCAGGGCTTGCATTTCTTGGCCGTGTAGGTACATTCACACCTTCCAGCCACCATGCACCAGGGAAGGACGCTTGATACTTTCGTGCTCGGTGCTAACTGACAGCTCGGCTGACTCCACGTGAGCCTGACACCTAAGAACTCGCCCCAGCTGTCCCCAGCCCTGGGCGCCAGGAGCCTGTTCATGTTCTTGGGGGTGGATTGCTGCTGCTCGGTCACGTTGGGAGGGGAAGGTCCAGTCTTTGGGGCAGTGACCCTGAGGCCTTCTCCTTAATGGAGGAAAGGACTTAACCCCTTTCCCCCGCACCTTGAGGCTCAACCCCTTATCGCAAGAGCCTGGAGCCACATCCCAGCGTGCAATTGTCCATCTTGACCCCCCCCCCCCCATTGTATTAAAGATGAGGGCTGGCCGCTCTATTACACGGAGCAGGGCTGTGCGCCTCTGACACCTCCCCCGTCTCTGGCACGCTGGGTCAAGGTTGGGCTTTTCCAGATCTGACACAGCTGCTCTGGCCCCAGGGGGGAGCAGCTTGGGGAAAACCACAAGGGGGAGGGGCGTCTCAGCTGCAGAGATGGGGAGCAGGCTGCTGTAAGTCGAAGGCATCTTGCGGCTGGGCCCCTGGGCTCGCTCACGAGGGCTCTGCTGGGGGGCAGGGGAGCTGGCCGGTTGCAAGGCCACCTGCATGAAGTAAATGCCTTAAGGGGGTGTGTACGGGAGGTGCACATTCAACAGACGGTCGAGGGTCTTCTCGGCGCCTGGCACAGTGATTGCCTGAGGGCTGCTAGCAACAAGGAGCCGCTGTCCTGGTCTCGCTGGAGGCCAGCACAGGAGCTGGGTTCGAGTGCCAGAGCCCTGCTGTAACTCCGGTGCTGAGATCAGGAGCTGCCCCCCTGCCATCTGCATCCTGCCCGTTCCAAGCCCAGTTTGCCCAGCCCCTGGGACTATGGAAAGGGGGAGACGGACCCAGATCTGCAGAGGTGCTGGCAGCGCCACTCTCAGCAGTGGGCTGCTAGGACCCTGCCTGGCACTACGGGGGAATTGGATGGGCCACCTGCAGCTGGACTGTCTCTCCCCTCCCTCCCCCCGTCCTCATCTCCCTAGCAGGAGAGGTCCCATCGGGCTGGCAGGGCACCCCCCCTTCAGCCTCTCCCTCCCCACACTAACTGACAGTCTGGTTCTAGGCCTCAGCCTGCCCTGCCGTGGAGAGGAGAGGAGAGGGCTGCCCCTCCTCGGGCGTGCACACGGGTTCGCTGGGGTGTCCCCTTCCCGGTGCCCCAGCAACCCGCTTGGTGCTTGCTGGGCCATTGGATTCACCCACCTGGCTAAGCGGGGCCACCCATCTCCTGGGGGACTTTGTCACTGGCGAGCTCGGCTGTCAGGGACGCTCCCCCTCAGCCTGACGCAGGGGTGTGGGGCACGCACCGCCCCTGCTGCTCCGTGCCTGTCACAATCCAGCCCCAGGGGACTCGCTGTGGGGTGAAGGCTGGGCATGTAACGGGGGGGCAAAAGAGGGTTTGGTAAGTTTCCGGAGGACAGGTCCAAGCTGGTCAGGGCCGTAACCCCCGCGCCGGGTGTCCCTAATGCTCTGAGTGGCAGGAGCTGGGAGTGGACAACGGGCTGGATCACGCAGGAATTGTCCTGCCCCTGAAGCGCCTGGCCCTGGCCCCTGTGGGAAGACAGGACGCTGGGCTACCTGGCCCCTTTGTCTCACCCAGGCTGGCCGCTCTTATGCCCCATGGAAATTAGGAGCCTGATGCCAAAATCTTTGGTAAAACGCCCCTTAACGTCAATGGGAGCAGGACCGGGCCCTCGCTCCCTGCGTGGCCCGTGCTGTGGACGTGAATTCCCCTTGGAATGAGCCGGCACTGGAGCCGCCAGCGGCTGGGCTGGAAACTTTCCACCTGGGGGCCAGACCTGCTTTGTCCCTGGCGCGCACACACCCCGCGCTGGGCCAGTCGCTCTTCCAGCAGTGGTGTTGGACCTGGACATGGTATGGGAGCCTCAGGCCGCCTTAGCACCAGCCCTGCCTCGGGTTCTACCCAACGACCTGACAGAGCGGCCAGGGTGAAAGCGGAGAGGCCTGGGGGGTTGTCCTCCCTCCCCAGCTGCCGGTGCCTTAATCCCCCATCCTGGCAGGGGCGGAGGGACACAGTCCTGCCACCTTAGCAGGACCCAGGGCCTTGCCCTCGGGCAGGAACCGAAGCCTGTGGAAATCCTGGCATGGCTGAGACGAGGGTCAGCCAAAGCACAGCTGGCAGCCCATGCCCCCGGCGAGCACTTTGTGGCCTTCCTTGGCCAATGGCAAAACCCTTCCCTGCTAGCCCAGTTGGCTCCCGGCCGGGCGGTGCCAGTAGCCGCCGGATTCTTACACTCGGGCCCGCAGAGGGAAGGTTATAGGGCACTTCTAGGAGAAATCCTGGAGGAGGCAAGGGGTGCCTGGCTCACGCCGCACGCCTGGATGGGGGCTGGACATTCCCAATTATTCCTCCGCGCCCTGGCCCTAATCCTGTCCATGCTGCCCCGCCAGAACTGGATCTGCTGCGGAGAACGGGGCTGCAAAGCGGGGCTGGACACTGAGTGTCCGTGGGAGGCTGCCCCAGCATCCTGCCGGCACGTTACGTGTTCTGAATTCCCGGCTGCGTGGGCAGCTCCCCGCAGGGGCCGGGAGTCTGACTTTCTCCGGGGTGGTTGCGGGTTTGCTGGAGGGAGTTCCAATAACATTTGTAAGTGCGGAGCGGCTCTCAGCGTCGGCCTGGGCTCCAGCCCTCGCCCACCGGGCAGCCTGCTGGCGGGCGAACAGCTGCTGGGTCTGGATGTTGAGGATCCTTCCCCACAGCCCTCCACCTTCTGCCTGCAAAGCCTGCCCGAGCGGGCGCTTGGCCCATTGGCCCATCCGTTTGCTTCCTTCTCCCTCAGGCTGGCGCTGTTCTGTAGCCGCGCTCCCGCCACTTCCCCCGGGACCCTGTACCCCGCTCTGCATGTGCTGTATGAAGGTGGTACCAGCATGCCATCTCCTGGGGAAACTGAGGCACAGAGCTGCCTCCTTCAGTTACCTGATGCTGGCTTCCTACCCACTAGTCCTCACGACCTCCTGCTTCAGAGACGGTAAGGCTAGAAGGGAGTGTTAGAAATCATCTCCTGGGACCTCTGGGCCGACATGCTCCCTGTCGTTTCGGCCTGGCGCGAGGGTCCGAGCGGGATTCAGAGATCACACCCACAGCCTTCGAGATGCTCAGCCCACCTGCCCTGGTACCCGCGAGCTCGTTATGCCTTTTGTGAGCTCCGTTAACGAGGCCTCGCCCACATCCATACAGGACCAGGGCAGAAATACGGCTGCATCCTTCCTCTGCACCTCCTCCTCTCACGGCTGCCTGGCTGGGAGTTCAGGGGGTTACTGGAACCCGAGAGGATCCTTCCATAAATAGACCTGCAGCCCTCGCCCAGCTGCCAGCAAGCCGCAGACTAGGGCAGGGAACGTAAAGAGCCCCTAGGGAGGGAGCGGGGCAGGGAGCCTGGCCCAGCGCGGGCGCGCAGGAGCAAGGCAGACAGGAGCTGTGGTGGTAACAGGCTGGCTGCAGCATCTGCCAGCCCCCGTTGCCTCCGGAGCATCCCCAGATCCTGCTCCCCCTTTCCTTTGTGCTGCCAGCGCCCGGAAGAGGGGTTGGGTGCAAGCGCCCGTCTCCCGTCCCGGAGCAGGAGCCGGGGGTTCTGCCAGCCTGGCCAGGCCCCCCATGCTGTGCTGAGAGACGGGGAGATGCTGCAAGACCCCGGTCAGCGCAAAGGAACTTCCCACGCCAAGCTCATGGCCTGGGGCTGACTGCTCAGAGTCCCAGCCAGGCCAGCGGCTGTAGGGGACTCGGCCCTGTCTGGCCAGGCCCTGGCGGGGAGCAGGGCTGCGGTGACCCAGGCGGGGAAGGACCAAGCCCCAGCCCTGTGGGTCTGGAAGTTGGGGTAAAGTCATGGGGCAAATTCCCCTTTGGGGTAGAACTCCCTGAGTCCTGGGCGGCAGGGCAGGGTGAGATGGGGCCAGGAGCGCTGTGCCCCGGCTGCTGCGGGTCATGGATGGATGCGTGCTGGGAGCAGGCGTCCGGCCTGCAGAGCTGGGCACGGCCACTGAGCAGGACAGGGCTCTCCGGCCGGGGATGTGCCGGAGCCGTGAGGGGCTAAGCCCACTGGTCCCTGGGGCCCAGGGATCCCTGCAGCCTGCCCCAGCTGCTCCGGGCGGGGAAGCACTAGCAGGTGCCAGGCACAAGGCGTCTGGGGGCCGGGGGGCGGCTGGATTCCCTGTTTGAAGCGTGAGTCACCCCTGAGGAATTCCCTATGGCAGCAGTGGGTGAGGAGGGGGAGGGGAGCTGGCAGGGCCCCGCAGCCGCTGGGAGCTGGGGTCGCAGTGTGGCAGGGAGCATGGCACAGGCGGAGGTGGGGCTGGGCGCCAAGGTGGGACGTTCTGCAGGTCAGCGCCAGAGCAGAGTGCGGGGAGACCCCGACCCTTCCACCTGCAGCGACCCTGCGACAACAAACCAGTGCATCCGGCCCCTGGCAACCCTACCATAACAAACCAGTGCGCCCGGCCCCCTGCGACAACAAACCAGTGCATCCGGCCCCTGGCAACCCTACCATAACAAACCAGCGCGCCCGGCCCCCTGCGACAACGAACCAGTGCATCCGGCCCCTGGCAACCCTACCATAACAAACCAGCGCGCCCGGCCCCCTGCGACAACGAACCCGTGCATCCGGCCCCTGGCAACCCTACCATAACAAACCAGCGCGCCCGGTCCCTGCGACAACGAACCAGTGCACCCGGCCCCTGGCAACCCTACCATAACAAACCAGCGCGCCCGGCCCCCTGCGACAACAAACCCGTGCACCCGGCCCCTGGCAACCCTACCATAACAAACCAGCGCGCCCGGCCCCCTGCGACAACAAACCAGTGCATCCGGCCCCTGGCAACCCTACCATAACAAACCAGCGCGCCCGGCCCCCTGCGACAACAAACCCGTGCACCTGGCCCCTGGCAACCCTACCATAACAAACCAGTGCGCCCAGCCCCCTGCGACAACAAACCCGTGCACCTGGCCCCTGGCAACCCTACCATAACAAACCAGCGCGCCCAGCCCCCTGCGACAACGAACCCGTGCACCTGGCCCCTGGCAACCCTACCATAACAAACCAGCGCGCCCGGCCCCCTGCGACAACGAACCAGTGCATCCGGCCCCTGGCAACCCTACCATAACAAACCAGTGCGCCCAGCCCCCTGCGACAACAAACCCGTGCACCTGGCCCCTGGCAACCCTACCATAACAAACCAGCGCGCCCGGCCCCCTGCGACAACAAACCAGTGCATCCGGCCCCTGGCAACCCTACCATAACAAACCAGCGCGCCCGGCCCCCTGCGACAACAAACCCGTGCATCCGGCCCCTGGCAACCCTACCATAACAAACCAGCGCGCCTGGCCCCCTGCGACAACAAACCCGTGCACCTGGCCCCTGGCAACCCTACCATAACAAACCAGTGCGCCCGGCCCCCTGCGACAACAAACCCGTGCACCTGGCCCCTGGCAACCCTACCATAACAAACCAGTGCGCCCAGCCCCCTGCGACAACAAACCCGTGCACCTGGCCCCTGGCAACCCTACCATAACAAACCAGCGCGCCCAGCCCCCTGCGACAACAAACCCGTGCACCTGGCCCCTGGCAACCCTACCATAACAAACCAGCGCGCCCAGCCCCCTGCGACAACGAACCCGTGCACCTGGCCCCTGGCAACCCTACCATAACAAACCAGTGCGCCCAGCCCCCTGCGACAACAAACCCGTGCATCCGGCCCCTGGCAACCCTACCATAACAAACCAGCGCGCCCGGCCCCCTGCGACAACAAACCAGTGCATCCGGCCCCTGGCAACCCTACCATAACAAACCAGCGCGCCCGGCCCCCTGCGACAACAAACCAGTGCATCCGGCCCCTGGCAACCCTACCATAACAAACCAGCGCGCCCGGCCCCCTGCGACAACAAACCCGTGCATCCGGCCCCTGGCAACCCTACCATAACAAACCAGCGCGCCCGGCCCCCTGCGACAACAAACCCGTGCATCCGGCCCCTGGCAACCCTACCATAACAAACCAGCGCGCCCGGCCCCCTGCGACAACAAACCCGTGCATCCGGCCCCTGGCAACCCTACCATAACAAACCCGTGCACCTGGCCCCTGGCAACCCTACAATAACAAAACAGCGACCCCGCCCCCCTGCGACAACAAACCTGTGCCCCTGGCGACCCTGCAATAATGAAACAGCGCCAGAGGCCCCCAGCCTGGAGAAGCGAATCTGGGACAAAACAAAGGTGTTTAAGGTCAGGCTTGACAAAGCCCTGGCTGGGATGATTTAGTTGGGAATTGGTCCTGCTTTGAGCAGGGGGTTGGGCTAGATACCTCCTGAGGTCCCTTCCAACCCTGCTATTCTGAGAGTCTCTGATTCTAAGTGAGGGGCTCCCTCCACGACTGCCGGGACTGGCTCTGCCCCACCCAGTGCTCACCGGGCTCCCTGCAGGCTGGGGGCTCTGCCCGGCCTCTCGCAATGTGTGTCTGAGCCCCCGGCCGAGCTCACTGCCCCTCGCTGGGCAGCGCGAGAGCCTTCTCCAGCGCAGCCCCGGTGCTGCCCTGCCCACCTCCCTCTGCCCCGAGGCTGCCCCGCTGCATTTCATCTCCCCGGCAGTCCCCTGCGACTTCCCCCTCACTGGCTCCCGTGGCCAGCTCGCTGCAGGGTTACTGGCCTGGCTGAGTCACTGATTCACCACCCTAAGCACAGCCCTGGGGGTATCAGGCACAAATCCGGCCTCCTTCCCCACCCTGGCCTCCCTTCTCCATCCCCAAACACCCCCCATCCATCCGCCCCCCTCAACCTGTGTGTACGTCCCTAAACACCCCCCATCCATCCGCCCCCTTCCAACCTGTGTGTCTGTCCCCAAACACCCCCCCATCCATCCACACCCCATCTGTGTGTCTGTCCATCCCCAAACACCCCCCTCGCTCCATCTCTCCCCAGGCCCATTCTCTCTGGCCGACCCATTGAGCTGCAGAGAGAAGCTGTGGGGGGGAATATGTGTCATTGGACCCACTTCCATTGGGGAAAGGCCCTCGACACGAGGGCAGAGTGTGCGACGCACGAGGAGTTCACACGCGTTGCCAGCACCCGTCCCAGGGGAAGCGGGGAGTCGACCCGCTGCGGTGCCCGTGCGGAATCAGCTGTGCCGCCGGGCCCCTGGGAGAGCCCATCTGGACCCCAGAGCCGGGCGCCAGGCGAGCTCAAATTCTGCCCTTTGCCCCTGTCTGTTCCCAGGCTAGCCCCCATCCCGGGGGGAGGGGGGGCAGCTCTCTAGTTCGGGGCTCGGTTTCGTTGGGCTCCCCGCAGCCCGGGCAGTGGCCGTGGGGCTGTCTGTTGAGCAGGTGTCTGGCTGCCGGCCGTCGCCCCGTGGGCCCTTCCAGCCGGCTCCAGCGCGTCTCCGCTGAGTGCCTGGCAGGCCGCTCCCATCCCAGCTGTGCGGGTGCCAGGGCTGACACTCAATCTGCCGGGGCTGGGGAGCGAGCGGCAGGCCCAGAATAGCAGCGCTGGCGTGGGGACTGGCATGGAGCAGCTCGCGGCCCCGGCTGCGCGGCAGGTAGGGGAGGAAACCGGGGGGCGGCCGGGGTGCCCTGTTTGGAGTAGCCGGGGAGGGGCCTTGGAGAGGGGATTGCCTTGGGCCCCTCCTGCAGCCGTACCAGCCCTCGGAGCGAGCCGGGGGGGACTTCCTGTCCCAAACTGCGCCCACCGACTTCCGGCTTCCTTTCAGCCCTGCAAGATCAGCGTTCACCTCCACCCCCGAGACCCCCTCCTGCCCCTGCAGCCACCCCCTGGCTTCTCCCCACCCCCCTTCCCTACCTGTCACCCCCAGCTGCTGCCCACTGCCCCCTGCCGGCCCTGCCCTGTGGCAGTGCCCAGCTGGTTCCCTGGGGTGGGCGCTCCAGGCTGCCAGCTACGAGTCCCATCTCGGCTGAGTTTACTCTGCCTTTGGCACTGGTTTGGAACAAAAGCGCAGCCAGCGGGAACCTGACACCCGCAGGCGTTTCCCCCGGCCATGCTTTTCCCTCCCGGTGCGTGCCAGGCTGCTCTGTTATTGTAGGGTTGCCCCGCAGCGCCAGGCTGGGCACGCTGGGTTTTGGTTGTAGGGCTGATTGTGAGCACTGGGTTTGGGTTTCCTAGGGCAGCCCGGCAGGGTTTTACTGTTGTAGGATTGCTGCTGAGGTGGGCATGTTGGTTTGTTATTGTAGGGTTCTAGCAAGCGCTGGGCTGCTTACACTGGTTTGTTATTGTAGGGTTGCTTGCTGGCAGGAGCTGGATTTGGGTTGGATACTGAGCCATGCATGGTAGTTTGTTACTGTAGGGTTACTTGTAAACACTGGTCTTTACACACTGTGATTTTGGGGTTGCTGTTGCTGCTGGGCTGTGCACACTGCTTTATTATTGTAGGGTTGCTTGCAGGGCCACTCATGCTCAGGGGGTTGTTATTGTAGGGTCGCTCAGGAGTGTCCAGTTCCTGGCCATTGCATTTTTTTTTAAATAGAGAAAATCAGAGGATTAAAGCCTTCGATTTAGGGAGACCCCACTGGGTTCCTTGGGGTCCTGCCGAGGGGCAGCGGTTCTGGGGGAAGGGATGGTGGTTCGGTGCCTGGCGCTAAGCACCGTGGTGCAGCCTGGCCCTGCCCGGGGGCACGGAGCAGTCCACGTGCTGGTTTCCCCAAGGGCTGGCTCTGGATTCTCCGGTCCCAGCTGGGGGAATGTGGGCGTCGGGCACCACTGCCCGTCCCTGAGCCAGCTACCAGCTGGAGCCAGGCGCATTGTCCAGTCCCAGCTACTCAGTGCGATGGGGAAGGGCAGCGGGAGGCAGGGATCTGGGCTGGGCTCGCCCCTTGCACCGGGAGGGCAGGAGACGGGAGCTGGTGCATTCCCTCCCGAGCTGGGAAGGGAACCCAGGCGTCCTGCCTCCCGGCCCCCCCCACCCCCCGATCCGGGAAGGGAACCCGGGCGTCCTGCCTCCCGGCCCTCCACTCCCCGAGCCGGGAAGGGAACCCGGGCGTCCTGCCTCCCGGCCCCCCCACCCCCCGAGCCGGGAAGGGAACCCAGGCGTCCTGCCTCCCGGCCCCCCCACCCCCCGAGCCGGGAAGGGAACCCGGGCGTCCTGCCTCCCGGCCCTCCACTCCCCGAGCCGGGAAGGGAACCCGGGCGTCCTGCCTCCCGGCCCGGTGCCCTAGCCGCAAGCCCAGCCTTGAGAGACTTGCTCTGTGGAGCTCTGACCTCGAGGCCGGCTCAAGTGGCCCCGTCTCCTGCCTGGAGTCCCGAGCGCCCGTTTGGGCGGCAGCGCCGGGCCGGGGTGGCCTCCCAGGGCAAACGGCCAGCGGGTGCCACAGCTGTGGTGCTCTGCAGAACGGGGAGGACGGACTGCCTCTGCCTCTGCCTCCAGTGCTGGACAGGAGCAACCCCAAGATCCTCGCTGCGCCCGGTTCCCAGCCAGCGGCCGCCCCCTGCCCTGGGGGGCAGCTCAGCCCCCCCCCCCGGGCCTCTCCGGGCCTACGTGTGCCTGGGGGGGTCTGGGGGGGGTCTCTAGGGGGTGTCTGTGTGGGGGGTGTCTGTGGTGTATGCCTGGGGGTGTCTGTGTATGGGGTGTCTCTAGGGGTGTGTGCCTGGGGGTGTCTGTGTGTGTGTGTCTGGAGGGGTGTCTCTGGGGGGGGTGTCTGTGTGTGGGGGTGTCTGGGGGGTGTCTCTAGGGGGGTGTTTGGAGGGGGTCTGTGTGTGGGGGTGTCAAGGCTGTATCCCCACTTTGAACTTTAGGGTACAAGTGTGGGGGCCTGCATGAGGACTTCTAAGCTTAACTACCAGCTTAGTTCTGGTCCGCTGCCACCATTCCCTACCCTGGGAAGCTTTTAGAAACCTCTCACCAATTCCCTGGTGAATACAGATCCAAACTCCTTGGATCTTAAAACATGGTCTGTTTGTAGTTGGAAACGCCGTCCCCAAACATATGGGCGTAGCTTTTCCAGCTTTTCCAGCGCATACACAATGGCGTAGCATTCCTTTTCGCTGATTGACCAGTGGCTTTCCCTCTCAGACAGTTTCTTGCTGAGAAACACGACAGGATGGAATTCTTGATCCGGTCCTTCCTGCATTAAAACTGCTCCCACGCCTCGCTCGGAAGCATCTGTGGTTACTAGGAACGGTTTGTCAAAGTCTGGGGCCCTTAGCACAGGGTCAGACATGAGTGTTGCCTTAAGCTGGTTAGAGGCCTTTTGACACTTATCAGTCCACTGAACTGCATTTGGCTGTTTCTTTCTGGTTAGGTCTGTCAGCGGGGCGGCGATTTGGCTGTAGTGTGGTACAAATCGCCTATAATATCCGGCCAAGCCTAAGAAGGATTGGACCTGTTTCTTTGACCTTGGAACCGGCCACTTTTGGATAGCATCCACTTTGGCCTGTAGGGGATTTATAGTTCCTTGACCCACCTGGTGCCCCAGATACGTCACTCTGTTTTGGCCTATTTGACACTTTTTAGCCTTAACAGTTAGTCCTGCCTGCCGGATGCGCTCGAAGACTTTTTCCAGGTGCTTCAGGTGTTCTGTCCATGAATCAGAAAAAATGGCCACATCATCGAGGTAGGCAACTGCAGATTCTCCCAATCCCGCTAGGAGACCATCTACAAGTCTTTGGAAGGTGGCGGGTGCATTTCGCAACCCGAAAGGGAGTACATTGAATTCATACACCCCTGCCTGGGTGACGAAGGCGGACCTTTCCTTAGCGGGTTCATCTAGTGGTACTTGCCAGTACCCTTTGGTTAAGTCTAAAGTAGAGATGAATTGGGCATGTCCCAATTTCTACAATAGCTCATCTGTGCGTGGCATTGGATAGTTGTCAGGACGAGTTACAGCATTTAGCTTACGGTAGTCCACGCAAAAGCGTATTTCCCCATCTGGTTTGGGAACTAGAACCACTGGAGATGCCCATGCACTGCTAGAGGGGCGGATTATACCCATCTGTAGCATGTCCTAGATCTCCCTTTGTATAGCCGCTTGGGCATGAGGTGACTCCCGGTAGGGTGGGGTTCTAATTGGGTGAGCATTACCTGTGTCAATGGAGTGGTATGCCCGTTCGGTCCGTCCTGGAGTGGCTGAGAAAATCGGTGCAAAGCTTGTGCACAGCTCCTTTATCTGCTGTCGCTGCAGACGTCCCAGGGTCGTGGAGAGGTTCACCTCTTCCACGCCACCATTCCTTTTTCCTTCGTAGTAGACACCTGCAGGCCACTCCGCGTCATCTGTTTCCTGGGCTGTAAACTGGCAAACGTTTAATTCTCTAGAATAAAAGGGCTTAAGAGAATTAACATGGTATACCTTAGGCTTTATGTTGGAGGTGGGGGAGGCTATGAGATAGTTAACAGCTCCTAGGCGCTCCTGGACCGTGAATGGTCCTTCCCACGACGCTTCCATTTTATGGGCCTGGAGCGCCTTTAAGACCATGACTTGGTCTCCTACTTTGAAGGACCGTTTTCTGGAATGTTTATCATACCAGGCCTTTTGCTCTTCCTGAGCATCCTTTAGGTTTTCTTTAGCAAGGGCTAAAGAGTGTCGGAGGGTGTTTTGTAGGTTGCTTACAAAGTCTAGAATGTTAGTTCCTGGAGAAGGCGTAAACCCCTCCCATTGCTGCTTCACCAACTGTAATGGCCCCTTAACCTCGCGGCCATACACAAGTTCAAATGGTGAAAACCCTAAACTGGGATGTGGTACAGCCCTGTAGGCAAAAAGCAACTGCTGCAACACTAGGTCCCAATCATTGGAGTGTTCATTTACGAATTTACGTATCATGGCCCCCAAAGTTCCATTAAACCTCTCCACCAGACCATTGGTTTGATGGTGATGAGGGGTGGCAACCAAGTGATTCACCCCATGAGCTTCCCACAGGTTTTTCATGGTCCCTGCCAGGAAATTAGTTCCCAAATCTGTAAGGATGTCGGAGGGCCACCCTACCCTGGCAAAAATGTCTGCTAATGCCTGGCACACACTTTTAGCCCTGGTGTTGCTTAAGGGTACAGCTTCCGGCCATCGGGTAGCAAAATTCATGAAAGTCAGTACGTACTGCTTTCCTCTGGGTGTCTTCTTTGGGAAAGGACCCAGAATATCCACAGCTACTCGCTGAAATGGGACCTCAATTATGGGTAGTGGCTGGTGAGTGGCCCGAGAGGACCCCGCCCCCTCCTCCGACTCTCCGGGAGGAGGGGTAGGGTGGGCCGAGGAATAAGAAGGGGGGGTCTCCGTGGTCATAACAGGCCACTGTCGGCATTCTACAAATAAATCTATTAAGTCTTGGGAGGGAGCCGATGGGGCGCTTTGAGCAGCGCCCTTCGGTTTTTCCCCCCGTACAGGGAAAAGGGAGGGGGGTTGGCTCAGGTTCTCCTTTTGCATGGGGCCACCCGCAAGCCCTAGCTTTTCCTGGGCTTCCTTAAGTTTTCGCTGGAGCTTCTCTTGGGAATCTTTTAGTCCTCTAACCTTTGATTCCTGACTTCTTTTTCCCATTTCATCATACCACACAAAATATGCATCGAACTGATCCTGGGGCACCGTGTTGGCAAGAAGGGCTCCTCTAAGGTGCACCATCCTGTCAAGATCAAAGCTACCCTCCAGGGGAAACTGCAGTCTTGGATTATCTCTAGTATACCAGTTCCACTTATCTAAATATTTACACGTCGACGATCCATAATGTACGTACATATAAGCAGCAGGCGTGCCTTTGGGTGGGACCGGCAGGATTTTTGATCCTTTGGCCCCCATTCTTTCACAGCTTACTTTCACTCAAGCCAATCACACCAGGATGCTAACTCGGGGGTTACCACAGTTCTACACTAATGGCCCAACTTCAGGCCTGCCCTTGTTTCATGGCAGGAACACAAGGGAGCAGGTTCCCAGGTATTTTCTCTTCTGGTGAACCTACAGGAAAGCGGACAAGGGGGGCGGGCTGACTGAACAACCCGTGGTCCCCGTACGTCCCTCTCCAGCCCTGGGCACCAGCCTTCAAGCCAACGGTGCTGCAGTAGCTTTTGAGCCGACGGTACGGTTTCCTGGGGCTTCCCTCCTCTCCGAGGTAGGGAAGGGAGCTTATGGCTCCGGGGGGAACAAAAAGGGACCCCGTGGCCTTTTACAAGGCAGTGCTCAAAGAGCGGTCACTGGGCCATAGGGAAGTGGAGGGGTAAAGGACAATGGGATGGGGAACGCACAAGCACCCTGACTGGTTAGCCACTTACCAAGGCCTGCCAGTCGGGGAAGCTTTTCAGTCTTTCCTCAAGCGGGTCGTGGAGCTTGCTTTCAGAACACCCCCGGTCACGAGCAATTACTTGCTTCGCAGGGGGTCTGGGGCGTCTTTCCACGACCAATACACTCCGGCCGCCTGGCCTTATACACACACACACAGGCCGCTCGGCCTCACACACACAGGCACATTTCCTGGCACAGCCGCCAGGGCGAAACTGCCCCTTGTCCCTCCCAACCTGGTCGGCTCCGGGACCCCGAACGCCCAGCTCTAATAGGCGATCAGGATACTTCGGACCAAAGGAGCGTGGTCCGAGGGGGCGGCCGGCACCTTACCTCTCGGAGACTGAGACCGTAACTCAGCCTCCTGAACCTCTCGGAGGCTGAGACCCTAACTCAGCCTCCTGACATAAACCTCTCGGAGGCTGAGACCCTAACTCAGCCTCCTGACACAAACCTCTCGGAGGCTGAGACCCTAACTCAGCCTCCTGACCCAAACCCGAATAAAGGCGTCAAGCGTGTCTGACTTTGTCCCAAGGTTGGATCCAGCTTGTGACTTACCCCAGTCAGAGCCTACGGACTAGTTCTCTCCCAGGCCCCTAACAGCAGAGATTTCAAAAGGTCTCTTACCTCTCAGATGGGCCCCGGGGTTGGAAGAGAACTGCCCGCGGTCCTCCGATCCAGGGATGTCATCTGTGGATCCCGGACGAGCCCCCAAATTGTCGTGGAAAAATTGACCACACCGTTGATTTTGGGTCAGACACACTGATGCACCTTTATTAGGTTACACAATACAATTATGCATAAAGGGAAGGTCGGCGTATCCCCATGCAAGGGGGTCAGCCGCCTCGCATAAACCACACAGCTTCAAGCTTATAAAGGTAAAAACCACAACGCGTAATCAAGCATTACAAATCTTATCAGCCTTATTTGGTATATTTGCTAGCAAACCAATCAAAGCCTCTCTGGGGGCCGCGTTTTGGACCCGATACCATTTAGGGTTTTTCCTGTTATTGCTAGAGGCTTCTGCCCGGCCCCCCTCTTGCATTACCTTCTTTTGCATTACTTTATGAAGTAAGTTACCTAATGCGGTTATTTTGCCAATAGAGTTGTACAACAAGCCCTTTCTTAACTGCGTGCCCACCTACTTGCGGTTTCACTGTACAAGACTCTTCTGCTTTGCTAATTTTCCATAGCTTAAACTGCTGTTATCCTAGGTCAGGTTTCCCAACTACCAGTAGGCGTTGGTTCCTCTTTTGCTTCTGTTGGCCTTTTGATTGAGCCATACAGGTTTTACATTATGCCACACAAGCTTACAAATCTTGCTTATACCTTTAATATTAAGTAGGCCTGCCATGGCCTACTGTTGCTAGCTTAGCAATAGGAAAAATCCAGAGTAAGGCGTATGGGGGTCCCCAAAATCCTCAACACTGGAGAGGGGCTTTAACCTGGTCTTGGGGCTTTCCCACTCGTTGGCACACCTCACAAGACCGGACATAATTAGCAACGTCCTTGCCCATTCCCTCCCAGTGGAAGGACTTCCCCAACCGGTCTTTGGTTCTGTTCACCCCAGAATGGCCACTGGGATGATCATGGGCTAAGCTCAAGAGCTTTACCCGATACTTAGTGGGAACTACCAACTGTCTTTGAGGATGCCAGTCTTCCTGGTGCCCACCAGAAAGAGTCTCCTTGTATAAAATTCCTTTTTCTACAACAAACCGGGATCGGTTAGAAGAGCTGAGAGGCGGTGGGGTGCTCCGTGCCGCCGCCCAAGCTTTCTGAAGGCTGTCATCTGCTTCCTGCTCGGCCTGGAACTGTTCCCTTGATGCTGGAGACATCAGTTCCTCCTTGGACTGTGGACTGGGGCTTGGTCCCTCTGGAAGCGATGCAGGTGCTGGGGCTGTTTCCATTGACTGTGAACCGCTGTCCGCTGGTGCACTATGTGGTATTTCAGGCTCTGGCTGAGCCTCTTGGGTAGGGTTATCTGCTGCTTTCACCAGTTCAGACTCGCTGGTGCCCTCTGGCATTGGAGTTGTAGACGGGTTTGCAAGCGCTGGACTCAGTGCTGGCAATGGTTCTGGTGCTGGTTGCGTTGCCAGTTCCGGTTCTGGGACTGGCTTTGGCTGGGTCTCTGGGATTGGATCCACTACGGCTGTTGCAGTCGTTGGCAGGGGATCCGGTTCCACCACCTTTGTTTGGGTCTCTGGTAACACAGACGGGGCCCTGGTGGACGGCTCAGGAACAGGGATGAGGGTGGAAGCTTGCTTAGCCTGGCTGCGGGTGACTATTCCCACCCTCTTGGCTAGCTTCACATGGTTGGCCAAGTCTTCCCCCAGCAGCATGGGGATGGGATAATTGTCATAGACTGCAAAAGTCCACATTCCTGACCAGCGCTTGTACTGGACATGCAACTTGGCTGTAGGCAAGGTTACAGACTGTGACACAAAGGGTTGAATTGTCACTGTAGCCTCCGGGTTGATGAGTTTGGGGTCCACTAGGGATTGGTGGATAGTTGACACTTGTGCCCCAGTGTCCCTCCAAGCGATAACCTTCTTTCCGCCCACTCTCAAGGTTTTCCTTCGCTCCGAGGGTATGAGAGAGGCATCTGGGTCTGGGGATCTTTGGTGTGATTGGGGTGTAATGAACTGTAATCAGTTGGGGTTCTTGGGGCAGTGAGCCTTTATATGCCCCAGTTCATTACATTTAAAACATCGCCCTGCTAAGGTATCACCGGGGCGATGTTGGTTGGTGGAGACTGGTGGGGTGGGGTAAGAAGGCGTCTGGGGTTTCCCTTGGGATGTGGGTGGGGCCTTGGGTTGTCCCCGGTGATAAGGTTTTGTTTCGGCTTGCCCCTTCTGATATTCGCTCCAACTGCTACTAGCTTTTTTCTTTTCTGTCACCTCCACCCATTTGGCTCCAATCTCCCCTGCCTCGGTTACAGTTTTGGGCTTCCCATCTAGGATGTACCTTTCTATTTCCTCAGGAACACCCTCTAAAAACTGCTCCATTTTTACTAGGGAAAGCAGATCTTCCAGAGATTTAACATTTGCTCCTGATACCCAGGCATCACAATTTTTGTCAATGTGGTAGGCATGCCGGGTAAATGACACATCTGGTTTCCACCTTAGGGCTCTGAACCGCCGACGGGCATGCTCGGGTGTTAGCCCCATTCTGAGTCTGGCCTTGTTTTTAAAAAGTTCATAACTGTTCATGTGTTCCTTAGGCATTTCAGCCGCCACCTCTGCTAAGGGTCCACTGAGCTGCGGCCTCAGCTCTACCATGTACTGGTCTGCAGCGATGCTGTATCCAAGGCAGGCCCTTTCAAAATTTTCTAAGAAGGCCTCAGTATCATCGCCTGCCTTATAGGTGGGGAATTTTCTGGGATGGGAAGTGGTACCTGGAGAGGAGTTGCTAGGATGGGCTGGTGCATCCTGCCTAGCCCTTGCTACTTCCAGTTCATGCTTCCTTTCTTTTTCTCTCGCCTCCTCTTTGGCTTTTTCCAGCTCTATCTCTTTTTCTTTCAGCTCCATCTCTCTTTCTTTCAGCTCCATAGCTCTCTTGTGGGCCCCCTCTTTGGCTTTCTCTTCTTTGTCTCTCAGCTCTATCTCTTTTTCTTTCAGCTCCATCTCTCTCTTGTGGGACCCCTCTTTGACTTTTTCTTCTTTGGTAGTCATTTTCCTGTTTTCTTGTGCTGGGTCACACCCCTCTGCAGTTGACTGAAACTGGGATGTACTCAGCTTTGGCTGCTGCTGAGTTAACAGAGACTTTCTAACTAGCTATTCACGAGGATGTAAAAAGAAAAAAAAACAATTCAGCTTGTAAATTGCCTTTACCAGTCAAAGTTTGCTCGCTTTGAACCCTTCTCTTAACAAAGGACCTTGTTAAAAAAAACTTAACACCTCTGCCTTCAGGCAAGGAGAGATAAGATATGCATCTACCTTCAGCTCTGCTTTCCAAGGAGCTAGAAGGAAAAAAAAATCTTACTGGCTTTTGGGTTTAAAACGATCCCACTGCTGCCACCATGTCAAGGCTGTATCCCCACTTTGAACTTTAGGGTACAAGTGTGGGGGCCTGCATGAGGACTTCTAAGCTTAACTACCAGCTTAGTTCTGGTCCGCTGCCACCATTCCCTACCCTGGGAAGCTTTTAGAAACCTCTCACCAATTCCCTGGTGAATACAGATCCAAACTCCTTGGATCTTAAAACAAGGAGAAATTGACCCTTCCCCCCTCCTTCCTTTCACCAACTCCTGGTGAATACAGATCCAAACCCCCTTGGATCTTAAAACAAGGAGAAATCAATCAGGTTCTTAAAAAGAAGGCTTTTAATTAAAGAAAAAGGTAAAAATCATCTCTGTAAAATCAGTATGGAAAATAACTTTACAGGGTAATCAAACTTAAAGAGCTCAGAGGACCCCCCTCTGTCTTAGGTTCAAAGTACAGCAAACAAAGATAAACACTCTGGTAAAAGGTACATTTACAAGTTGAGAAAACAAAGTAAAACTAAGACGCCTTGCCTGGCTTTTTTACTTACAAGTTTAAAATATGAGAGACTTGTTTAGAAAGATGGGGAGAACCTGGATTGATGGCTGGTCCCTTTCAGTCCCAAGAGCGAACAACCCCTTAAAACAAAGAGCACACACAAAAGCCTTTTCCCCCCCCCCAAGATTTGAAAGTATCTTGTCCCCTTATTGGTCCTTTGGGTCAGGTGTCAGCCAGGTTACCCGAGCTTCTTAACCCTTTACAGGTAAAAGGATTTTGGAGTCTCTGGCCAGGAGGGATTTTAGTACTGTACACAGGAGAGCTGTTACCCTTCCCTTTATAGTTATGACAGGGGGTGTCTGTGGTGTGTGTCTGGAGGGGTATCTCTAGGGGGGGTCTCTGTGGGGGGGTGTCTGTGGGGTGTCTGTGATGCCCCCCTCCCCCCAGGGCTCAGTTTCCAGGGGCTGGGGAGTGTGACCATGAACCGGCCCCGGAGTGTGGCCTCCAGTGTCTCTGCAGCGGCTCTCTGGGGCCAGGCCCCTTTGGGGTCAGCATGAGGCAACTGGGGCTCTGGGGCTGGACGTGGCCCCTCGGGCAGTGCCAGGGGCCGGACACCCGTCGCTCCCAATGGGGGGCTCCTGGTGGGGGGCTCCGCCCCGCTGGGAACCGCTGGTCCAGCCACTGACCCCAGACTCCACCGGTTCCCCTCCCCCAGTGCTGCCCCCTCAGCAAACTCCACTGCCCTGCCCCCGGTCACCCCCGGCCCAGCCCCACAGCTCCCTCTCTGCCCCAGGCCTTGATCACTGGACCCTCGCCCCTCCCAGCTTCCCACCTCTCCCTCCGGCTCACCCCACATACCCCCATGGCCTGCCCCATGGCAGCCCCTTCGCCCCTCCCAGCTTCCCACCCCTCCCTCCAGCTCACCCCACATACCCCCATGGCCTGCCCCATGGCAGCCCCTTTGCCCCCTTCCTGGCTCTCCCCTGCTGCCTCTCAGTGCCTCTTCCCAAGCCCCCGCCAGCCCCCCAATCTTCCCCGCTGCCCCTGCCCCCATCCCTCTCCGTCCGCAGCGCCAGGGCGAGGGCAGCATGTCCTCCGTCGCCCGCTGACATAGGACCCCTGGGCCCGGTGCCCGGCGAGCATGTGACCAAACTGCCCGGCCAGCCCCAAGGGGCAGGGAGCGGGTCCTCTCCCGCCCAGCCCCATGGGCAGCATGGCCCAGGCTGGAGATCCCGGCCTGGCACCTCCAGGCCCAGCTCTCCCCAACGTTCCAGATGGGCAACTCCAGGTGGGTGGCGGATCTGTGTGCAAAGCTCTGGGGTGCCTCGAGCAGGGGGCTTGACCCATGCCAGGCTCCAATGCCCCGGTGATGGGCATGAGAGCCTGACAGAGCAGGTGGGTGCTTGGCTCCTGGAGACACATGGGCTGGCTCTTGTCTCTCCCCCCAGGTACGGCCGCCGGCCACGCGTCTCCACTCAGAGGAAGCAGGTGGGTAGGGGGCCGGCGGGTGGGCTGGGGGGCACTGCCCGGTTGAGCGGCTTCGCTCATCTGTGCAGCGAATGCATCGCTCCTCAGCCCCACAAGCTCTGCTGATGCCCCTCCCTCCCGACCCACAGCCCCCTGCTATCCCAGCCCTGGGATCCCCCCACACCCCAGTACTGCTCTGCTGATGCCCCTCCCTCCCGACCCACAGCCCGTCCCTTCAGTACTGGTTCTCCCTTCTGGTTAGACAGCTAATTAAAGGCACCAGAACGGCCACACCCGCTCGGCCTGGTGATGCCCCGAGCCCAGGTGCGTCTCCCACCAATTCCCTCTGCCCGCGAGGACAGTGTGACTCTCGCCTCACCCCTTCCTGACTCAGCTGGAGAGTCAGTGGCCACCCTGAGCCCCAGATACATCCCTGGCTTGTCACGGTCGCAAACAAGGCTGAGACGCACCTGAAACGGCTCCGTCCGCGCCCGAACTCGGGGCTGGGGGCCCTGGCACATGCAGCCCGTGGCCCAGCCGGCTGTGGGCATTTGGGGCAGGAATGGCTGGGGCAAAGCGAGGTGCCAGCTTCTCAAAGGGGGAAGGGCTCACGCGGCAGCAGAAAGTGCCGTGGGGGCCCCTGGTGCCACACATGCCCCTCACCCCGCCCCAGGCCTGCGGGGATGGAGGCCCAGCATGTGACCTCGCCCCACTAGGTTCCTGCCTAAATCCAGATCTCAGGGGAGCAGGCGCTGATGCCAGGATGATGGGCTCCGGTACCAAGGATGCAGGTTCCAACGCCAGCGTGATGGGCTCCAGCAAGGGCTCCGGTACCAGGGATGCAGGCTCCGATGCCGGGGTGATGGGCTCCAGTGATGGCTCCGGTACCAAGGATACAGGCTCTGATGCTGGGGTGATGGGCTCCGGTACCAGGGATGCAGGCTCCGATGCCGGGGTGATGGGCTCCAGCGTGAGCACCGAGGCCGGGCAGGCTGGCTGCGACGCTGGCACCGATGCGGAGGCCGTGGACTCGGACACCAGGAGCCTCCCTTTGCCCGCCACGATCCCGGCGCTGTGCCCAGAAGCCGCGTTCCAGGGCCCCGAGGCCGAGCCCTACATGCATTTCCTGAGGAACCACCACTGCTACGCCGCTGTCCCCACCAGCTCCAAGCTGCTGGTGTTCGACACCACACTGCAGGTGAGAGCCAAGGGGCTGGGCCATGGGGCTGCCCTGGGCGTTAGGGGCTGGGGGCAGGCGGGGTGAGCGGTCCTGGAGGTGCCTGATCCCTCCCTCCATCCCCAGCAGTCCTGTAGCCCTGTAAGGCAGGGTGGGGGGCGAATAGGGGCTGCCCTGTCGTTCCCCACCACCACCAGTGGTCTCACGGCCCCTCTGCTCGGCTTGCAGATGAAGAAGGCCTTCCTGGCGCTGGTGGCCAATGGGGTGCGGGCCGCCCCCCTCTGGGACAGCAAGCAGCAGTGCTTTGTGGGTGAGTGCCGCGGGGGGCAGCGAGTGCCAGGCAGCCTCGGCTAGTCGCGATGGCACAGAACGGGGGGCTGCATTATGCGCCCTGCGCTGGGATGCCCAAGCCCTGCTGGATCGGCAGGGGTCTCAGCGACACCCACCCCCACGATGCCCAGTGTGGCACCGACGCCCCCCCTGACACCCAGCATGGCACAGAACCCATCCTGCTCCAGGGCACTGTTTACTCCTGGCCCAGTTCCCACACCCCTCTCTGCTTGGCCTCGCGCCCATGGAGCCAGTGGCTCTGTGGCCGCTGGCACGTGAGCCGCTGGGTTTGTTCACCCCTTGTAGGCTGGCACCCAGGTGGCCCCCGTTTCTGGCTCAGTGGAGAGGTCAAGCTGTGAATGGGCCGTGGGGCCTGGCTGCCTCTTCCCCTGGGAGTGGGTGGGGGCGCTGTGCCATGGGGCACTGCGTGGGGAGCTGAGGGTGCTGCTGCCCAGCCGGTGTGCGCCCTGTGGGCAGATGGCTTTGCCCGGCAGGGCTGTGAAGCCAGCGGCTGGGGAATGGCCGTGGTGCCCCCAGCCAGCTGCCCCCACTGACCCTGCCCATCTCTCCCGCCAGGGATGCTGACCATCACGGATTTCATCAACATCCTGCACCGCTACTACCGGTCCCCGCTGGTGAGCTGGCCAGGTCCCTGCTCTCCTGGGGGCAGCTCCCCCCCAGATCAGACTCCCCCAGCAGGCGGGGAGGGGGCTCAGGAACCGCTTGTGGGGTGGGAAGAGGGGCGGGCAAGATGTTACACCGCTGGGCACGTGCCGGGGCCGTTGAGCTCCTGGTGTGGGGAGCAAGGCAGGGGGGAGCTGGGAGGGGACCCCGTCAGCAGCTGGCCCAGTGTTAGTGCTAGAGGCAGAGCGTGTCCCCTGGGCAGTGCCGGCCGGCTGGGGCCACGTCCGTCCTGGTGCCAGCCATGGGAGGAGACAGGACGCCAGGCTAGATGGGCCCGTGGGCAGACCTGCTCGGGCAGACCCCGGGTACGTCCGTGCGGGTGCCCTGCCTTTGGGATCTGCCTCCCCAGCGTGGCGTGTGACGCCGGTGGGGCCCGAACGGCCATCTGACGCCAAGGGGGGGCCACGTTGCCACCCCGTTGAAGTCCCCCTTGGGAGTCGCGCAGCCAAAGGCAGCCCCTGACCAGAGGCGGTTCCCAGCAGTCCCCCAACGGGTCCCTGTTTGCCACCTGTCCTGGGCATTCCGCCTCACTCCCTTTCCCTGCACTGCAGGTGCAGATCTATGAGCTGGAAGAGCATAAAATTGAGACCTGGCGAGGTAGGGCGAAGACGGGGGGGGGGGGGGGGCGGGCAGGGAAGGTGTGTGTAGGTGCAGGGGTCTGTGGGGGGTGTATAGCGTGGGGGGTGGGGGGTGAGGTGGGGGTGCGTTGGGGCGGTGGGACTTACAGATCCTTCCCCTGCCTGATTCCCCCCCCCGGGCCCTGATCCCTTGCGGGGGGCTGCCCTGGGCACCGGGAGCTGCAGGTCAGATGCTGCTGCCCCTGCTCAGAGGATCTGCCCGCCCCAGCCTGCCCCACGGGCCTGAGTTGTCTGGCACCTGCACCCGGCTGCCCTGGCGCCCCAGCCATGCCCTGGCAGAGACCAGGGCAGACTCCAGCCCCCCTGCTCGCCCCCTCCGCCATCCCGCAGCCTCGGCTCCCCACTCACCCCCCTTGGCTCCCTGTTCGCCCCCCCAGATCACCCCATCTATCTGTCCGCCCCCTCGGCTCCCTGCTCACCCCCTGCTCCCACCCTTGGCTTCCCACTCACCCCCTCTGCCCCCCACCCTCAGCCCCCTCAGCTCCCCTCCGCTCCCCTGCAGCCTCAGCTCCCCACTCACCCCCCTCGGCTCCCTGTTCGCCCCCCGAGAGCCTCGACCCCCAGATCACCCCATCTATCTGTCGGCCCCCAGCTCACCCCCTCGGCTCCCCTGATGAAGTGGGTTCTAGCCAACGAAAGCTTATGCCCAATAACCGTGTTAGTCTCTCAGGTGCCACAAGCATTGAGAAGTGGTTTCTTGCCAGACCGGATGCTATCGAACGACATTTCTGTAACGAGCTTTATCGGGCGGTGACGGGCACCCCCGGGACAGGCCTGTCGTCCTACGAGCCCGGGAGCACCGGGTGTCAGTGGGCCTGGTTTGGGGTGTGAGGACGAGCCAAAGGCCTGAGCCTAAGAACCGGGCCCCAGACTCTCCGAGGGAGCGAGGCCCAGGCACCGGCAGACAGGGCTTTGGATTCTTTAGGGTTACCATTCGTCCGGATTCCCCCGGACATGTCCGGATTTTTGAGCTAAAAATAGCGTCCGGGGGGAATTTGTAAATGTCCGGACTTCCCCCCCCCATGCAGAGCGCGCGCGGCTAACAGGGCAGCCGGCCGGATGGTGCCATTTACATGGGGCTCCGACAGCCAGAGAGAGCCCCCCCTCCTCTCCTCTGCAGCAGAGATCACTCCCTCCCTCCCTGCATTTGCAGATCGCCTCGGGCAGTCTGGAGCTCCTCCCCTGCTGCCCAGCGTGCCGGGACGAACGGCTCAGGCCGTTCCTGAGCAAGCTCACAGAGACATTAGGCGAAGGCCAACAACAAGGGGGCCAGGGGGTCGGAGAAGGGACAGGGAGGTTCTGGAGGGGGCAGTCAAGAGACGGGGGGGGGGTCGGGAGTTCGGGGGGGGCTTTCTGGGGGTGTGGATAAGGTTTTGGGCAGTCAGGGTACAGGTAGGGGGTAGGGTGCTGGGGGGCATTTGGGGGGGGTCTTAGGAGGGGGCAGTTAGGGGACAAGGAACAGGGAGGCTTAGGTAGGGGGTGGGGTTCTGGAGGGCAGTTGTTAGGAGCAGGGGTCCCAGGAGGGGGCAGTCAGGGGACAAGGAGCGGGGGGGGGGGGTTGGGAGTTCTGGGGGCGGGGCTGTCAGGGGGCAGGAGTGGGGAGAGGGATCGGAGCAGTCAATGGGACAGGGAGCAGAGGGGTTTAGATGGGTCGGGAGTTCTGGGGGGGGCTGTCAGGGGGTGGAGAGTGGTTGGATGGGGCGTGGGAGTCCCAGGGGTCTGTCTGGGGGTGGGGGTGTGGATAAGGGTTGGGGCAGTCAGGGTACAGGTGGGGGTAGAGTCCTAGGGGGCCAGTTAGGATGGGGGGAGGGTCTCAGGAGGGGGCAGTCAGGGGACAAGAGGCAGGGAGGCTTAGGTAGGGGGTGGAGTCCTGGGGGGCAGTTAGGGGCAGGGGTCCCAGGAGGGGGCAGTCAGGGGACAAGGAGCGGGGGGGAGGGTTGGGGGTTCTGAGGGGGGCGGGAAGTGGGAGGGGCAGGGGCGGGGCTAGGGCAGGACGGGGGCGGGGCTAGGGCGGGGCTCCTCCCGTCCTCTTTTTTGCTTGCTGAAATATGGTAACCCTAGATTCTTTGTTTTCTACCTGTCACTAGCTCAGTGAGAAAAATGCACCTCAGTTCTTAAAGTCTAGGCCTGTACAGGCAGCCTGAATATCTATATCCTAACCCCCCCCCCGCCCCTCGGCCCCCCAGATCACCCCCGCTTCCCCCGCCCCTCGGCCCCCCAGATCGCCCCCGCTTCCCCCCGCCCCCTCGGCCCCCCAGATCGCCCCCGCTTCCCCCCGCCTCCTCGGCCCCCCAGATCGCCCCCGCTTCCCCCGCCCCTCGGCCCCCCAGATCGCCCCCCGCTTCCCCCGCCCCCTCGGCCCCCCAGATCGCCCCCGCTTCCCCCGCCCCTCGGCCCCCCAGATCGCCCCCCGCTTCCCCCCGCCCCCTCGGCCCCCCAGATCGCCCCCCGCTTCCCCCGCCCCTCGGCCCCCCAGATCGCCCCCTCTTCTCCCCGCCCCCTCGGCCCCCCAGATCGCCCCCTCTTCTCCCCGCCCCTCGGCCCCCCAGATCGCTCCCTCTTCTCCCGCCCCCTCGGCTCCGCAGATCACCCCCTCTTCCCCCTGCCCCCTTGGCCCCCCAGATCACCCCGCCCCCTCTTCCCCCCGCCCCCTCGGCCCCCCAGATCACCCCCTCTTCCCCCCACCCCCTCGACCCCCCAGATCATCCCCTCTTTCCCCCGGCCCCTCGGCCCCCCAGATCACCCCCTCTGCTTCCTTTCCAGAGGTTTATCTGCAAGGCTCCCTGAAGCCCCTGGTCTCCATCTCCCCCGATGACAGGTAAATCCACCCCCAGCCCCATGGGGGGAGCGCCGATGGGGGGGGTGCCTGTCTCTGGGCCGGCTGCCCCCACTGCAGCCCCACTGGCCGCCCCAGATGGAGCCTGCCAGGGCCTGGCTGCCGCAGCCCCTAGACCCAGGCTGGTCCAGGTGAGAGCCCAGGTGGGGAGCTGGGGCAGGCCCTACATGGAGTCTGCCCCACAGGGGAGCCAAGGGGTGGGGATGTTGTGGGGGGCAGTGAGGAGAGCTGGGGGGGCGGTTGGGAGATGAGGGGGTGAGGCCAAGAAACAACCCAGGCGTCCGGGCCCCCAGGCCACTGCTCTAACCGTGGTCGGCCAGGGCAGCCGAGCCCGGGCGTGATGGGGGGCAGGGTGGGGGGCTGGCAGGGGCAGGACCAGAACCCCCCAATTGGCAGAACATAGCACCGGGCTAGATCTGAGGGGGGGCAAGAGGCTGGGGCGAGGGGGCCAAGGAGGGGGAGCAGCAGACCCCTGGAGCCCCCACTCCCTGGTATTACTCCAGAGGGCCCTGAAATTCCTGCCCAAGGCTCTCCAGCCCCCCCCCCTTATCGCTGCCTCGGTCTCCCCCAGCCTCTTCGACGCCGTCTACCACCTGATCAAGAACCGGATCCACCGGCTGCCGGTGATCGAGCCCGTGTCCGGGAACGTCCTGCACATCCTGACGCACAAGCGCATCCTCAAGTTCCTCCACATCTTCGTGAGTGGGGGGGAGGCTGGGGGGCATCAGTGCCCCCCCGGCTTTGCTGAGCCAGCCCCACCCATGGGGGGTACGGGAGGGTGGCACCCCTGTGCGGGCAGCGACCTTGCAGTGCCTGCTGCGCCCAGGGGCTGGTGCAGGGGGGGGGCGTTAGGCCTGTCCGTGCGGGGGGCGTGGGGCGTGCAGCAGGGTGCACGGGGCGGGCGGCGGAGGGGTGGCCTGTGTTGGGGGCTGGCGCAGGCCGGGGCAGGGGGGGAGGGTTGCTGTGTGCAGGCAGACATGGCCGTGGGTCGGGTGTCGAGAAGTGTCTGCCTTTGGGCAGGGGGTGATGGAGGTATACAGGCGCGGGGGGGGGGGGGGTATTCGTGCAGCGGTTGCAAACGGGCACATGCCTGCAGCCCCCCACGTGTTACACGCAGGCATTTGTTATGCATGTGAAGGGCTGCATGCATGCAGCATGTGTGCATGGGGTGTGTGCATGCAGGGAGCATGCGGTGTGTGTGTGTGGGGGTTGTACGTTAGGGTTGTGCGTGTATGTAGTGTCTGTGTGGGGGGGTGTACGTGCAGGTTGTGTGTGCATGCAGTGTGTGGGGGGGGTGGTTTGTATGTGTGTGTGTGTACGTGTGGGTGGGTGTATGTGCGGGTTGTGGGTGTATGCAGTGTGTGTGAGGTGTACGTGCGGGTTGTGCGTGCATGCAGTGTGTGTGTGTGGGGTGGTGTGTACGTGTGTGTGTGTGTGTGTGTGTGTGTATGTGTGGGTGGGTTTATGTGCGGGTTGTGCGTGCATGCAGTGTGTGGGTGTGTGTGTGTGAGATGTACGTGCGGGTTGTGCGTGCATGCAGTGTGTGGGTGTGGGTGTGTACGTGCGGGTTGTGCAAGCACGCAGTGTGTGTGGGGGTGTACGTGCGTGCACGCAGTGTGTGTGCGTGTGTGTGGGGTGTACATGCGGGTTGTGCAAGCACGCAGTGTGTGTGGGGGTGTACGTGCGTGCACGCAGTGTGTGTGCGTGTGTGTGGGGTTTACATGCGGGTTGTGCAAGCACGCAGTGTGTGGGGGGGGTGTACGTGCGTGCACGCAGTGTGTGTGCGTGTGTGTGGGGTGTACATGCGGGTTGTGCAAGCACGCAGTGTGTGTGTGGGTGTACGTGCGTGCACGCAGTGTGTGTGCGTGGGTGTGGGTGTGTACGTGCGGGTTGTGCAAGCACGCAGTGTGTGGGGGGGTGTACGTGCGTGCACGCAGTGTGTGTGCGTGTGTGTGGGGTGTACATGCGGGTTGTGCAAGCACGCAGTGTGTGTGGGGGTGTACGTGTGTGCACGCAGTGTGTGGGGGGGTGTACGTGCGTGCACGCAGTGTGTGTGCGTGTGTGTGGGGTGTACATGCGGGTTGTGCAAGCACGCAGTGTGTGGGGGGGTGTACGTGCGTGCACGCAGTGTGTGTGCAGGGCATGTGCATGTACCTAGCACCTCACTTGCTGCACTGTACCATGGCCGGGGGGATCTGCTGGGCCGTTGCACTTGGCCTGATGCGAGGGAGCCCGGGACCAGCAGTGGGGGTTGGGGGGTGTCACCTCGTGCTGCCCTAGAGCGCAGAGCACTGCCCAGCGTGAGCCCGGAATGCAAACCCGAGCCCCGTCCCTGCCGGCCTAGCCGCCTCCGGCAGCAGAGAGCCCTCGGTGTGTGCCTGGAGCTGCCCCTGATCGCTGCCCTTCTCCCGCCGCAGGGGGCCATGCTGCCCAAGCCGCGCTTCCTGCACAGAACCATCCAGGAGCTGGGCGTGGGCACCTTCCGGGATGTGGCCAAGGTGCTGGAGACAGCGCCCGTCTACATGGCCCTGGAGATCTTCGTGGACCGCCGGGTGTCGGCGCTGCCCGTCACAAATGAAGCCGGTATGGGCAGAGACTCCAGGGCACACCGGGCAGCCCGTCTCCCTGGCCTCTCTGGTCCCGGTCCACCTCCAGGGTCCCCCCTCTGGGCTCCTGTAACGATGCTGGTTCTGGCGGGACCAATTTAGGACAAATTGCTCAAACAGGGCAGTTACAGCCCAAGGCTGGGGTTTTTCCACCTCTAAGGCAAACCAAACCAGCCAGACTAAGAGGACTTTGGTCTCAACCCCACTGGCTAACCGCAAGTCTCACAAGCAATTCTCTTAGACACTCCGGTTTCCCAGTATCACCACCAGTGCCACTCGTTATGGGGACAAATGGTTATGAAAACCAATACCCCAGTAAAAGAAAAAAGGTTCTCCTGATCCCAAAGGACCAAGCCCCAGACCCAGGTCAATCTACAAATCAGATCTTACCCACAAATCACGCTGTTGCCAATCCTTTAGAATCTAAAATCTAAAGGTTTATTCATAAAAGGAAAAAGACAGAGATGAGAGCTAGAATTGGTTACATGGAATCAATTACATACAGTGATGGCAAAGTTCTTGGTTCAGGCTTGTAGCAGTGATGGAATAAACTGCAGGTTCAAATCAAGTCTCTGGAACATCCCCAGCTGGGATGGGTCGTTCAGTCCTTTGTTCAGAGCTTCAGTTTGTAGCAAAGTCCCTCCAGAGGTATGAAGCAGGATTAAAGACAAGATGGAGATGAGGCATCAGCCTTTTATAGTCTTTTCCAGGTGTTAGAACACCTTGTCACGGAGTCCCCGGGCAATCTCTGGAACTGCTCCCCACAAAGCCAGTCAGGACTTTAGGGAGCCTCCTCTCTCTCGGAGCAGAGTGTCTTCAGGGCAAGAAGCTCACATGGCTTCACCTCCTGGGTCTCTCCTTGGAGCATTCAGCATCTGCCCCTCCGTGCGCTTCCCACAGCGAGTCTGCCCAGGCGGGGTCCTGGGGAAGCCAGAGGGTCCTGCACCCCCACTTTGCAGTCAGACGTGACTCTCAGCCAGCCAGTAAAACAGAGGTTTATGCGATGACAGGAACATGGTCTAAAACAGAGCTTGTAGGTCCAGAGAACAGGATCCCTCAGCCGGGTCCATCCTGGGGGGCAGCGAGGCAGACACCCCCGTCTGCCCTCACTTCCCGGCCCCAGCCAGCTCCAAACTAACTCACCCTCCAGCCCCTCCTCCTCTGGGCTTTGTCCCTTTCCTGGGCCAGGAGGTCACCTGAACTCTTTGTTCTCCAACACCTTTAGCTATCCCCTTGCAGGGGGGAAGGGCCCCGGCCATTAGTTGCCAGGAGGCAGAGTGTCGGCCATTTATGCACACTGGCCCTTTGCTCTGCAACAATCTCACCCCTAGAGACTTAAGAAATGCATAGGGGAAACTGAGGCACCCACACAGTATTCAGAGGAAACATTAAGAACAGCCCCACTTCATCACACACCTCTTTGTTCTTACTGTGGAAAATTACAGCAAAATGGATTCTGGAGTCACATGGGCCAGTCCCTGTATACTTTGCTGAGTTACAAGGCGTATTTGCCTTCTCTCAATGGGTTAATTGTATAGTGATGGTCCTTAATGGGCCATCAAGCAGGCTAGGCAGAGCTGACACCAACTTGTCTGGGATGTCACCCAGCAGCATAGCATAAGTTTGAAATACAGACAGTACAGAGCCAATATTCATAACTTCAACTACAAAACTGATACACCCATATAGACAGCATAATCCTAACCAGCAAACCAGAACCTTGTCTTAGACACCTCATTTGATCCCCTTTATACAAGATTTGGTGCTACTACAGGACTTTGGTTGCAACCATGTTCTATATGGTCCCAGATTATATCAATAATGTCACAGCTCCTCCAGCTGCCCTCCTTGGGTCCCCCAACCCACAGCCATCCTGAGCACCCACCGTCCCCTCCCCACGTCCCGCTGGGCCGTGCCCACCCCGCACCGGCACCGTCCTTGTCTTCCCCTGAGCCACGGCTCGCTCCCAGAATCGCTGTAGGAACCGGGGCTCCTTGGATCCCCCTTTGTGACCCACTGTCCCCACCATGCCTCGGCTGCCCATCTGACCCCAGTGCCCCCCACCGCCCTGCTCTGCCCCGCCAGTGACCCCGGCACTCTCTCTCTCTCCTTTCAGGGGAGGTCGTGGGCCTGTACTCCAGGTTCGACGTGATCGTGAGTATCAGCACTGGGGCTGGATCACTGGGCTCTGGGCAGCGGCCACGGGCCGTTACCTCCCCTCCCCTCCCCTTCACTCCTTCCACCCCAGAGGGCCGGGCAGGGATCCTTTCCCCGCCACCACAGTGCAGCCCCCTCTGGGGCAGAGCATGGCGGCTGTTTCACAGGGCAAGAGCTTGGGGGGGAGTGAAGGCGAATCCCCTAGCTCGGGCTGTGGGGTAGCAGGGACAGTGGGGCTAACCCCCCATATCACACAAGGGGGCAGGCATCTCTGGTGCCATGCCCAGGCCCTGACCACGGCCGTCTGTCCCCTGCCCCCAGCACCTAGCTGCCCAGAAGACCTACAACAACCTGGACATGAGCGTGCGGGAGGCGCTGAAGCGGCGAACGGTCTGCCTGGAGGGGGTGCTCACCTGCCACCCTCACGAGACCATGGGCGACGTCATCGACCGCATCGCAAAGGAGCAGGTAGGACTCCGATCCTGCTCCCGGCCTCCGTGGCCAGTGCTGGGCCGGGACCCTGGACCCGGGCCCCATCTGAGCGTCCGCCTGTCCCCCCGCTCGGCTTCATCTGTCCCTGGACTCGCTTCCCTCACCCCGACTCCAGCACTGCCCCAGGTCTCCTGGCAGATCCTCGGTGAGGCTCACCCCCTTTGTGACCCCCAACAGGGGTCTGTCCTCCCCCATGGGCTCTCGCTGACCCCGATCCACTGCCATATACCCCCAGTGACCCAGCCCCCACTGAGCGACCCCGATCCCCCGAGTACCCCCTGTCACGGAGTCCCCGGGCGATGCTCGGGAACTGCTCCCTACGAAGCCAGGCAGGACTCTGGGGAAGTCTCTTCTCTGTGAGCAGACTGTCTCCAGGGCAAGAAGCTCACACGGCTTCACCTCCTGGGTCTGACCTTGGAGCATTCAGCATATGCCCCTCCGTGCGCTTCCCACAGCGAGTCCGCCCAGGCGGGGTCCTGGGGAAGCCAGAAGGTCCTGCACCCCCACTTCGCAGTCAGACATGACTCTCGGCCAGCCAGTAAAACAGAGGTTTATTAGATGACAGGAACACAGTCTAAAACAGAGTTTGTAGGTACAGACAACAGGACCCCTCAGCCGGGTCCATTTTGGGGGGCTGTAACGATGCTGGTTCTGGCGGGACCTAACTGAGACTGCCAATTCAGGACAAATTGCTTAAACAGGACAGTTACGGCCCAAGGCTGGGGTTTTTCCACCTCTAAGGCAAACCAAACCAGCCAGACAAAGAGGACTTTGGTCTCACCCCACTGGCTAACCACAAGTCACCAAGCAATTCCCTTAGACACTCCAGTTTCCCAGTATCACCACCAGTGCCACTCGTTATGGGGACAAATGGTTATGAAAACCAATACCCCAGTAAAAGAAAAAGGTTCTCCTGATCCCAAAGGATCAAGCCCCACACCCAGGTCAATATACAAATCAGATCTTACCCACAAATCACGCTGTTGCCAATCCTTTAGAATCTAAAATCTAAAGGTTTATTCATAAAAGGAAAAAGATAGAGATGAGAGCTAGAATTGGTTAAATGGAATCAATTACATAAAGTAATGGCAAAGTTCTTGGTTCAGGCTTGTAGCAGTGATGGAATAAACTGCAGGTTCAAATCAAGTCTCTAGAACATCCCCCGCTGGGATGGGTCATTCAGTCCTTTGTTCAGAGCTTCAGTTTGTAGCAAAGTCCCTCCAGTGGTAAGAAGCAGGATTGAAGACAAGATGGAGATGAGGCATCAGCCTTATATAGTCTTTTCCAGGTGTAAGAACATCTCTTTGTTCTTACTGTGGAAAATTACAGCAAAATGGAGTCTGGAGTCACATGGGCCAGTCCCTGCATACTTTGCTGAGTTACAAGGCGTATCTGCCTTCTCTCAATGGGTCCATTGTATAGCTGATGGTCCTTAATTGGCCATCAAGCACGCTAGGCA
The DNA here is from genome assembly GCF_028017835.1 of Emys orbicularis. Taxonomy (NCBI): domain Eukaryota; kingdom Metazoa; phylum Chordata; order Testudines; family Emydidae; genus Emys; species Emys orbicularis. Next base: position 2,103,691 of record NC_088693.1, on the reverse strand, counting down.
GAGCTGACACCAACTTGTCTGGGATGTCTTCCAGAAGCATAGCATAGGTTTGAAATACAGACAGTATAGAGCCAATATTCATAACTTCAACTACAAAATTGATACACACATATAGACAGCATAATCCTAACCAGTAAACCATAACCTCATCTTAGACACCTCATTTGACCCCCTTTATACAAGATTTGGTGCCACTACAGGACTTTGGTTGCAACCATGTTCTATATGGTCCCAGTTCAAATCAATAATGTGACAGGGGCAGTGAGCCAGACACCCCCGTCTGCCCTCACTCCCCGTCCCCAGCCAGCTCCAAACCGAAACCCCCTTCAGCCCCTCCTTCTCTGCTGAGTTCCTTTCCCGGGCCAGGAGGTCACCTGACCTCTTTGTTCTCCAACACCTTTAGCATCTCCTTGCAGGGGGGAAGGGCCTGGCCATTAGTTGCCAGGAGACAGAGTGTCGGCCATTTATGCATACTAGCCTTTATCCCACCACCTAGAGACTTAAGAAATGCATAGGGGAAACTGAGGCACCCCTACAGTATTCAGAGGAAACATTAAGAACTGTCCCACTTCGTCACACCCCCTCTGACCGACTCCGATTCCCCCACATACCCCCTCTGACCCAGCCCCCACTGACTGATCCCGATCCCCCCACGATGCCCCCTCTGACCCAACCCCCCCACTGACTGACCCCGATCCCCCCACATACCCCCTCTGACCCAGCCCCCACTGACTGATCCTGATCCCCCCACGATGCCACCTCTGACCCAACCCCCCCACTGACTGACCCCGATCCCCCCACATACCCCCTCTGACCCAGCCCCCACTGACTGATCCTGATCCCCCCACGATGCCCCCTCTGACCCAGCCCCCACTGACTGATCCTGATCCCCCCACGATGCCCCCTCTGACCCAGCCCCCACTGACAGACCCCGATCCCCCCACGATGCCCCCTCTGACCCAGCCCCCACTGACAGACCCCGATCCCCCCACTGTGCCCGCTCCCTGCCCGCCCTGGCCCCATGGGTGAGGCTGACGCGGGTCTCCCTCGGCCGGCAGGTGCATCGCCTGGTACTGGTGGACGAGAAGAAGTCGCTGCGGGGCATCGTCTCCCTGTCCGACATCCTGCAGGCCCTGGTGCTGTCGCCCGCAGGTATCGATGCTCTTAACTCTTAAGCCCGCGACGCTCCGTCCTGTCTCCATCCGCACCCTCCATTTCCTCCGCTTCTCTCCGGCTCAGGTAGGCTCAGCCCTCGGCCTCCCCCCGCCGCCGCAGGCTGCCGCCTTGCCACCCCCACGGGCCGGGGTACGCTCCTGGGACCCCCGCCCGGCCGGCTCGGCAGATCTGTACTTGGCCTCACACGGCGCCACGTCCGGTCACCGCCGAGGGCTCCGTCCCGGCTCCCCTGGACTCGGAACCCCTGTGCCAGTGGGGGACCGGCCCCCACTCCGGCTGCAGGAGCTAAGGGCAAATCGCGGCCACCATTGCTGGGTGTGTGTATGTGTGTGTGTCACGGAGTGTGGGGGAGACCAGGCCCTGCACCCCCGGCTTCCAGCGATTCACCAGGACTCTCAGCCAGCCAGTAAAACAGAAGGTTTGTTTAGACGACAGGACCACAGTCCAAGACAGGTCTTGCAGGTACAGACAACAGGACTCCCTCAGTCAGGTCCATCTTGGGGGGCCAGGGGAGGCCAGAGCCCTGTCTGGGCTCCCCTCCATTTCCCCAGCCAGCTCCAAACTGAAACTCTCCAGCCCCTCCTCTCACCTTTGTCTCTTTCCCGGGCCAGGAGGTCACCTGATCTCTTTTTCTCCAACACCTTCAGTTGGCACCTTTGCAGGGGAGGGGCCCAGGCCACCAGTTGCCAGGAGACAGGGTGTTGGCCATTCTCTGTGCAGACACCATCACACTGGTCCTCTCGGGCTCTGCAACCATCACACCCCCTTATCCCCCCACCTAGAGACTTGAGAACTGCATGGGGGAAACTGAGGCACCCACACAGCACTCAGAGACAACATTAAGAACAGTCCCACTGCGTCACAGTATCTGCCTTGGTTTCGTGCCTGGCTGGGCACAGGGAGGGGTAGCGCCCACGGGCGGAACGCATTTAACGGCAGTTCTGCAGCAGGCTGCTTGGCAGAGCTTCCGAGAGGCCTGGGGCCCAAGCCCCCCCCCCCATGCCCCCGGGCACAGTGGGGCCTTTCCTCCGGCATGCGCCCACCTTACTGTCTGCCCCCCCCTTCAGCCAGTCACCTCAGTTCTGGGGCCAGAACGGGGGCCAGGGGCTGTGGATGGTGGGACGGGCAGGGTACTGGCCCAGGCGGGTGGAGGAGGGATGGCTTGGGGGCACTGGGCATGGGGTCTGCTGCCCGGAGGGCCCCGGTTCTAACCTGGCTGCGGGTGGCCCATATGCAAGCGGGAGCCGTTCTCAGCTGCCAGCCCTTTGCTGGCCCCGGGCTTGGGCAAATGGCCGGATCCCGCTGCCCGGTTTGGAGCCGTAGCCAAGGGGACAGGCTGGTTCCTGGCCTCCCCGGCGTCTTTAGTCCCATGACTCCTGCTCTCCGCAGTGGAGTGGGGCTGGGGCACTGGAACGGCCATGGGGCTGAGCTCTGCCGTCCGCCCGCCGGGGCGTTTGCCCAGCCAGCTGGGAGCACCCCAGGGAGGATGGGGCTGTGCCCGCGGGTGCGTTCTGCTGTGTCTGCACGTCTCCCTGAGCCACAGCGTCTGCACTGTTGGCCACGGGCCGGCAGTGGCTTGAGGTCACACTGAGGGTCTGGGGGGCAGCCCATGGCAGCTACAAGTCCCAGGGTGCAAAACCCTACCAGTGTATTGCATGCTGGGACCTGTCGTCTGAACAGGCCTGCAGTGGGTGCATGGAGACGCGGCTGGCAGGGCCGGGTCCCCTGGCAGTTGGCGGGGGGGGAGGAGGAGTGGGGGCAGCTGCTGCATCCTGGTAACCCCCATCCCTGGTTTTCTGCAGGCATCAGCCGGCATTCGCTCTGAAGGTGCCAGGGAGGGCTGCTGCCACGACTGTCTGGATGGCCCCTTGGTGCTGCCCGAGGGAGGACGGCCGCGTGGGAGGCCATGGCGGAGCCTGGCCGGTGACTCCGCTTCTGGGACTGTCTGTGCCTCGGGGTTGCTCTCTCTGGGAGCTGATGAGCGGCAGGACACAGGGAAGCCAAGCGGCCATAGACACGGAGCTGCCCCCTGGCACGCGCTGGGGCTGCGCTTGGCTTGGAACCTGGCCGGGCCTGGCCCAGGGAAGAGCTGCCAGGCCCCACAGGGCCGGGGGCAGGCGTCACGTATAAAGCAAAGCTCAAGTGACACGGGAGACGCCCGCAAAGTCCAGCCCCGCCACAGACCTCCCGGCCCCGCAGCCTCCTTGCAAGGCAAAGCGCGTCTGTCGCCTCAGCTCCGGTTCCGCCTGGCCGCTCCCTCCAGCGCTGGAGCTGGTGTATATAACGCCCCCGAGGAACGAGACTAAAGTGTCCCTTTCCCCGATGGCTTCCACCCCTCCGCTGTATTGGCATACTGCTTTATTAGTGCAGGGGGGTTGTTATTGTAGGGTCACTCGGGTGTGCCCCCCCTTGTTATTGTGGGGTTGCTCCCCCTGCGTTGTTGGTGGTTCTGGACGCTGAGCTCCGCACACTGGGTTGTTATTGGTGGGCAGCCCACGCTGGCTGGGTACTGTGGCGCTGGGCGGTGCGTGTTATTGTAGGGTAGCTGGTGAGCGCCAGGGGCCACGCGCGGGGGTACGTGTATTTAATTCGTGGCTGGCTGTGCCACTCCTCCTCCTGAACGCTGGGCATGTAACATCGTCCCTCGCCGGGCACCAGGCTGAGGTTCCTCATTGCTGCCCACTCTGCCCGTGGCACCCACCCGTGGCACCTTGTATCATGCCCCACAGGTGGCAAATACCCCTTCCCCCATCCTGACCCAGGGCCAACCCTGGAGCAAACGCCAGACATTATGGGCTCCTCTCCGGGTGCCCCCATGCCCGAGATTGGCCCTTGGCAGCGGGCTGTGAGCGTCCCAACTGAGCCCTCTGGCGGGCCAAGGCACCAGGTGGCGCTGGCATAACACGGGTCCAGGGGAATGGGCAGCGCGGCAGCTGGAGGGTCAGGCCCGCTGCTCTCCAAGCTGGGAACGGGCTGGCACCTGGCCTTGGTGATTATTTAGGGCAGCTGAGCTGGAGGGCACTAGCCACCCCAGAGCCCGAGCTCATCCAAGAGAGCCCAGAACTGAGGGTCACTAGCCAAAGGGGGGATGCCCCCCGCAGCGCCTGCTAAGCTGAACTGAGCCGAAACCGGCCCGCCGGGATCCCAGCCCGGCGCCTGGGACGCAGAATCCCACGGGACCATCAGTGGGTGGTGCCACCCAGGCCCAGGGCTCCCCGGGCGTTCCCAGCAGCCAGCCGTGGTGTGCGGCCAGAGCCCTGGGGAACCCCAGGCCAGGGGGCAGCCGTGGGGTGAGGGCGTGGCCAGGGGGCTGGCAGAGGTGAGAGGGCCCTGGGGGCAGCGCCGTGTCTTGCCAAGGGGAACCTTTTCCACGGACGCCATTGGGGGCAGCTCACTGTGGTGGCATCTGGTGCCTTCCAGCTGGGGGGGGCTCTGGGCCACCCTCCCCGACGGGCAGAGGGTAGCACCAGGGAGGAAACGGGCAAGGCGGGTAAGGGCCCAGGATGGTTTCTGGAGAGGGAGATCTCACCCTGTGGGGGTGGGGGCCTTTATCCCCCTCCCCACCCCACCCCGGGACGGCCAAGGGGTGATTGGGCTGGAGCACCCATAAGTGAGACGCCCTGTCCTGCTGACGGGGTGGGTTTGTCAGTGTAGCATGGGGCAGAGGCGGGTGGGGGGAGGTGGGGCAGTAGGGCAGGCCAGCCAGCCCCTGGCCCCAGGGCTCAGCGGGAGCCGGGCTTCCCTTGGGGCGACTCTGTCCAGGAGCATCAGGGGCCTGGCACACATGGGGCCAAGCTGGCAGCAGAGTGAGCCTGGCTCCTGGGAGAAGAACCCAGGGTCTCAGACCCACGGCAGAGCTTAGGCAAACCCCCATCCGCGGCTGGCCTGGGGTCGGGCCCCCCACTCCGGGCCAGGCCGCACTCCCCCATGCACCTCTGGCCTTTCCTTCTCCCTGGTCTGCTTTCGTTCTCCTGCCACAGAAACGCTGCTCGGGAGTGAGCCACAGCCTGGCGAACGCGGGGCCCCACTGCCCACGGGCACCCGGCTGGTTGGGGCTGCCACCGCCCGGCGACGTGCCGGTGTGGCAGCAAAGCCTGGGCTGGCAGCAGGCCGAGCCAAGGGGCTGGTTGCATTGCAGTGGGGGAGCCCGGGTCTGGGGGCCCAGCCCAGGAACTGCAGCCACGTGCCAAGCTGCCCCCATCACACCAACCTCTCGTCCCCCCCCCGACCTCCAAATCAGGCCCGTGCCCCCCCCCTGGCCTGGTGCTGCAGCTGAGCTGAGGTGGGTGCTCACTGGCCCCAGGGAATGGGGCCGCCCCCCACCACGCTCCACATCACTCACACCCAGCGCTGCAGGAGCTCAAGCGCCTGTTGCTTTATTGCTGCTCTCAGCTGGGCTACGGGATCCCCCCACCTGCCCCCGGGGCAGCGCTGGCTCCCCAGGCTGCCCCCAGCCCCCCGTCCCGAGCCCCGGCCGCCAGGGGGAGCTGGGAGTTTGCAAACACGGGGCAGGTTGCTCACCAGAGCTGTCCCTGCTTTGCTGCTAGCCCCAGGGCCTCAGGGCCACGGCGGGGATGAGTCAGGGTCAGCGTTGGGGTTCGAACCCAGGAGTCCTGGTGCCCAGCCCTGTGCGTTAGCCCCAGATCCAGGCAGCAGGCCGGTGGCAGAGGTTAATGGAGCTGCAGCCGAGCTCCGGCCGGGCCTGTCCATTCCGCAGGGTGGCACAGCTGGACGGGTCCCCCCTGGCGGCGCCCACGACAGAAATTGTCCCTGGGAGGGGGGGAAGGAGTGTGTGTGGGTGTCAGGGTTCCCTCCCCACTCTGAATTCTGGGGTACAGATGTGGGGACCCGCATGAAAGACCCCCTACGCTTATTTCTACCAGCTTAGGTTAAAAACTCCCCAAGGCACAAATCCTTCCCTTGTCCTTGGGCGGTATTGCTGCCACCACTAAGTGATTTAAACAAACATTCAGGGAGGGGCCACTAGAGCCCTACCCCCCTCCCACAAATATCCCCCCAAGCCCCTTCACCCCCTTTCCTGGGGAGGCTTGAGAATAATCTACCAACCGATATGTAAACCAGGTGAGCACAGACCAGACCCTGCGTTTTAGGACACTGAAAACCAATCAGGTTCTTAAAAGCAGAACTTTATTATAAAGAAAAAAGTAAAAGAAGCACCTCTGTGAAATCAGGATGGAAGATAATTTTACAGGGTAATAAGATTTAAAACACAGAGGATTCCCCTCTAGGCAAAATTGTAAAGTTACAAAAAAACAGGAATAAATCTCCCTCTTAGCATGGGGAAAATTCACAAGCTAAAACAAAAGATAATCGAACGCATTTCCTTGCCTTACTTACAGTGTTTGCAATCTTAGATGCTTATTTCAGGTAGGGGTTTAGGAGAAGTTTTTTTCCTGCCCTGGTCCGTCTCTGGCTGGGAGAGAAACGCAAAGAGGCACAAACAAAAACCTCCCCCGCAGATTTGAAAGGATCTTTTCCCCTTATTGTCCTTTTGGTCAGGTGCCAACCAGATTATCTGAGCTTCTTAACCCCTTACAGGTAAAGGAGGGATTTGATGCTCCCCGGAGCTGTATGTTTATGACAGTGGGGGAGGGCCTAGGTGGTGCTAGAGCAGCGGGGGCACATTGGGGCTTCTCCCTGGGGCAAAACCCACAACCCCTCCCTCCACCCAGCCCTGCACTCCCCCAGCCAGGAATGGGCAGCCCCGGGGCAGGGGGAGATCAGGGCGAGGGAGAGGGGGGCAAGCTGCTCTTTGGGGTGGTGTGAGGTCCCCAGACCCTGTTCAACCCCCCGTAACGTTGGAGAGCGACAGGCCCAGGAACACCCACTGATTCCAGCTACATTGAGACCCCACGGCTGCCCCACCCCCGCCAGCCGAGATCCCACCTCCAGCCTGACCCGTGGGCAGCTGCTGTCACCAGGGCCTGACGGGGAGAGAGCCGGGCCCAGGGCAGACCCGTCCTGCCCGGCAGGCCCAGGCGAGGGGAGGAGCAATGCAGGGTGGGCGCGCTCAGGGGGCCGGCGGCCGGGCAATGAACTGCAGGTTGATGGGCTTGTTGGGCACCAGGACAATGCGGGAGACAGACTTCACCTCCGTGCCCTGGGGGTCCGGCCGCAGCTCGAACGTCCGGGTGATCTGTAAGGAGAAGGAGACGTCATCTCTCCAATGCCCCAGAGCCCCCTTCTGCCCCCCCAGGGGGATTCTCCCCTGGTGGTTGTGCACACGGGCCCCGTCTGGGGGCTTGTGCCGTGGCTGGGGCAGTCGGCTTCTGCAGGGTGGGGGGACACTGAGCTCCCCCTCTTGGGGCATAGAGTCACGTAGCACCCCTGAGATCTGGGGGCGGCGCATCTCTCTGACGGGAGGGGGGGTGTCTGCAGCTCCGGCCCTCAGAGCACCCTGTCCTGCGGCCCGTGGCCAATTTCCCCCGTCCGCCCGCTGGCACCGCGGGGTCCCCACTCACCCTGGCCAGAGCCAGGTGCATCTCCAGCTCGGCGATGCGCCGGCCCAGGCAGCCGCGGACCCCGTAGCCGAAGGGGATGGAGCTGAAGGGGTGGTGGGCGGAGCTGTGGCCCCGGAGCCAGCGCTGGGGCAGGAAGCGCTCGGGCTCCGGGAAGCTGCTCTGGTCGTGCGCCATCGCGTAGTGAGCCAGGACGAAGAGAGTCTGATGGAACCGGAGACGAAGGAGGTGAGACCCGTCCCCGCGGCAACCCGTGGCCCTGGCAACGTGCCACTCCTCTTGGCGGCCACGGGCAAGTGAGGGACCAAAGCCCTGGGCGGAGGGGCTGGGGGCGCTGGCTAGATCTGGGCCTGAAGGGGGCTTAGTTACCAGCACCCCTTCTTCGGGACCTGTAGGCCCTGGGCTCCCCTGCCACAGCCCTGCCGGTGCCCCTCACTCCCGACCTGCAGCCCCTGCTAGCCCAGCCCTGGGCTCCCCCCCCCGAGCTCTGCCGGTGCCCCTCACTCCCGACCCGCAGCCCCTGCCAGCCCAGCCCTGGGCTCCCCCCCCAGCTCTGCCGGTTCCCCTCACTCCCGACCCGCAGCCCCTGCTAGCCCAGCCCTGGGCTCCCCCAGCTCTGCCGGTGCCCCTCACTCCCGACCCGCAGCCCCTGCTAGCCCAGCCCTGGGCTCCCCCCCCCGAGCTCTGCCGGTGCCCCTCACTCCCGACCCGCAGCCCCTGCCAGCCCAGCCCTGGGCTCCCCCCCCAGCTCTGCCGGTGCCCCTCACTCCCGACCCGCAGCCCCTGCTAGCCCAGCCCTGGGCTCCCCCCCCCGAGCTCTGCCGGTTCCCCTCACTCCCGACCCGCAGCCCCCTGCTAGCCCAGCCCTGGGCTCCCCCAGCTCTGCCGGTGCCCCTCACTCCCGACCCGCAGCCCCTGCTAGCCCAGCCCTGGGCTCCCCCCCCCGAGCTCTGCCGGTGCCCCTCACTCCCGACCCGCAGCCCCTGCCAGCCCAGCCCTGGGCTCCCCCCCCAGCTCTGCCGGTGCCCCTCACTCCCAACCCGCAGCCCCTGTTAGCCCAGTCCTGGGCTCCCCCCCCCACTTTAGACTGGTCCCCTTCCAAGCAGAGCTGGCTGCTGTGCCCAAGGGGGAGCTGGTTTTGTGCTGCCTTCCCGTGGTGCGTCTAGTTCCTTCAGCTCCTTCTCAGTGCAGCGCAGGGCTGGGCCCCGTGGGCCCCGCAGCCCAGAGCCCCCCACTCACGTTCTTCGGGAAGTGATAGCCTCCAATGACGACGTCCTTCTCCACCATGACCCTGGCGTTGGTGGGGACCACGGGGTACAGCCTGCCGGGCAGGGAGAAGAGACGGGGCTACGGCATGGGATGGGGCACGTGGCACGTGGCACGTGGCACGCCCCCCCCCCCCCGCGCAGAGCCGTTATCCCCATTGCACAGATGGAACCTGAGGCACAGAGTCCAAAGGACACAGGGCGTCTGTGAGAGCAGAGCACTGGAGGCTGAGTTGGAGGCGGTGCCCTGGCCGCTGGCCCATCCTTCTGTGCTGGCCAATGCCCCGATGGACGTTTGGTCCAGTACCGGGCTCTGGGTCACACCGGCGCTGGGCCATCTCCCTGGGACGTGGGGGGTGGGTGCTACCTGCGGTTAGTGAGGTGCATGGTGCTGTCACAGCCCCCATGTCACCCACCCTTCATGAGAGCTGCCCCGCCCCGCCCAGGGATGCCAACACACTGGGGCTGGGGGTTCTGCCAAGGGGGGACCCTCTCGGGCCAGGCCCTGGGGAGAGCCGGGGACGTACCTGAGCGTTTCCTTGATAATGGCCCGGAGCAGCGGCATCTTGGCGAGATCCTCGGCACCGGGGATCCGCTCTCTGGGCACGACACTGTTCACCTCCTGGTACAAGGAGATCTGGGTCTCTGGGGCCCTGGCCAGGTGGTAGAGGGCCCAGGACAAGGTGTTGGACGTCTGGGAGGGGCACAGCAGAGCCGGGGTGAGGTCACAGGGAGGAAAAGCGGGAGCAGGCTGTGACATACAGGGTGCCCCACGCTGCCTGATCCAGCCCCCCGCCCTGCCCCACATGGACAGCTCCTCTCAGAGCCAGTGGCTGCAGGACACCCCCCAAGCAAAGCCTTCAGCAGCTCCGAGCTCAGCGTAAACCCAGTTCTGCACGGCAGGGACTGCGAGCCCAGAAACCTCATGGCTGGTTGTTATGCTAGTGCCAACTGAGATGGGGGCCCCATCGTGCCAGGCGCTGCCCACACGACTACACAGATGGGGGCCCGGCTGCTGCCCAAACCCATACGGAGACGGGGTCCCTGGTGCACAGCCCAGACCCTTATGGAGACAGGGTCCCCACTGTGCCGGCTGCTGCGCAGACCCCTACAGAGACGGGGTCCCTGTTGTGCCAGGCACTGCCCAGACCCCATGGAGACGGGGTCCCCATTGTGCCAGGCGCTGCCCAGACCCCTATGGAGACGGGGGCCCTGGTGCACTGGGCACTGGCCAGACCCCTATGGAGACGGGGTCCCCGTTGTGCCAGGTGCTGCCCAGACCCCTAAGGAGACGGGGTCCCCGTTGTGCCAGGCGCTGCCCATACCCCTATGGAGACGGGGGCCCTGGTGCACTGGCCAGACCCTATGGAGATGGGGGCCCCGTTGTGCCAGGTGCTGCCCAGACCCCTATGGAGACGGGGGCCCTGGTGCACTGGCCAGACCCCTATGGAGACGGGGGCCCCGTTGTGCCAGGCGCTGCCCAGACCCCATGGAGACGGGGTCCCCATTGTGCCAGGCGCTGCCCAGACCCCTATGGAGACGGGGGCCCTGGTGCACTGGGCACTGGCCAGACCCCTATGGAGACGGGGTCCCCGTTGTGCCAGGCGCTGCCCAGACCCCTATGGAGACTGGGGCCCTGGTGCACTGGCCAGACCCCTATGGAGACGGGGCCCCCGTTGTGCCAGGCGCTGCCCAGAGACAGTCAGGGACAGCTCCTGCCCTAAAGAGCTCACCCTCTAAATAGACCCGAAAAAGGCAGCGAGGGGAAACTGAGGCCCAGAGGGGACGTGACTCACCCAGCAAGGCCGTGGCAAGCTAGGAATGGAGCTGAGGCCGGTCCGCTGCTCTACCCACTAGGCCCCATGGCCACAGAGTCCACAGCTACCCAGCGCGCTCCCTTTGGACCCACCACATCTGCCCTTGGGGTGCCCGCCCCGCCCCGTCCCTCCCCACACAGAGCAGCTCCTCAGCCACCCCACGCAATGGGGTTTGTGCAGCAGCCCCCGGGCCTGACCCCGCTGGGGCAGGGAGCCGGAAGGAGGCCAGGTGGCCGTCTCCGCCGCGCCGCCCTACCGTGTCCACACCGGCCAGCAGCAGCTCGGCCACGCTGCCGTACACCTCCTCCGGCGTCAGCCTGCCGCTGGCCAGCAGGTAACTCAGGTAGCCCGACACCTGCTCGCCTCGCTCCAGATGCCCCTCCAGCTCCTCCGTCTTCCTGTCAATCAGCTTCTTGCCTGCAGAGCCGGAGAGTCGAGCCCGGTCAGACCTGGCCCTCAGCGGGGGTGGGGGGCAGCTGGACTGTCGCACAGGGGAGGGGGAATCAGTGGGTCCAGATAAGCTGATCCTGTGCAGAGACGGAGGTGGGGGAAGGGGCTTGGGGACCATCAAGGGCTGCCCACAAAGCGACGGGGGTCACAAGCCCAGGTGATGCCCAGCTGTGAGCTCACTGCCAGGGCTCTCCCCAGACCCTGCCCAGCCGCCTCCGCGGTCTCTGGCTGGATCCCACCGCGACCCGCAACTCGGGAGCACCCCGATGGGCACGCCTCTCCCCCAATGGAACGGGGCTCCCCAGAGAGCCCCCTCCCGCATGTGCCAAGAGACGCAGACTCTCGGGCAGAGCATCTCCCTGCCAGGCAGGGCCAGGCGAGCCACTGTCAAGGGGGGGTCAGGGTGACAGCCTGCCCAGCCCAGTGCTATAGCACCAGAGACTGGGGCGTGGGGGGATCCTGGAGTCCCTCCCTCACAGGGATGGGTCATGAATTCATTACAGGGGCTAGCCGGGAGATTTCACTCTCCCCCCAGCTCCGTGCTGCACACCTCTGCCAGTGGGTACTTGAGGGGCTCCCTGACTGCGGATGGAGTCAGGCAGGGAGGGCACCAAGCCCAGGGCAGGATTGAAGCACGCCCTGCCGTAACTCGATGGAAAAGAGGAGATGAAGGGGGGATATGATAGAGGTCTATAAAATCATGAGTGGTGTGGAGAAAGAGAATAAGGAAAAGTTATTTACTTCTTCTCATAATATAAGAACTAGGGGCCACCAAATGAAATTAATGGGCAGCAGGTTTAAAACAAATATAAGGAAGTTCTTCTTCACACAGCACACAGTCAACCTGTGGAACTCCTTGCCTGAGGAGGTTGTGAAGGCTAGGACTATAACAGGGTTTAAAAGAGAACTAGATATATTCATGGAGGTTAAGTCCATTAATGGCTATTAGCCAGGATGGGTAAGGAATGGTGCGGCCATTCTTATGTTCTTAGGATAGGATCGAGTGGATCCTTGTTGCCCCCCAGGACTGACAGTGGCAGGGGGCCTGGGCTGTGCACCCCGGAGCAGATTGGTCTCCCTGTGCAAATTGTCCTGCCGCACATCTGAGCTGCAGCCAATCTCCCTGCAGCCCTCGGTCCCAGGGAGAGGGGCGAGCAGAGACCCTGAAGCAGCAGAATTCGCTCTGGCTGCCTGGGACCCCTCAAGGCCAATGGCTCCGTGTCAGCAACTCCTCCCAGGCCTGACAAACCCGCTCCAGCCAAGCCACCGCTCTCCTGGCGCTCACCCCGCAAGCGCCCGGATGAAAGCCGACCACACACGGGTCGCTAATATCGCTGCAAAACGTACAGACTCCTGCTACCTACGGAGCCGCGCTCAGACGGAAATTCTGTTCCCCAGCGTGGCACACGCCGACGCCCGTCCACCCCAGCTCCGACGGCAATTAATCATTGCAAAGCCAACCCCCTGGAAGCCCCATTTACATGGTAAGTCATCAAGAAATAACGGCGGTGGGGGGGGAGAAGTGAAACCAGCCGCGGAACAAGCAACGGGGGAGGAGTGGCCGTAGCTGTGGGGGCATTGCAAAGGCTGACGGGCCTATCTAAGACATGCAAAGGGACCCCGGGTTATCCAATCAAAGAGGAGCCTCCTGAAAGTACGTCTACACTGAATTAAAAACCCGCGGCCGGCCTGTGCCAGCCAACTCGGGCCGTGGGGCTGCCTCATTGCAGTGTGGATTTCCGGGCTTGGGCTGCAGCCCGACCTCTGGGACCCTCCCACTTTGCAGGGTCCCGGAGCCCAGAAGTCTTAGCCCGAGCCCTGTGAGCCCAAGTGAGCTGGCCCGAGCCAGCCGTGGGTGCCCCCCTGCAGTGTAGGGTGAGGATCCAGGGTCTGACTGAAAACCAGCAGCTCTGTCAAAACCTGCTTTGCTGTATAGGACCAGGAACCAGTGTAGACCCAGGCCTGCGATTTACACCCGGAACCTGTTCTGTTTCCATTTCTTATCTGCACTCACGTGTAGCCTTTGCTAATCAACGTCCAGTTGTTCCACTATAAATATGCTTCACTGCCCGTGCTAGTACAAGGACCCAATCCTGGCTGGTGCCCATCCAGCTGCGTGGACCCTGTCTCTCTGCAGACAGCTTGCCCCAGTGCCAGGGGCGGGCTATTCCCGAGAGGCTCGGGGGGGGGGGGGGGGTGTCTGTCACTAGCCTGCTGTAACGAAGTGGGACTGTTCTTAATGTTTCCTCTGAATACTGTAGGGGTGCCTCAGTTTCCCCTATGCATTTCTTAAGTCTCTAGGTGGTGGGATAAAGGCCAGTGTGCATAAATGGCCGACACTCTGTCTCCTGGCAACTAATGGCTGGGGGCCCTTCCCCCTGCAAGGGTATGCTGAAGGTGTTGGAGAACAAAGAGATCAGGTGACCTCCTGGCCCGGGAAAGAGACAAAGGCCAGAAAGGAGGAGAGTTTCAGTTTGGAGCTGGCTGGGGACAGGGAGTGAGTGCAGACGTTGCTGTCTGGCTCGCTGCCCCCCAGAATGGACCTGGCTGAGGGGTCCCGTTCTCTGGACCTACAGGCTCTGTTTTAGACCGTGTTCCTGTCGTCTCATAAACCTCTGTGTTACTGGCTGGCTGAGAGTCACGTCTGACTGCGAAGCGGGGGTGCAGGACCCTCTGGCTTCCCCAGGACCCCCCTGGGCGGACTCGCTGTGGGAAGCGCACGGAGGGGCATATGCTGAATGCTCCCAGGAGAGACCCAGGAGGTGAAGCCGTGTGAGCTTCTTGCCCTGAAGACGGTCTGCTCCGAGGGAGAGGAGGCTCCCCAGAGTCCTGACTGGCTTTGTGGGGAGCAGTTCCAGAGCATCGCCCGGGGACCCCGTGACACCTGCGCACAGAGGGCAGGGCTGGGAGATCTGGAAGCCAGGACTTGGTTTCAGGGAGCTGAGCTGCAGCAGGCAAAACTGCTCCCCCCCGAAGGGCCGGGGGTGGGGCCGCGGCTCCCAGCCCTGGACCGTCCCAGCGATGCCAGGGTGGCGCCTGGCCCGGCTCCCCGCCCTGGGCACAGACCGAAGGCGAAGATGGTGTCCCAGCTCTCCAGGTAGCGGTTCCAGAAGGGCAGCAGCTCCCGGCTCCACCGGGGCATGACGGTGGCGAAGATGGAGTTCTTCAGCATGAGGCCGATGGCGTCGATGAAGCGCCGCGTCTCTGCGGGGATCTCCCGCTCCAGGCACCCGATGCGGGTCTCGAAGAGGATATAGGAGATGCCTGGCGGGAAGGAGAGGAGAGCGGCTGCTATGGGCCCTGAGCACAGACAGGGCGAGGGGCACAGGCCCGGGAAGCAGCACGAGGCTGCAGTAGGTCCGTCTGGATGCACTAGGGGGCAGCATGCAATGGCCCACGGGGACCCCTGAGCCCCATCCTTCCCCCCGAGCCGCCCCCTTGCCACCTACCTTCCAGGGCGAATCTGTAGAGCAGGTTGGCCACGTCCCCCACCAGGACCCCCGAGGGGCTCCCCGCCCTCTCTGCCTGCAGCCGGACCATCAGGTCCGACACCACCTCGTTGATGGCCCCCGCGTACAGCATGGCCTCCGACGGCTTCAGCATCCGCTGGTTGAGGACCTGGCGCAGACGGTACCAGCGTTCCCCTTCCCTGGGGGAGAGGCAGGAGATGGCTCAGCGCCCGCCCACGCCGAGGGGCAGCTGGGAGCGGGACGCCGAGCTGCCCCCCCGGCACACGCGGGGCTGGCAGGGAAGAGCCGAGAGATGAAGGGAAGGCCGGGAACTCCCCTATAACACCGGGGGTCGCTTTTCCTTCCCAAGGTAGAGCCTCCCCCCAATTCCAGCTGCGCCCGCTGTGTGCCCCCCACTTCCCCTCAAGAACCAGCCCTGCACCCGGAGAGCCCCTGCCACAGTGCCAGGAGAGGGGGACAATTGTACCAGGGCACTAAACCCCCTGCTCCAGGGCATGACCCAACCACAGACTCTCGGGCATGGAGGGAAACATCCCGCGGGCCGGTTATTCCAGAAGTGCCCACTGGGGGGGGGGGGGGGGGGGTCCTGGTCAAACCCCAGTGCCTCTGTCCCTCCACCTCCCTGCTGCCCGTAACACCGGTCTGACCCCGTCTGGGGTCCTGACCCTCCTCAGCTACGGGCCCTGCGCCCAAGACCACGGAGCCTCGGTCACTAGCGGGACCCAGCCGGCATCACCAGAAATGATCTGTGATGAAAATTTCAACAGAAACTCCCACGTTTCCCCAGCACCAAAACCTTTCGGCCCAATCCTCGACTTCGCCCCAATTTCCTGCTCTCCGACCAACCATTTAGAAGCAAAACGTTTTTCGAAAACCTGCCTTTCCATGGGAAGGGAAAGCGTCCTGCCGCTCTGCAAGGCCGAGGCGTGGGAGAACAGGCCGCTTGCCCCCCCAAATTAACACGTTGGCTCGAAGCTTTTCGTTCCAAAAGAAAATTGCGGAAAATCTGGGCTGACGCAGTAAAACGTTCACGTCGTGGGGGTTTTTTGCAATGGATTTCGATTCTCTAATCACAATCATCACCTGCCTTTTGATGGACAGGCCTTGTAGCCAGCCCAGCGGGAGTTCCCCGCAAGGGAAATGACTCACATGGGGAAAACCAGGTCAGCCGTGACCCGTTAATCCTGCCATCTCTTGCACACCTGGCCTTGATTCTCTGTACAGCTTTGGCAGGCCGTGCTGAGCCTTCGGGACGGAGCAAAGGCAAGTGTCCAAACGCAATGCTGCCTGGGTACCAGCACTACCAGTCAGTCACCCGAGTAATGGCACTACTCTCGCTAGCCCACACGGGAATCACTCCGTTCCCTAGAGCCGTGTTTCTCAGCTTGCTGCCTTCCTCAACTGGGCCAGGGAGCTCTCAGGGCCTGGGCGCCGGTCCATGGACCGGTCGTGGAGAAACACCGGCCTAGAGGGTCCGAAGGGACCATTAGATCAAGTAGTCTCACCTCCTGCCTATGGCAGGCCATTCTATCGTATGCGGCTGCTCGGGACTCCAGCCCTGTATTGACTGGGGGCCCATACGATGTTTGCATTGCAGTGGCGCTTGGGAACGCCTTGATCATTGGACTCACTCGGTGAACGGGCCGTAGGGCAGCTGCCTGATATCCCGATGCTCCTTCCACAGGGCCATGTCGCTCCTCATGGGGTATTTCCCCTCCTGCCTCAGCAGTTGCTCCAGGATCTCCGGGCTCCCGATGTTCACGTTCTTGTACTTCCCAAAGGTGGATTTCCACATGGGGCCGTAAAGCTTCCGGAACAGCACCTGCAATTCACGACAGCAGGTTGGCCCCGACCGGCCCGCCAGCCCCCCCTGGAGGATGTAGCCTTGCATTGCTGGGCTGCCACTTCCAATCCAGCCCCAGGGCGGGAGTGACCAGACACCACAGTGATGGTCGGGGAGCAGAGGGCTTTACCTCCCCATGCTCCAGCGGGCCAGCCAGAAACCTCCCTGCAGTCCATAGTAAAATTCAATGTCCCTGGGCACTGGGCTACTTCCCTTCCTGAGAGGTTGCATTTCGTTTTGGGAGTGGGGCGGCATATCTGAATGTTACCACCGAGAACCTCAGATTCCACCCTGGCGGACACTGGGAGATTCCTACCCCGAATCTGCCCTTTGCTGGTAACAACGCCTAGGCGCTCTCCGAGACGGAGGTGACAGGAGAAGGCGGGCTGGCACGAGTCACCTGGCAGCACACCCAGGTGGTCCACCCAAGAGATTTAAAGGAGCTATAGAACAAGGGGCCAAGCTGTTAGCAACCCCCCACAATCTCTCACTAAAAAACGGCCCTGGTCCCGGAGACCTGGAAAGCAGCGAATGCTGTCGCTATCGTTTTAAAAGGCTCTTGGGGCGATTGGGGGAATTCCAGTTGATATCTGGCATGTTGGCTGAAAGGAGAATTAAAAACAAAACAACAAAACACCGGAAGATCCTGCTTGGAGCAGCTCTGCCCGGCCCGGATCTGCCAAGCCAAGCCGCGCCTCACTGATCTCTGACCATTTTGGCCGTGACGAGCAAGGAACGGATAAAGGAGACCAGGTGACACAATGTATCGAGATTCCAAAAGGCCTTGGACAAGGTCCCATACAAGTAGCCACAAAAGAAGCGAAATTGTCCTGGAGCAAGAGGCAAAGTATTGTCGTGGCACAAAAACAGGCCAGGAGTCAGACAGCAAAGAACAGCATTAAATGGTCCATTTCCATTTAATGGTTGGGGTGTGGGGTGCAGCGGGGGCTCAGGGCAGGGAGTTGGGGTGCAGGAGGGATGTGGGATGCGGCAGGGGGCTCAGGGCAGGGGATTGGGGTGCAGGCTCAGGGCAGGGAGTTGGGGTGCAGGAGGGATGTGAGATGCGGCAGGGGCTCAGGGCAGGGGATTGGGGTGTGGGGTGCAGGCACGGGGCTCAGGGCAGGGAGTTGGGGTGCAGGAGGGATGTGGGATGTGGCAGGGGCTCAGGGCAGGGGATTGGGGTGCAGGCACGGGGCTCAGGGCAGGGAGTTGGGGTGCAGGAGGGATGTGGGATGTGGCAGGGGGCTCAGGGCAGGGGATTGGGGTGCAGGCTCAGGGCAGGGAGTTGGGGTGCAGGAGGGATGTGGGATGTGGCAGGGGCTCAGGGCAGGGGATTGGGGTGCAGGAGGGATGTGAGATGCGGCAGGGGCTCAGGGCAGGGGGTTGGGGTGTGGGGTGCAGCGGGGGCTCAGGGCAGGGAGTTGGGGTGCAGGAGAGATGTGGGATGTGGCAGGGGGCTCAGGGCAGGGGGTTGGGGTGTGGGGTGCAGGCACGGGGCTCAGGGCAGGGAGTTGGGGTGCAGGAGGGATGTGGGATGCGGCAGGGGCTCAGGGCAGGGAGTTGGGGTGCAGCGGGGGCTCAGGGCAGGGAGTTGGGGTGCAGGAGGGATGTGGGATGTGGCAGGGGGCTCAGGGCAGGGGATTGGGGTGCAGGCACGGGGCTCAGGGCAGGGAGTTGGGGTGCAGGAGGGATGTGGGATGCGGCGGGGCTCAGGGCAGGGGATTGGGGTGCAGGCACGGGGCTCAGGGCAGGGAGTTGGGGTGCAGGAGGGATGTGGCAGGGGGCTCAGGGCAGGGGATTGGGGTGCAGGCTCAGGGCAGGGAGTTGGGGTGCAGGAGGGATGTGAGATGCGGCAGGGGCTCAGGGCAGGGAGTTGGGGTGCAGGAGGGATGTGGGATGTGGCAGGGGACTCAGGGCAGGGGATTGGGGTGCAGGCACGGGGCTCAGGGCAGGGAGTTGGGGTGCAGGAGGGATGTGGGATGTGGCAGGGGACTCAGGGCAGGGGATTGGGGTGCAGGCACGGGGCTCAGGGCAGGGAGTTGGGGTGCAGGAGGGATGTGGGATGCAGCAGGGTGCTCAGGGCACGGGGTTGGGGTGTGGGGTGCAGCGGGGGCTCAGGGCAGGGAGTTGGGGTGCAGGAGGGATGTGAGATGTGGCAGGGGCTCAGGGCAGGGAGTTGGGGTGCAGGAGGGATGTGGGATGTGGCAGGGGCTCAGGGCAGGGGATTGGGGTGCAGGCACGGGGCTCAGGGCAGGGAGTTGGGGTGCAGGAGGGATGTGGGATGTGGCAGGGGGCTCAGGGCAGGGGGTTGGGGTGTGGGGTGCAGCGGGGGCTCAGGGCAGGGAGTTGGGGTGCAGGAGGGATGTGAGATGTGGCAGGGGCTCAGGGCAGGGAGTTGGGGTGCAGGAGGGATGTGGGATGTGGCAGGGGCTCAGGGCAGGGGATTGGGGTGCAGGCACGGGGCTCAGGGCAGGGAGTTGGGGTGCAGGAGGGATGTGGGATGCAGCAGGGTGCTCAGGGCAGGGGGTTGGGGTGCAGGAGGGATGTGGGATGTGGCAGGGGCTCAGGGCAGGGGATTGGGGTACAGGCAGGGGGCTCAGGGCAGGGAGTTGGGGTACATAAGGGGTGTGGGATGCAGCAGGGTGCTCAGGGCACGGGGTTGGGGTGTGGGGTGCAGCGGGGGCTCAGGGCAGGGAGTTGGGGTGCAGGAGGGATGTGAGATGTGGCAGGGGCTCAGGGCAGGGAGTTGGGGTGCAGGAGGGATGTGGGATGTGGCAGGGGCTCAGGGCAGGGGATTGGGGTGCAGGCACGGGGCTCAGGGCAGGGAGTTGGGGTGCAGGAGGGATGTGGGATGTGGCAGGGGGCTCAGGGCAGGGGATTGGGGTACAGGCAGGGGGCTCAGGGCAGGGAGTTGGGGTACAGAAGGGGTGTGGGATGCAGCAGGGTGCTCAGGGCACGGGGTTGGGGTGTGGGGTGCAGCGGGGGCTCAGGGCAGGGAGTTGGGGTGCAGGAGGGATGTGAGATGTGGCAGGGGCTCAGGGCAGGGGATTGGGGTGCAGGCACGGGGCTCAGGGCAGGGTGTTGGGGTGCAGGAGGGATGTGAGATGCGGCAGGGGCTCAGGGCAGGGAGTTGGGGTGCAGGAGGGATGTGGGATGTGGCAAGGGCTCAGGGCAGGGGATTGGGGTGCAGGCAGGGGGCTCAGGGCAGGGAGTTGGGGTACAGAAGGGGTGTAGGATGCAGCAGGGTGCTCAGGGCAGGGGGTTGGGGTGTGGGGTGCAGCGGGGGCTCAGGGCAGGGAGTTGGGGTGCAGGAGGGATGTGGGATGTGGCAGGGGGCTCAGGGCAGGGGGTTGGGGTGTGGGGTGCAGGCACGGGGCTCAGGGCAGGGAGTTGGGGTGCAGGAGGGATGTGGGATGTGGCAGGGGCTCAGGGCAGGGGATTGGGGGCAGGCACGGGGCTCAGGGCAGAGAGTTGGGGTGCAGGAGGGATGTGAGATGCGGCAGGGGCTCAGGACAGGGGATTGGGGTGCAGGAGGGATGTGGGATGTGGCAGGGGGCTCAGGGCAGGGAGTTGGGGTGCAGGAGGGATGTGAGATGCGGCAGGGGGCTCAGGGCAGGGGGTTGGGGTGTGGGGTGCAGGCACGGGGCTCAGGGCAGGGAGTTGGGGTGCAGGAGGGATGTGGGATGTGGCAGGGGCTCAGGGCAGGGGATTGGGGTGCAGGCACGGGGCTCAGGGCAGGGGGTTGGGGTGCAGGAGGGATGTGAGATGCGGCAGGGGCTCAGGGCAGGGAGTTGGGGTGCAGGAGGGATGTGGGATGTGGCAGGGGACTCAGGGCAGGGGATTGGGGGCAGGCACGGGGCTCAGGGCAGGGAGTTGGGGTGCAGGAGGGATGTGGGATGTGGCAGGGGGCTCAGGGCAGGGGATTAGAGGGCAGGGTGCAGGAGGGCTTCGGGCTCTGCCTGCTTCCCTGCCTGCCCCAGCTCCGCACCGCTCCGCTCTGGGAAGCAGCTGGAACCATGTCCCTGCGGCCCCTGGGGGAGGGGGGACGCAGGGCTCTGCGCGCTGCTTGCCGCTCCTCCAGGTAGCTCCCCCAAAGCTCCCATTGGCTGCGGTTCCCTGTTCCCAGCCAATGGGAGCTGCGGGGGGGGGGGGGGGTGCCTGGAAACCAGGGCAACACACGGAGCCCTCTGCTCCCTCCCCTCCCCCTGGCCGCAGGGACGTGATGCCAGCTGCTTCAGGGAGCGGCGCGGGGCTCGAGGGGGGCAATCCCGCGGGTGTAGTTTGCCCACCCGTGGCCTGAAGGTAGGCCGGGGGGCGGGGGGAGGAGCACGGGCCGCTTGGCGGGCCGCAGGAAATAGCCCTGTGGGCCGCATGCGGCCCGCGGGCCACATGTTTGAGACCCCTGGTCTAAATGAACTGTATCGACTCACGAAAGGGACCTGGGCAGTACTGTAGACCGTGCAATGCAGACCTCTGCTCAGCGCACAGCTGCGGTCAAAAAAGCAACCAAGCCGTTCAGCTGTATAAGGAACGGGAGGGGAATAATGATGGGGAATTCTCTTGTACCATTGTCTAAACCAGCCGGGCAGCCGCACCCGGACGCCGCGTGCATCGCATCGCAGAGAAATCCACCGCAGAGAACAGAGAGAAAGAGCCAAAGCGATTAGTGGAAGAAGAGATTTCCACCTGGAGAGAGACTGGAACAGTCACCTGGAGCGGGAGGAAGAGGAGGCGGGGCTGAGGCGTATGAAGTAAGGAAGGGCAGAGAGGTGGCAGATCAGGTGCTGCTGCGGACACTCCCTCGGAACGGAAGAACAAGGAACATTCACCGCTTCAGACCAGTCAGGAAAGCTCTTGTCACGCCAGGCGGATCAGGGCTGTGTGCTCACTGCCGCTAGCCACCACGGAGGTGGAGAGCTTCGCAGGACTTCTGACCCGATCGGAGACTCTTCTCCAGGCAATGAGCACGGCCCCAGTGACGCCTGGCAGGATTCGACAGAGATCCTCCTGCATCGAGCCCCGAGCAGGTTATTCCAGACTTGTCACTAGGGGGTTCTGGCACCTTGCTCTGAACACTGTCGGAGATGGGGCCCGTAACTAGCTGGATCTGGGGGCTGAGCCAATGTGGCAGTGCCTGTGATCACACTACCGGGCATTATGCTTGGACTGAAGCAGGGAAAGATGGGTTTCAGTGGGAGTCAGGTTCCTAAATACCTTTGAGGGTCTGGGCCACAGTCCCTGACGATCTCACAATCTAGGGCCCCGATCCTATGCATGTGGCCCGCTGAGCCCACTACAGGATCAAGGCCTACGCTGAGTAAAAGCATAAAAAGACCCAACACTGTGCAAAGCAAAGCTAAAGGGCATTTCCCCTCTCGGCTGGTTAGTTTGCAGGAGAACGAAGCCTTATGTGGAAACGTGACCGGCAGGCTGTGACCGAGACCCCGCTGGCACAGATAAGGGCACGTCAGTTATGGCACCACCGTCTGTTCTCGCGGCTTCATCAGAACAAAGCAAAGTTGCAACATATTCCAAAAACCAGCCTCTCTTCAGGGCTCCCGTGCAGAACGTTTCCCCCCTCTCTGGCTATACTAGCCCTGAGAAGTCAGGATGGGCACCTTGCAAATGCCCAGAACAATAATCCTACAGCTACGTCACCGGAGTGGAAGGAAGCAGGTCATCGGCCTAGACACGCACGTATGCGTTTGCCATTCACCATCAGTTCCGCTTCCCCACCTTGAGAACATTCAGATGGGTTTTCACTTGCTGGATTTAGTAACCTAGTTGCTGATCACACATTCCTCTGTCCCAGGACTGGCAGCAAACACACTGCGGCCCATGGGGCGTACATCTGCATTTCCAGTGGGGAGCGGTCCTTACTCACAAGCATGGCTACTGGACTTCTTGCCTGAGGCAGGACTCCCTGACTGAGCAAAAACTCGCAGGACTGGATGCTTACTGAGTAGGTTCACCCTCTGTGCTAAGCCCTGTTCAAAGGAATTGCACCATTCAGTTCCAACTTGAAAAGCAACCTAGCAACGTCAGTGAATTCAGCAGAAAGGCTGGGAACCTGCTGGGAAGAGGGATTATTTCACTTTGACAAAGAACGCGTAGAATATCTGCTTGGCTGAAAGCCGCACAGGAGGCGGACCGTGTAAAGCCTGACCCTGCTCATTACCGTTTGCGTGGGCTCATTATGTTGCTTGTTCTCAACATAGCAATTGGGATGGCCAGAAATGTCAAGGTCTCGTGCCAGATTCTTATAACTAAGGGTACGTCTTCACTACCCGCCGTATCGGCGGGTAGCAATCGATTTATCCGGGATCGATATATCGCGTCTCGTTAAGACGCGATATATCGATCCCCCGAACGCGCTCCCCGTCGACTCCGGAACTCCACCAGAGCGAGCGGCGGTAGCTGTGACGAAGTGGGGGGTTTTCTGCGCAGTCGACGGGGGAGCCGCGGCCGTCGATCCCGCGCCGTCTGGACCCCAGGTAATTCGATCCAAGATACTTCGACTTCAGCTACGCTATTCGCGTAGCTGAAATTGCGTATCTTGGATCGATCCCCCCCTCAGTGTAGACCAGCCCTCAGTAACTAAGTGGTCTCTATTTATACCCCCATCTGTACATCATGTAGAAATGCACCCAACCTCTTAAGGGCTCCTGGCTTTGCCAGGGGATGTTGCGAAGGCCAAAACTGTAACTGGGTTAAAAAAAAACCCAAGAGTTAGATAAGTTCATGGAGGATAGGTTCACCAATGGCTATGGTGGCCAGGGAGGCAACCCCACGCTCTGGGCGCCCTTAAACCTCTGACTGGCAGATGCTGGGACTGGACAACAGGGGATGGATCACTCGATAATCACCCTGTTCTGATCATTTGCTCTGAAGCATCTGGTATCAACCACTGTCAGAAGACAGGATAGTGGGCTAGGTAGACCATTGGTCTGACCCACTATGGACGTTCTTACGATCTTATTAAAAAAATACAACTAAGGAAATTCCCAGGCAAAAAACTTTGTTAAGCTGCAGTTAAAGTTTTGAATGAGTTTTGAAAGTGTTTGAAAAGAACATTCCCTTTTCAAGCTCTCTCGCTCACACTCAGACCCCCTCCCCTTTGGAAAGCCTGGAAAGAGACCACCAAATCCTGCATCGTGGCAGGGGGTTAGACTAGGGCAGGGTTCTCTACCGGGGGGACACAGAGATCTTCCAGGAAGTACATCAACTCATCTAGAGATTTGCGTGGTTTTACAACAGGCTACATAGCAAGCACTAGCGAAGTCAGTACAAACGAAAATTCCATACAGACACTGACTTGTTATGACTGCTCTGGACATTATACACGGAAATGTAAGAGCAATATTTATACTCCAATTGATGTATAATTCTATGGTAAAAATGAGCAAGTCAGCCATTTTTCAGGAATAGTGTGCGCTGGGATACAAAATCAGACCCAAAAATACAAAAGTGAGCAGGTAGTTTTTAAGTGAGGTGAAACTTGGGGGTACACAAGACAAATCAGCCTCCTGAAAGGGGGCCAGTCTAGCAAACCGCTGGACTAGCTGACCCTTGCTGTCCCCTCTAACCCTACGGGCCTAGGACTGTACGAAATGCAAAGTGTGCGTTTCACTTTAAAATAGCAGCACCCATGGGGACACCTGGAAATGCAAAGTGAAGGTTGTCCCAGCCGCCTAGTCTCTGTCCACAGAATGGCCAGCTGCAATCCAGGAGACAATCAGCTCCTCAGATAACCAACAACTTCATCACACCAGTCCAGTTTTCAAGGGCATTGCTAGCTGCTAGCTTTCAGTGTTGCCTGGATCTGCCAAATGAGTCTGACTGCTTCCTGTGTTAGATTTATGAGGCGGCCTTTTTGTTTCAAACAAACACCTGGATTCCCCAGCACCTCCCTACTGTCCCCGGCATCACATGCCCCCTGGGGAAGCACAGGATTGTCATAGACTGTGTTTGTGGGCGGGGGTCCCTGGAGCTGCTCTTGTCCACATGCTCGTAGGCTGCAATTACCCAGGCAGAGACGCGGGGCAGCCTGTCAGGGCTTTGGCATTCAGCAGAGCACGGGAGTTCATAACAGCATGGGCTCGGCCATTCCATTTTGAAGGGGAGTCGGTCATTAGCCATACATACTACTCTACACTACAGATAGGGAAACTGAGGCACAGAGCATGGACATGACTGGCTAAAGAGACATAAGACATTCCTCCTTCATCCCCTTCCCCCCAAGTTCCTCACTGTGAGAAACAGCCCCCTCCCCGGGTGTGCATTTAAGTGAGGAGGACTTTAGCAGCTGCTAAATATTCCAGGGTGCCCTGAGAAGGAGAGGTGACTCTTTCTCTCCAGCTGGTTATTTGGGTTGCCCAGGATGACTGGACACAGAGCAGAACCTGAACCCGATTCTTCTTTGAACTGAGACCAGGAGATCCTGGACACACTTCATTGATCCCAAGGCCAGAAGGGATCGTTGTGATCAGCTAGTCCGACCTGAGGTGTCATCCGAGCCCCAGAACTTCCCTGAATTAATTCCTGTTTGAATTACAGCAGGTGTCTTAGAAACATCCAGTCCTGATTTTAAAATTGCCTGTGACGGAGAACCCACCACACCCCTGGGTACGTTACCTTCACTGTCAAAAAGTTACTCGTTATTTTCAGTCTGAATTTGTCTAGCTTCATCTTCCAGTCACTGGGTCTTGTTAGACCTTTGTCTAGTAGACTGAGGACAGGGGCACCATTTCAGATGGGGGGAGGGAAGGGGGCAACTTTAATTGTGATTCCAGGGGCATCTACTTGAGCATCTGAAAACTCTAGGGTTTTTTTGCAGATAACTTCGAAATGAGCTGACAGGAGCGCTGTATCTAATTCCCATACAAAGAAAGAAAATTAAATATTAGACCCACTCAGCTCTAATATGAACACGTTCTGACATCTTGTGACAAGTCACTTTAGGGACACTGGTTAGATTTAAAATTTTAATGTACATTCTTACCCTTGAATACAACAATTGAAATACTTGTAGAAAAATCGAGATGACTTTCTATCACTTTTTTGCTGTTCACCAAGCTTGGAATAGATCATTTAGCTTTTGGAAACATCCGACTAGGGGAAGGCCCCGTGAGTTTATACTGCACCTGCCTGGGGCTCTAGGGGTGTTACCCCGCTACAAATTATAGACTAGATAGAAACTGACTTTAAACGGGAGTGAAACTGACACTCTCAAGTCACTGTCACAGAACTGCCAACCCCAAATGTTCAAAAATCATGAATCAGGCACACCAAAAATCATGAGATTGGCTTTAAAATCATGAGCTTGCATAAAATAATAGATTTGGGGTTCTTTTTATTTGCCTTGTTTTTTGAGCCTTGAAGATGCATATTTTGAAACTTTCTCCACAGCCACGGGAGCTAGACACTTCATTTTTCTTTAAGAATGAAGGCTGAAATCATCACGTATGAGCTGGGACTTAGGAAAACTGTAATTATCATATAACAGAGGGGTAGCCGTGTTAGTCTGGATCTGTAAAAAGCAACAGAGAGTCCTGTGGCACCTTATAGACTAACAGATGTATTGGAGCATAAACTTTCGTGGGTGAATGCCCACTTCATCAGACGCACGTAATGAAAATTTCCAGAGGCAGGTATAAATATGCAGGCAAGAATCAGTCTGGAGATAACGAGGTTAGTTCAATCAGGGAGGATGAGGCCCTCTTCTAGCAGTTGAGGTGCGAACACCAAGGGAGGAGAAACTGCTTTTGTAGTTGGCTAGCCATTCCCAGTCTTTGTCACTCATGACAAAATCATGAGAGTTGGCAACCCGGCTTTCACTTCTGTTTAAAGGCTAGTTCCTTTCCAGAAGGCTCGTAAACACAAAACACTAGAGCGACTGAGTTGCAGTTTTCACAGGAGAACATTTAAAAGCAAACACCAAGAAACTTCCACATTCTAAAAATTGAGAAAAAAATGGAGACGTCTGAGGTATCTCAGGGCCACTGCAGGCAGGAAAGGAAAATAACCAGGCACAGGAGCTCTGGGCAGCTCTTCCTCTTGAAAGAAAGTGGGAGGGTCAAATCTAGTCCTTAATCCGGTAAAACTTCTATTGCCATCAGCGCCTCCACTCATGCCCCAGTGTCTGGATAGGAGTCAGCAGTGTGCCCTTGTTGCCAAGAAGGCTAACGGCATTTCGGGCTGTATAAGTAGGAGCATTGCCAGCAGATCGAGGGACATGATCATTCCTCTCTGTCATAACTATAAAGGGAAGGATAACAGCCCTCCTGTGTACACTACTATAAAATCCCTCCTGGCCAGAGACTCCAAAATCCTTTTACCTGTAAAGGGTTAAGAAGCTCAGGTAACCTGGCTGACACCTGACCCAAAGGACCAATAAGGGGACAAGATACTTTCAAATCTTGGTGGGGGGAAGGCTTTTGTTTGTGCTCTTTGTTTTGGGGGTTGTTCGCTCTTGGGAATAAGAGGGACCAGACATCAATCCAGGCTCTCCAAATCTTCTGAACAAGTCTCTCATATTTCAAACTTGTAAGTAACAGCCAGGCAAGGCGTGTTAGGTTTATCTTTGTTTTCTCAACTTGTAAATGTACCTTTTGCTAGAGTGTTTATCTCTGTTTGCTGTAACTTTGAACTTAAGGCTAGAGGGGGTTCCTCTGGGCTCGTTGAATCCGATTACCCTGTAAAGTTATTTTCCATCCTGATTTTACAGAGATGATTTTTACCTTTCTTTCTTTAATTAAAAGCCTTCTTTTTAAGAACCTGATTGATTTTTCCTTCTTTTAAGATCCAAGGGGGTTGGATCTGGACTCACCAGGATTGGTGGGGGGAATGGTTAATTTCTCCTTGTTTTAAGAGCCAAGGGTTTGGATCGGTGTTCACCAGGCAATTGGTGGAGGAGTCTCTCAAGGCTACCCAGGGAAGGGAGTTAGCACTCGGGAGTGGTGGCAGCAAAACCAGATCTAAGCTGGTAGTTAAGCTTAGAGCTTCTCATGCAGGTCCCCACATCTATACCCTAAAGTTCAGAGTGGGGAAGGAACCTTGACACCGTCTATTCAGCACTGGTGAGGCCTCATCTGGAGTACTGTGTCCAGTTTTGGGCCCCACACTACAAGGAGGATGTGGAAAAATTGGAAAGAGTCCAGCGGAGGGCAACAAAAATGATTAAGGGGCTGGAGCGCATGACTTATGAGGAGAGGCTGAGGGAACTGGGATTGTTTAGTCTGCAGAAGAGAAGAATGAGGGGGGATTTGATAGCTGCTTTCAACTACCTGAAAGGGGGATCCAAAGAGGATGGATCTAGACTGTTCTCAGCGGTACGAGATGACAGAACAAGGAGTAATGGTCTCAAGTTGCAGTGGGGAAGGTTTAGGTTGGATATTAGGAAAAACTTTTTCACTAGGAGAGTGGTGAAGCACTGGAATGGGTTACCTAGGGAGGTGGTGGAATCTCCTTCCTTAGAGGTTTTTAAGGTCAGGCTTGACAAAGCCCTGGCTGGGATGATTTAGTTGGGAATTGGTCCTGCTTTGAGCAGGGGGTTGGACTAGATACCTCCCGAGGTTCCTTCCAACCCTGATATTCTATGATTCTATGATTCTAAACATCACAGTGACCATGTGAGAACATGTGTGGTCAATAACTCTACACTTCATCCTTAAATATCTGAGCCGTTTTATCCAGGGCTACACATCGGCTCTGGAACGACCTGTTCTGGCCTATTCTGAACAGCGCTGAGCACCCAGATGGTGCCCAGTGAATAACACAAATCCGGAAAATAATCGTCGGCTTTATGGACTCTGCATGCAGTTTCTGTTCTTTGTTCTGGAATTGGGGTGATGCAGCTGAAACCCTACCAATCTGAGGCATAAACACACCGGATACTCATACGACACTTTCTCATGCCATCCTTTTCTCCAGCTCAGAACAAAAACAGGACAAAACAAAATGGGTTTCAGTTAAAAACTAAAACTGCCCAGCAGGCATTGCTGTACAGCCCAGCCTGGGGCAGAACCGGCCAGCCCTTGGGGGGTGAGCGCTCGCCTCTCACCTGACTCTCCTTCTCTTTCTTTCTTCAGCCTTCCTGACCTCTGTGCTGCTTTTCATCCTGTCAGCCAGGGATCCTTCTCAATCGCCTGGGACCCTTTGCTGGAGTCTCGGAGAACTGGCCACCTTGCTTTTGCTGCCATCTATCAGAGGCCTCTTTTTTGCAGCGTGCAGCAGAGAGAGAGGCTGGTGCAGTGGATCGGGAGCTGGCCCTGAGAGACGTGGGCTCTACTGCCCCCATGGACTGTCTGACCTCAGGCCAGTGCCTTAGGGACAGAGTTTCAAAGGTTTTTAGGCACCCAAAGACGCAGCTCGGCATCTAGTGGGGGTTACAAAGCACCGAACCATCTAGGCACTTTTGAAAATCTCACTAGGTGCCTAAATATCTTTGAGAATCTGGCCTTTAGTCTGCGTGTGCCTCAGTGCCCCATCTATACAATGGGCACAACAGCCCTGCTCTGCCTCACTGAGGGGCTGGGAGGAGAAATCAGTTGGACCTTGTGAGATGCTCAGATACTGTGGTCATGGGGCCACATAAGTACCACAGGGAGAGTGAAACTCTGCTAGTCTTTCCCTGGGGTTTGGCCCCTTCTTTTCACCTACACCCCCCTTTCCTGAATGAAACCTTGGCTCCAAGGGCTTGGCTGTATTTCTTCTGAGTCTCCTGCATTCTCTCCTCAACATCCCCCACCCCCAGCAGAGGGATTCCTGTTTTACAGGCTGTCACAGAGTGTGGGAGGGAGACAAGGCCCTGCACCCCCGGCTTCCTGCGATTCACCATGACTCTCAGCCAGCCAGTAAAGCAGGTTTGTTTAGACGACAGGAACACAGTCCAAGACAGGTCTTGCAGGTACAGACAACAGGACCCCCTCATTTAGGTCCATCTTGGGGTCCCAGGGGCACCACAGCCCCGTTGGGGGGTCAGAGCCCCGTCTGGGCTCCCCTCCATTACACCAGCCAGCTCCTGCCAACGCCAACTCTCTCCAGCGTCTCTCACCCAGCCTCCCCCGGCTCCTCCTCCAGCCTTTGTCCAGTTTCCCCAGGCAGAGGTGTCACCTGGCTCCATCCCCCTCCTGGGTTCTCACCTTATATGTTCAGGTATCTTCCCTCAAGGCCAGTCTCCCAGCCCCAATGCAGCCAGTCCCAGCCAAACTCCCCTGCAACCTGCCCAGGTCCATACTCCCCCCTCAGCATTTAAAGACCCCACTAAGAACAGTCCCAGTTTGTCACACAGGCTCAGCTCATGGCTGCTGCATCCTTAATGTAATCACCAGCCTTTTCTATCGAATCACCCTGCCTCTGTTTATAAACAAAATGCGACTCCCTGCCCCAGGGGCACCAGCTGGCAGCGGCACCTCTCCTGCCACCTGTACAAAACTCGGCTGGGGGGGGGGGCCCCCCACAGGAGAAAAAAAGAAGCACAATTGTTAAGTATTTGTTCCCCATGTAGGTACTTAAAGGCTGTGATCAAGTCCGCTCTTAACATTCTCCTTGTTAAACTAAATAGGTGGAGCGTCCCTCTATAAAGCAGGTTTTCGGAGGGCTTGTCTACACTCAATTGACAGCGCTGCAACTTTCTCTCTCAGGGGTGTGAAAAAACACCCCCCCCCCCGAGCGCAGCAAGCTGCAGCGCTGTAAAGCGCCAGTGGAACCAGTGCCCCAGCGCTGGGGGCCGCGCCCACCCAAGGCACGTAAAGCGCTTTAGCGCTGCCAGTCTAGACAAGCCCTAATGCGTCACCAGCTCTTCTCTGCCCCCTCTCCAATTTATCAACAGCCTTCCTGAACTGTGGGCCCCAGAACCGGACACGGGTCCAGCAGCGTCGCAGCAGGGCCCAATCCAGAGATAAAATCACCTCCTCGGGATTCCCCCGTTTCTGCATCCCAGGATCACATCAGCCCTTTTGGCTGCAGTGTCCCCCTGGGGGCTCATGTTCACCACAACCTCCAAATCATTTTCAGAGTCGCTGCTTCCCGGGATAGACTCCCCCAGTCTGTCTGTCTGGCCTGGCCTCTGTGTTTCTAGATGTGTGACCCTCCGCTTGGCTGTAGTGAATGTTTGGCTGTATTGTATGTTTGCTTGTGCCCTGCGTACCAAGTCCAACCTCCCAGCCCCTGCTTCTGCCTCCCAGAACACGTCCCCTGCCACCCCTCTGCTGCTACGGCCAAGCCCTCAATGCTATTTGATTCTATCTGAGACAGGTTCTTACCCACCCCCATCACTGCAATATCTGGGCCTCTTCTAACCCTGCATCCCCAGACATGACTGGCACCCGTGGATCGTCCTCTCTCACCCTGTCCCGCGGGGAGTGGGAGCACCGTGCACGCAGGGACTGGTTTGTTTTGGTTTCCAAATGCTCGGTGTTTCGGGCACAGGAGGCTGGGTGGAGAAGGCACCGGGCACGGGGAGTGGGGCTGGAGACGGTCCTTAGTGCCTGGGGGAGTTAATCCGACAGTCTGGATCCAGCCCCAGAGGACCCCGTGTCTCCTGCCCAGACAAGCCTCACCCTGAAGGCAGAACGTCCCATGGGGCTAAAGGCGCGGCGCTGTCGCCCACGGTCCCCGTCCATTGCTAGAACCCCAATGCCAAGTGCCCAGCCCCACAGGGCATAATGCTCAGCCCCCTAATAGTGTCACCCTGCCACCCCACTCCTACTGCCCAGCACCCCCGTGTGCTAACCCCCTGCACCCAGCTCCCCCAGCCAGTGCCCAATGCCCAGCCCCCCAATAGTGTCACCCTGCCACCCCACTCCTACTGCCCAGCGCCCCCCTGTGCTAACCCCCTGCACCCAGCTCCCCCAGCCAGTGCCCAATGCCCAGCCCCCCAATAGTGTCACCCTGCCACCCCACTCCTACTGCCCAGCGCCCCCCTGTGCTAACCCCCTGCACCCAGCTCCCCCAGCCAGTGCCCAATGCCCAGCCCCCTAATAGTGTCACCCTGCCACCCCACTCCTACTGCCCAGCACCCCCGTGTGCTAACCCCCTGCACCCAGCTCCCCCAGCCAGTGCCCAATGCCCAGCCCCCCTAATAGTGTCACCCTGTCACCCCACTCCTACTGCCCAGCGCCCCCCTGTGCTAACCCCCTGCACCCAGCTCCCCCAGCCAGTGCCCAATGCCCAGCCCCCCTAATAGTGTCACCCTGCCACCCCACTCCTACTGCCCAGCACCCCCGTGTGCTAACCCCCTGCACCCAGCTCCCCCAGCCAGTGCCCAATGCCCAGCCCCCTAATAGTGTCACCCTGCCACCCCACTCCTACTGCCCAGCGCCCCCCTGTGCTAACCCCCTGCACCCAGCTCCACCAGCCAGTGCCCAATGCCCAGCCCCCCTAATAGTGTCACCCTGCCACCCCACTCCTACTGCCCAGCGCCCCCCTGTGCTAACCCCCTGCACCCAGCTCCCCCAGCCAGTGCCCAATGCCCAGCCCCCCTAATAGTGTCACCCTGCCACCCCACTCCTACTGCCCAGCGCCCCCCTGTGCTAACCCCCTGCACCCAGGTCCCCCAGCCAGTGCCCAATGCCCAGCCCCCCTAATAGTGTCACCCTGCCACCCCACTCCTACTGCCCAGCACCCCCGTGTGCTAACCCCCTGCACCCAGCTCCCCCAGCCAGTGCCCAATGCCCAGCCCCCCTAATAGTGTCACCCTGCCACCCCACTCCTACTGCCCAGCGCCCCCCTGTGCTAACCCCCTGCACCCAGCTCCCCCAGCCAGTGCCCAATGCCCAGCCCCCCTAATAGTGTCACCCTGCCACCCCACTCCTACTGCCCAGCACCCCCGTGTGCTAACCCCCTGCACCCAGCTCCCCCAGCCAGTGCCCAATGCCCAGCCCCCTAATAGTGTCACCCTGCCACCCCACTCCTACTGCCCAGCGCCCCCCTGTGCTAACCCCCTGCACCCAGCTCCACCAGCCAGTGCCCAATGCCCAGCCCCCCTAATAGTGTCACCCTGCCACCCCACTCCTACTGCCCAGCGCCCCCCTGTGCTAACCCCCTGCACCCAGCTCCCCCAGCCAGTGCCCAATGCCCAGCCCCCCTAATAGTGTCACCCTGCCACCCCACTCCTACTGCCCAGCACCCCCGTGTGCTAACCCCCTGCACCCAGCTCCCCCAGCCAGTGCCCAATGCCCAGCCCCCCTAATAGTGTCACCCTGCCACCCCACTCCTACTGCCCAGCGCCCCCCTGTGCTAACCCCCTGCACCCAGGTCCCCCAGCCAGTGCCCAATGCCCAGCCCCCCTAATAGTGTCACCCTGCCACCCCACTCCTACTGCCCAGCACCCCCGTGTGCTAACCCCCTGCACCCAGCTCCCCCAGCCAGTGCCCAATGCCCAGCCCCCCTAATAGTGTCACCCTGCCACCCCACTCCTACTGCCCAGCGCCCCCCTGTGCTAACCCCCTGCACCCAGCTCCCCCAGCCAGTGCCCAATGCCCAGCCCCCCTAATAGTGTCACCCTGCCACCCCACTCCTACTGCCCAGCACCCCCGTGTGCTAACCCCCTGCACCCAGCTCCCCCAGCCAGTGCCCAATGCCCAGCCCCCCTAATAGTGTCACCCTGCCACCCCACTCCTACTGCCCAGCGCCCCCCTGTGCTAACCCCCTGCACCCAGCTCCCCCAGCCAGTGCCCAATGCCCAGCCCCCCTAATAGTGTCACCCTGCCACCCCACTCCTACTGCCCAGCACCCCCGTGTGCTAACCCCCTGCACCCAGCTCCCCCAGCCAGTGCCCAATGCCCAGCCCCCCTAATAGTGTCACCCTGCCACCCCACTCCTACTGCCCAGCACCCCCGTGTGCTAACCCCCTGCACCCAGCTCCCCCAGCCAGTGCCCAATGCCCAGCCCCCCTAATAGTGTCACCCTGCCACCCCACTCCTACTGCCCAGCGCCCCCCTGTGCTAACCCCCTGCACCCAGCTCCCCCAGCCAGTGCCCAATGCCCAGCCCCCCTAATAGTGTCACCCTGCCACCCCACTCCTACTGCCCAGCACCCCCGTGTGCTAACCCCCTGCACCCAGCTCCCCCAGCCAGTGCCCAATGCCCAGCCCCCCTAATAGTGTCACCCTGCCACCCCACTCCTACTGCCCAGCGCCCCCGTGTGCTAACCCCCTGCACCCAGCTCCCCCAGCCAGTGCCCAATGCCCAGCCCCCCTAATAGTGTCACCCTGCCACCCCACTCCTACTGCCCAGCGCCCCCCTGTGCTAACCCCCTGCACCCAGCTCCCCCAGCCAGTGCCCAATGCCCAGCCCCCCAATAGTGTCACCCTGCCACCCCACTCCTACTGCCCAGCGCCCCCCTGTGCTAACCCCCTGCACCCAGCTCCCCCAGCCAGTGCCCAATGCCCAGCCCCCCTAATAGTGTCACCCTGCCACCCCACTCCTACTGCCCAGCACCCCCCTGTGCTAACCCCCTGCACCCAGCTCCCCCAGCCAGTGCCCAATGCCCAGCCCCCCTAATAGTGTCACCCTGCCACCCCACTCCTACTGCCCAGCACCCCCGTGTGCTAACCCCCTGCACCCAGCTCCCCCAGCCAGTGCCCAATGCCCAGCCCCCCTAATAGTGTCACCCTGCCACCCCACTCCTACTGCCCAGCGCCCCCCTGTGCTAACCCCCTGCACCCAGCTCCCCCAGCCAGTGCCCAATGCCCAGCCCCCCTAATAGTGTCACCCTGCCACCCCACTCCTACTGCCCAGCGCCCCCCTGTGCTAACCCCCTGCACCCAGCTCCCCCAGCCAGTGCCCAATGCCCAGCCCCCCTAATAGTGTCACCCTGCCACCCCACTCCTACTGCCCAGCACCCCCCTGTGCTAACCCCCTGCACCCAGCTCCCCCAGCCAGTGCCCAATGCCCAGCCCCCCAATAGTGTCACCCTGCCACCCCACTCCTACTGCCCAGCACCCCCGTGTGCTAACCCCCTGCACCCAGCTCCCCCAGCCAGTGCCCAATGCCCAGCCCCCCTAATAGTGTCACCCTGCCACCCCACTCCTACTGCCCAGCGCCCCCCTGTGCTAACCCCCTGCACCCAGCTCCCCCAGCCAGTGCCCAATGCCCAGCCCCCCTAATAGTGTCACCCTGCCACCCCACTCCTACTGCCCAGCGCCCCCGTGTGCCCGGTCCAGCCCCCGCCTGCCCAGTGCCCGGTGCCCCCCGCAGCCCGGCGCGCACCTGCAGCTGGTGCGTGTGCAGCAGGTAGCCGCGCACGAAGATCCAGTAGAGAGAGCGGAGCAGCCCCGGCCCCGGCAGCTCCTCGGGGTCCTTCAGCCGCCGTTCGCCCGGCGCCGCAGCGGCTGCTCCGGCCGCGCTGGCTCGACCCCTCCGGGCCGGCTCCGGGCGCGGCGCCCCGGCCAGCGGCTGCAGCCAACGGCGCAGGGGGAGCCCCGCAACGCGGCGCCCGCTGCCCGGCCCCGCCATGGCCCCACTGTCCGCGCCGCGGCGGCCCGGGGCGGAGCCGGCCCCCGGGGCGGGACCCAGGCGGCACTCCCACCCCGGGGGCTGGAGGAGGAGCGAATCTGGAGCGGGCAGCGAGGGGGGGCAGGAGGGGATCTGGAGCGGGCAGCAGCGGGGGGGCAGGAGGCGATCTGGAGCGGGCAGCGGGGGGGAGGGCAGGAGGGGATCTGGAGCGGGCAGCAGCGGGGGGGAGGGCAGGAGGGGATCTGGAGCGGGCAGCAGCGGGGGGGCAGGAGGGGATCTGGAGCGGGCAGCAGGGAGGGGGCAGGAGGCGATCTGGAGCGGGCAGCGGGGGGGAGGGCAGGAGGGGATCTGGAGCGGGCAGCGGGGGGGAGGGCAGGAGGGGATCTGGAGCGGGCAGCGGGGGGGAGGGCAGGAGGGGATCTGGAGCGGGCAGCGGGGGGGGGGCAGGAGGGGATCTGGAGCAGGCAGGAGGGAGGGGGCAGGAGGGGATCTGGAGCGGGCAGCGGGGGGGAAGGCAGGAGGGGATCTGGAGGAGGGGGCAGGAGGGGATCTGGAGCGGGCAGCGGGGGGGGGGCAGGAGGGGATCTGGAGCGGGAAGCAGGAGGTGGATTGGATGAATGGACTGTAAGGTGGATAGAAAGCTGGCTAGATCTTCGGGCTCAACGGGTAGTGATCAATGGCTCCATGTCTAGTTGGCAGCCGGTATCAAGCGGAGTGCCCCAAGGGTCGGTCCTGGGCCCGGTTTTGTTCAACATCTTCATTAATGATCTGGAGGATGGCATGGACTGCACCCTCAGCAAGTTCGCAGATGACACTAAGCTGGGAGGAGTGGTAGATACGCTGGACGGTAGGGATAGGCAGAGCCGGTGCAACCCATTAGGCGACCTAGGCAGTCGCCTAGGGAGCTACAATTTGGGGGGCAGCGACCGCAGCGGTATTTCGGCGACGGGACCTTCCACCGCCTCTGTGGGGGGCGGCATTTCGGGCCGGGACCTTCCGCCGCCTAGGGTGGCAGAAAAGTTGGCGGCGCTCCTGGGGATAGGGTCCAGAGTGACCTAGAGAAATTAGAGGATTGGGCCAAAAGAAATCTGATGAGGTTCAACAAGGACAAGTGCAGAGTCCTGCACTTAGGACGGAAGAATCCCATTCACTGCTACAGGCTGGGGACCGAATGGCTAGGAAGCAGTTCTGCAGAAAAGGACCTAGGGGGTCACAGTGGACGAGAAGCTGGATATGAGTCAACAGTTGCCAAGAAGGCTAATGGCATATTAGGCTGCATTAGTAGGAGCATTGCCAGCAGATCGAGAGACGTGATTATTCCCCTCTATTCGGCACTGGTGAGGCCACATCTGGAGTATTGCGTCCAGTTTGGGGCCCCCTGCTATAGATGGAAAGAGTCCAGTGGAGGGCAACGAAAATGATTAGGGGTCTGGAGCACATGACTTATGAGGAGAGGTTGAGGGAACTGGGCTTATTTAATCTGCAGAAGAGAAGAGTGAGGGGGGATTTGATAGCTGCTTTCAACTACTTGAAGGGGGGTTCCAAAGAGGATGGATCTAGACTGTTCTCAGTGGTGGCAGATGACAGAACAAGGAGCAATGGTCTCAAGTTGCAGTGGGGGAGGTCTAGGTTGGATATTAGGGAAAACTTTTTCACTAGGAGGGTGGTGAAGCACTGGAATGGGTTCCCTAGGGTGGTGGTGGACACTCCATCCTTAGAGGTGTTTAAGGTCAGGCTTGACAAAGTCCTGGCTGCGATGATTTAGTTGGGGTTGTCCTGCTTTGAGCAGGGGATTGGACTAGATGACCTCCTGCGGTCTCTTCCAACCCTAATCTGATTCTATGATTCTATGATTAGGAAAGGGATAGATAAGAAGACAGAAAATATCATATTTTCTCTATATAAATCCATGGTACGCCCACATCTTGAATACTGCATGCAGATGTGCTCTCCCCATCTCAAAAAAGATATATTGGAATTGGAAAAGGTTCAGAAAAGGGCAAAAAAAAAATGATTAGGGGGATGGAACAGCTGCCATATGAGGAGAGATTAATAAGATTGGGACTTTTCAGCTTAGAAAAGAGACGTCTAAGAGGAGATATGATAGAGGTCTATAAAATCGTGACAGGTGTGGAGAAAGTAAATAAGGAAGTGTTATTTACTCCCTCTCATAACAGAAGATCTAGGGGTCACCAAATTAAATTAATAGGCAACAGGTTTCGAACAAACAAAAGGAAGTATTTTTTCACACAGTGCACTGTCAAGCTGTGGAACTCTTTGCCAGAGGATGTTGTGAAGGCCAAGACTATAACTGGGTTCAAAAAAGAACTAGATAAGTTCCTGGAGGATAGGTCCATCAATGGCTATTAGCCAGGATGGGCAGGAAGGGTGTCCCTAGCCTCTGTTTGCCAGAAGCTGGGAATGGGCGACAGGGGATGGATCACTTGAGGATTCCCTGTTCTGTTCATTCCCTCTGGGGCACCTGGCATTGGCCACTGTCAGTACACAGGATACTGGGCTGGATGGACCTTTGGTCTGACCCAGTCTGGCCGTTCTTATGTTGTTCAGGAGGGGGCAGCAGGGTGGGGGTTGATAGGGGGCAGGTGGAAGGAGTAGGTGGGAGGAAGGGGTGGGGCAGGAGGGGATCTGGAGGGGGTAGCAGGATGGGGGTTGATAGGGGACAGGTGGAAGGAGTAGGTGGGAGGAAGGGTGGGGCAGGAGGGGATCTGGAGGGGGCAGCAGGGTGGGGGTGGATAGGGAGCAGGTGGAAGGAGTAGGTGGGAGGAAGGGTGGGGCAGGAGGGGATCTGGAGGGGGCAGCAGGATGGGGGTTGATAGGGGCAGGTGGAAGGAGTAGGTGGGAGGAAGGGGTGAGACAGGATGGGATTTGGAGGGGGCAGCAGGATGGGGTTGATAGGGGGCAGGTGGAAGGAGTAGGTGGGAGGAAGGGTGGGGCAGGAGGGGGATCTGGAGGGGGCAGCAGGATGGGGGTTGATAGGGGGCAGGTGGAAGGAGTAGGTGGGGGAGGAAGGGGTGGGGCAGGAGGGGATCTGGAGGGGGTAGCAGGGTGGGGGGTTGATAGGGAGCAGGTGGAAGGAGTAGGTGGGGAGGAAGGGGTGGGGCAGGAGGGGATCTGGAGGGGGCAGGAGGATGGGGGTTGATAGGGGGCAGGTGGAAGGAGTAGGTGGGAGGAAGGGGTGGGACAGGAGGGGATCTGGAGGGGGCAGCAGGATGGGGGTTGATAGGGGCAGGTGGAAGGAGTAGGTGGGAGGAAGGGGTGGGGCAGGAGGGGATCTGGAGGGGCAGCAGGATGGGGGTGGATAGGGGGCAGGTGGAGGGAGTAGGTGGGAGGAAGGGGTGGGACAGGATGGGATTGGAGGGGGCAGCAGGGTGGGGGTGGATAGGGAGCAGGTGGAAGGAGTAGGTGGGAGGAAGGGGTGGGGCAGGAGGGGATCTGGAGGGGGCAGCAGGGTGGGGGTGGATAGGGAGCAGGTGGAAGGAGTAGGTGGGAGGAAGGGGTGGGGCAGGAGGGGATCTGGAGGGGGCAGCAGGATGGGGGTTGATAGGGGGACAGGTGGAAGGAGTAGGTGGGGGAGGAAGGGGTGGGGCAGGAGGGGATCTGGAGGGGGGTAGCAGGGTGGGGGTTGATATGGGGGCAGGTGGAAGGAGTAGGTGGGGAGGAAGGGGTGGGGCAGGAGGGGATCTGGGAGGGGGCAGCAGGGTGGGAGTTCGTAGGGGGCAGGTGGAAGGAGTAGGTGGGGAGGAAGGGTGGGGCAGGAGGGGATCTGGAGGGGGTAGCAGGGTGGGGGTTGATATGGGAGCAGGTGGAAGGAGTAGGTGGGAGGAAGGGTGGGGCAGGAGGGGATCTGGAGGGGGCAGCAGGATGGGGGTTGATAGGGGACAGGTGGAAGGAGTAGGTGGGGAGGAAGGGGTGGGGCAGGAGGGGATCTGGAGGGGGCAGCAGGATGGGGGTTGATAGGGGACAGGTGGAAGGAGTAGGTGGGGAGGAAGGGTGGGGCAGGAGGGGGATCTGGAGGGGGTAGCAGGGTGGGGTTGATATGGGGCAGGTGGAGGGAGTAGGTGGGAAGGAAGGGGTGGGGCAGGAGGGGATCTGGAGGGGGCAGCAGGATGGGGGTTGATAGGGGACAGGTGGAAGGAGTAGGTGGGGGAGGAAGGGTGGGGCAGGAGGGGATCTGGAGGGGGCAGCAGGATGGGGGTTGATAGGGGACAGGGGGGAAGGAGTAGGTGGGGGAGGAAGGGGTGGGGCAGGAGGGGATCTGGAGGGGGTAGCAGAAGGTGGGGGTTGATATGGGGCTGGAGGGAGTAGGTGGGAGGAAGGGGTGGGGCAGGAGGGGATCTGGAGGGGGCAGGAGGAGGGGGGGTGGTAGAGGTTGGGAGAAGGTGGAGGGAGCAGGAGGGTGCTGGTGGGGTTTGGAGGAGGGCATCCAGCCTTCCTGGGCAGAGGGGCGCTGGCCATGGGGGTCTCAAGCTGCCAAGACGAGACCCCCCTGCTTGGAATGTGCCCCTGGTCTCTGGTACCCCGAGCACCTCCTCTCTCCCTGAGCCTGCCCTGCTGCCCAGGGTACCCATCACCCGCTGACTAACCCAGGGGCCAGCTGTGATGGTGCCCCCCATTAGAGCCTCTGCCCCCCGCCCTGTGCTGTGGGGCGGCTCTCGCCAGCGCATGGCTAGGACAAACGTAGCCCTGCAGATCTGGGGTTTCGCTTGGGGTGGGGGGTTGACACCCACTTTACCAGGTGCCTGCAGGGGATGCTGGGCTCAGGGCCTGGCAGCTAGGGCAATGGTTTATTCTAGCTCGGTGGAGGCCTTGGGGTCCCACCAGCAGAGCCTCTGGCCCCAAGGGTCTGTCGCTGTCCTGCTGCGTGACCCCGGGGATCGAATTCCCAGGCGGTGGGTGGCAGAGCGCAGTGGGGTGTCTGGGCTGCCCGCGCTGTAGGAACGCCTGCTGCGTCACAGCGTTCCCTGGCGGAATAGCTCTGCTCCCTTGATGGCCTGGATGGTCTCGCAAGGCTACTGGGATGGTTTAAAACAGAGCTGGGAGACCTGCTCTGCCACTGAGTCCTGGTGTGACCATGGGCTAGTCACCTAACCTCTCCATTCCCAGTCTTCTGTGTGTTGTACCCTGTCTCCCACCCTTTGGTTAGCCGGTGGGACTGTCTCTCGCTGTGTGTGTGCAGTGCCTGGCACTGGGGGGTCACAGCTGGGGCTGGCGTGCACTCCAGTGAAATACACCATGCCGAGCTGTATTCTCAATGGATCTGCAGATTGCACCGATATCATCTGGTGACTTGTTATTCCTGCTTGCGGGAGGCCTGTTATTGGCAAGGTGTCAGGCACAGGGAACCTGTTCTCCATGGCTGCTGCCTTCCCCGGCTTGCGTAAGCTCCTGGGGCTGCTGAATGCGCTGACTGCACTTCTGAGGAACGGGTGGTTGAAGAGGCGAGTTGCTGACAAAGCCTCTCTCGGGCAGGGGAAGACGCTTCCCTCGACTCTCGTTAAGCCCCGAGCAGCGCTCCCCTCCTGGGAGAGTCCAACGGGGGTGACTGGGGAAAGGACGCAGGATCCTCGAGGAACCTTCTCCACAGAGGTGAGGAGCCGGGACCAGGGGAGGACGGAGCTGGCTAGTGCCGCCCTGGAGATCTTTGTCTTGGCAATAACTTAGGGTGGGAGCACACCCTGACCCTGCTTGTTCCCCGGATGCTGCAGGCCCTGAGCCGTGGCTGGATGGGAGAGAGGAGCAGGGAGCCCTGTTGGAGTGTTTACAGCACGTGGGACTTTCCAGGCCCCTCCACTCAGCCTAGGTCCCCCTCTGGTACGGCTGCTGCCCAAGGACCCTGCCAGCGTCTTGCTGCAAGACTCTGCCACTCCTACTCAACAGCCCAACCTCCCTCCCTCCAGGGCAGAGGGCAGTGTCCAGGCGCCACAGCTTGCGTCTCCTCCCGGGCAACGTTGCCAGTGCACCCAGCCCTCCTCCCTGCACGAATCAGACAGCTGTACGCTGAGGTGTGGGCCAACCACTCCCTGCAAGGGCTGATCATTAACTCCTCATATCGGGCAGCTCGGTTCAAGGGCTTGTGGGCAGACCTTTGTCCCCGCCTCTGGCACTGTGCCCCGGAACCTGAGTGACCCGTGGGGACCCATCGAGGCCCCTCCGAGCTGCGCAGGCAGGAGCCGGATGCGCAGTAGATGCCAGGCGTTACTTGGGTTTTTGCAGGCAGCTGGGCGCCAACTGGCAAAGCAGACGGGCTGCCCCGATTTCTTCCTGGGCTCACTGATTTCACACAGCTGGCCTGGGCCTCATGGCAGAGGGGATCCGCTTTCCTGACACTGACTGCGGACCGAGAAATCAGCCTCCAAAATCAGCTCCAAGGAGGGGGAAAGGCAGGAACGCACAGGGCCAGGATCTGCAGCAAACCCACAACTGGCCCTTGTTGTATTGCTCACCCTTTGCCACCTGAGAGGCGCTTGGATACCCTAGAGTCTATAAAACCCGACTTAGATAGAGCTGATGGGCCCCCCACTGGCACGGTGCATAACCCGGACTGCAGGTTATCTTCTCTTGGACCGACTCCGGGTGGGAACAGAGACGGGCTTTCCAGACACACACAGCCCTTCCTCGGGGCTGGGAAAGGCTCTCCCAGTGTCACAGATAAACGCAGGTGGAACAGAACGTTTAGCGCACGTCGTTAGCACATGTTGTAAGGGCCCATTCCAGGTGAAGGGGCCTGTTAACCCCCCTGCAGCCATAGGACAAAAAGGGGGGTTAGTGGGGGGGTTAGATGGTTGTAATGTTGACACCGATAGTGCAGGGACAGTTCACCCAGCAGCCTGGACTCACCCCCGGTGGAGTTTAGCCAGGGCACAAGGTGAGGCAAAATGGGCTGCATGTGTGACCGTGTCCTGACTTCATGGGCTTTGGAATAAGCCCCCCCACGACAGGCTCCCAACCGTAGGTCCCCAGACCATGAGGACTAACTCCAGGCCAGGGCAGAGGGTGGTTTCCGCAGCAGCACGGGCTGGGAGCTAGAGATTCAGAGACCACATGGTCGCGTCCAGCAGCCGCAATAAGGCGTCACCTTTCTATCTGGAACCCTTCGGCCAGGGGCCAGCAGCCAGGCTCAGTCTGTCTAGGCCAGGGGGTCAAACTCTGCCTTGAAACCCTCTCTCTCCTATGTTGGACTCCCACGTCTGGCTCTGGGCAGGAGTAGTGGAAGTGCCCTAAAAGTGGGGGGGCCACAGGCGCCCGAACCGTGGCCTTGCCCCTGCACTGCCCCATCTCCCTCAGGCCATGGCCCCACACTGCCCCTTCCCTCTGAGGCCCCGCCCCTTCCCCCGAGGCCCCGCCCTCGCACCGCCCCCTTCTCCCTGAACCCCCGCCCTGCCCCTTCCCCCGAGATCCTGCCCCCACACCGCCTCGTCCCCCCAACCCTCACCCCTCGCTCGCTCCTCTCCGCCCCCTCCCCCTGTCACTCACCCTTACAGCAGGTAAAAAAAGGGGGCGGGGGGCATGGCCCCATGGCCTGTCTTGTTCCGGTGCCCCTGCATCTGGGACATTAAAATAACCCCTCCCTGGGCCCCTCCCACCAGCAGCCTTGGGCACACGAAACCACAAGCATCTTTTTATTGGGAGAAAAGGGAAAAGAAACATGAAAACCCTGCATATATTTACATGCCAGAAGCTGGGAATGGGCGACAGGGGATGGATCACTTGAGGATTCCCTGTTCTGTTCATTCCCTCTGGGGCACCTGGCATTGGCCACTGTCAGCAGACAGGACACTGGGCTAG
This sequence comes from Emys orbicularis, assembly GCF_028017835.1. NCBI lineage: Eukaryota > Metazoa > Chordata > Testudines > Emydidae > Emys > Emys orbicularis. The sequence continues at coordinate 2,060,927 of NC_088693.1, read as the reverse complement.
ATGGACCTTTGGTCTGACCCAGTCTGGCCGTTCTGATGCTCTTATGTTCTTAGGTTATGTGCCAGAAACACAGCTGCCCAAATCAGGGCATCCAGAGTCTGGGCAAACCTGCAGTCCCTCAAAGAATGATCCAATTTCTGGATAGTCCCCCTGCAGCGCCCACCCTCCCACCCACCTGAAGCCCAGGAGTGGGCAAGGGGCATCGGGGGTGGGGGAGGGGGCTCTGCCAGTCAGCTCCAGTCCAGACAGCACCGCTCTCTCAGCTCCCGTTCCAGTGAGCAGCAATCCAGTACAGTTCTGTGATAGCAGCTTCGCTTCTGCGGGTCCGGAGGTAAGAAGTCAGCTCCAGCTGGACCCTGCTTCATAGTCAGCCCCTCACTGCCACCAGGTCTGGGGCTGCAGATTGATGCCGCAGAGCACAGGCTCTCCATGTCAGGAATACAGAGCAGTGCCCTTGGACACAGCCCTGCTCCTTCGGTTAGCACTCCCACACACCTTCATGCCTCCACTCACAAGAGCGTGGATTTCAACAGTAAACCAGTGCCCCTTGCTTGTTAGCTGAGGGAGACCCGCTCACTGCAGGGCAAACCCTGCTGAATTCCCTTGCCCGTCCATGAGCACAGTGATGATAATCTGCTATTGTATATCCATCTGTATTACACATGATAATCTGTATTATTGTAAACAGAAACATTCCAAACAAAGCAACACAATTCAGCCGCTGGAATTATGGGTAATGTATGTAAATGAAACAGGCCAAAGCTGGCTTTCTCCCTTCTCCCCGTAAAGGGAGCAGAGAGTTCCACCCCCTCACGTTCGCTGGCACAAGGATGTCCGTATTCATCGTCTCCTCTCTCTGGTGAAGTAGGACTGCAGGCAGCCTGTTGAAATGTGCTCACACTGCCTGGCCTTGTGCCCTCATAGCCACACAACCTGTCAAGGCAGCTACACCATTGCACACAACATGAATGCCACCGTGGGGTGTGCAGGCCGTGAGCTCAGAGAGCAGGGACTTGCCTGAGTCACCAACTGATGCTGATACCTGTGTTCTTGGGGAACCAGGGCTCAGTATCTAGCCTGTCTGATGCACGAAAGACACACACACACCCCAGTCTCTGCTTGAACCAAAACAGATCAGAGAAAAGACTTGCAGAGAGCAGTGAAGGGCGTTGGGGGACACACCTAGACCCCTCCTGACAAGGGTGACAAGATTAAGACATCTCCATTAGCTACAGAATGGAGAGCAGAGACAACTCCCCTAGCCTCATCTGCATGAGAGATGGGACAGGGAGACATCTCCATTTGCATACAGAATGGAGAACGGAGAACCGCATTGAACTCTGGGACCAGAAAAAGCAGGGAAGCACTGCATCATGGGAATCTCTGCTCCAGATGTTAATGAACGTACGCCTGCCCATACCCGGCTCAGCAATTATCAGACCAATTCTAGGAATGAATCCTTGATTGATATCCAAATACTGAAGCAGCCTAGTTGCCTTGTGAGCTCCCTGGAAGAAACCACCACCCATAGCCAGGAGTGATCAGCTCCTATTGTCTAGCCTAAAGAAAACCCTTGAGTCATCAGCTCACCTATAAACAAATCTAGTGTTCTCCCTTCAACCAGTGTTGTTTCTCTACAAAAACCCCTCCCTGTGCCCAAGTAAGTGTTCTGGTGCTTGGATCCAAGCTCTGCATCAGTTCCACTGGGACTCCATCTTCTCCTGACTGATTGTGCTGGGGGCTCTGCCTGACCCTCCGCTACCACCATCACCTGGGAACCCCGACCAGTTCAAGCCTCATGGAAGTGGTGAGATCCCCCCCCCCCCTCTCTCTTTTCTTTTCTACCTCAGGTATAACTTTCTAACCCTGACTTGTTTGATCAGGTCGAGTTTTCTATATATGGCTTTTGTAACCTTTAATAATGTAACTGTTACGTTGGTTTAGGCTCTCCTTGTGTAGTTATCACTATTATTCAAGAAAGAACTTGTATGGTTAAGCAGGTTGCTTCTCTCTCTCTCTAAACTTTACTCTTTGGTGTTTTTAGCTTCCCCCATTTACTCTGCAGCAACGCTTCTTCTACCTAAGCTGAAGATCCCTGTGGCGCCCAAAAATCCGGTGGGGTTTGTTCATCCAGTGGGTTACTGCCAGAACAATTGGGACGTGACAGTGGGGATAGGGAAGTGCTGAACCTGGGACATACAAGGGTGGCAGCTTGGAAGTGCTGCTTGACCCAGACTACTGAGTCCAGGGGCAGATAAGGGGTCAGCTTGATAGTGCTGATTGACCCGATCCGATCCACCCAGACTTGCTGTGTGTGTGTGTGTGTGTGTGTGTGTGTGTTCACTCGGTTCTGGGGCTGGAGAAACCCAGCCCTAGGGAACCTAGGTCCTGCAGGACAGCTCCATCGGGAGGGGACTTGCAGCAGGGAGACGTAGAGCGCCGTATGAAAACACACATGACACAAGCAGAACATTGATAGAATTACAGACCCCCCCCCCCGAAGAGTAACCCAAATAAATGAGCGTACCCCAAAGTAATGGGCAAATCTGGTACCAACGCCCCCCGGCATATGCCAGCCTACGGAGCTCTGGTGTGGTCATCCAGCTGGGCGTCCTGCCTAATACAGGCCCTAGGACTTCTTTGAATTAATTCCTGGTTCAAAGCCAAGAGCTGGGCTCAAATGAGAGCAGGTTTTCTAGAAAAACATCCGATCGTGATATTAAAATGTCTAGTGAGGAAGAACCCACCACGGCCCTCAGTACGTTGTTGCAGTGGTTGATTACTCTCCACGTTAAAAAGGGGGCCTCATTACTAGTCTGAATCGGTCTAGATTCAACTTCCAGCCACTGGATCCTGTTAGACTTTTACCTGCTAGATTGACCCCCCGTTATCAAATCTCTGTCCCCATGTAGGTATTTATAGACTCATAAAATCTCCCCTTAACCTTCTCTTTGATAAACCAGGTTGGGCTAAGAACATCCTCGTGGGACCTCACTCGCTGCACATCCACTCCATGATGCTTTCCCGCTCACAGTTACATTGGGAAAGCTCGCGGTTCGTTTTTCATCTATGTAATGTGTGCCGCGTTCATTCTGTATCAGTCTGATTGCTTAAGCAAAATGCTGTGTGGTACCAAGTCAAAGCCAAGCCTAAGAATGTGACATCAACACAATTACCATTGTCAATCAAACCTGTAATCTCATCCGAAAAGGATATCGAGTTAGTCTGAGAAGATTTGTTTTCCATAAACCCATGTCGATTGGCGTTAATTATATCACCTTCCTTTAATTCTTTATGAATCACCTGGGATTGATGCCAAGATGACAGGCCTATAATCACCTGCACATCCCATTTACTCTTTGTAAATATTGGCGCAACACTAGTTTTCTTCCAGTCCTCTGGAACTTCCCCAGTGCTCCAAGACTTATTAAAAATCATCATCAACAGTCCAGCAAGCTCCTTGGCCAGCTCTTTTAAAACCTTTGGATGCACATCATCTGGACCTACTGATTTAAAGATGTCTAACTTTAATAGCTGCTGTTGAACATCCTCCTGAGTTGCTGTTGTAATGGAAAATATTTGATCATCATGTGATGTGAATATACCACCTGGCTGTTTCCCATATTCTGAACAGTTCTGCCTTGTCTGCATTATTATTGACAGTTCTACCCTTTCCATCTATTAATGGACCAACACCATTGTTAGAATTCCTTTTGTTCCTAATATACATTTAAAAATGCCTTCTTATTGTCCTTAACTCCACTAGCCATAGATTACTGCTTGTGTCCTTTTGCTTCCTTTATCAATTTTCTACCATTTATAGCTTCTAATTTATTTCATTGTGTGACACTTCCCCCAAGGGTACCCAGGGCTGTAAGGAACCTCATCGCCACCTGCCGTTAGTGTGAGGAAGTTTTGTCTATGACTGCTGTGTCACCTCCCTGACTACGCCAGTCTCTGACAACACAAGCACTCCCCTCCGGGCTTCTTTCTTTCTTTCTTTCTTTCTTTCTTTCTTTCTTTCTTTCTTTCTTTCTACAGGTTAGCAATAGGCACACCCCAACCCCTGAGTCCTCCAAGCATTCCCTGTAGTGTCCAGCCCCTCATCCCCTGAACACTCATGAATCTACGAGGCCTGCTCAATACACATCACAGCTTATTAGTCATGCCTTAGAACACAGCTCAGCATTTAGATATATTACTAGTGGAAACACAAGTTTACTATCAAAGAACAGAGATTCAAGAGCTAATGTGTAAGATTACTGGAAACAAACTGTCCCATAGAAAACAAAATCTTAACACAACTAAATGTAACGACCAAGGTCCCTCTGGGCCAAAGAAGCTTGTCTCACTCACAGAAGTTTCCTCCAGCATTTTCAGCCAAGCCTGGTTTAGATTTCTTTTTCATGAAGGAAACTGACTGGTCATCAGGGCGGCCCCGGGGGGGGGGGGGGGGCAAGTGGGGCAATTTGCCCCAGGCCCCGGGCCCCACAGGGGCCCCCACGAGAATATAGTATTCTGTAGTATTGCAACTTTTTTTATGGAAGGGGCCCCCAAAATTGCTTTGCCCCAGGCCCCCTGAATCCTCTGGGCGGCCCTGCTGGTCATTTATTTCCTAGGTGAGGGATGCCAAGGTGTCTTGAATATACCAGCACAGACCTTTGATGTGCACCTCAAGGTAGCTCCCCACCCCCAACCTGCTGTTCACCTCTTCCTCCTGGTACTTTCCTCTCTTTGAAGCTTTCACAACCCTCAATTAGCACTGGCTCAGACATCTTCCTTAGTGGAATCTCCTTCCTTAGAGGTGTTTAAGGTCAGGCTTGACAAAGCCCTGGCTGGGATGATTTAGTTGGGGATTGGTCCTGCTTTGAGCAGGGGGTTGGACTAGATACCTCCTGAGGTCCCTTCCAACCCTGATATTCTATGATTCTATGATCTGAACCATGCACCACTTCATTTACATGTAAACAGGTAGATAAACATTCCTTGCCCAAAAGAAAACCTGTTTTTCACCTTTGCTGGGGACCAGTCTCAAGACACAGCTCTTAGGAACTTAACTATCAGTAAAAAGAACAGGAGTACTTGTGGCACCTTTGAGACTAACAAATTTATTTGAGCATAAGCTTTTGTGGGCTAAAACCCACTTCATCGGATGCATGCAGTGGAAAATACAGTAGAAAGATATATATACACACAGAGAACATGAAACAATGGGTGTTACCATACACACTCTAATGATAGTGATCAGTTAAGGTGAACTGTTACCAGCAGGCGAGAAAAAAACTTTTTGTAGTGGTAATCAAAATGGCCCATTTCCAGCAGCTGACAAGAAGGTGTGAGGAGCAGTAGGGGGGGAAATAAATGGGGAAATAGTTTTACTTTGTGTAATGACCCATCCACTCCCAGTCTTTATTCAAGCCTAATTTAATGGTGTCCAATTTGCAAATTAATCCAATTCTGCAGTCTCTCGTTGGAGTCTGTTTTTGAAGTTTTTTTGTTGTAATATTGCGACTTTTAGGTCTGTAATTGAGTGACCAGGGAGGTTGAAGTGTTCTCTGCCTGGTTTTTGAATGTTATAATTCTTGACGTCTGATTTGTGTCCATTTATTCTTTTATGTAGAGACTGTCCGGTTTGGCCAATGTACATGGCAGAGGGGCATTGCTGGCACAACTATCAGTGTGCATCTAGAACTCCTTACACAGCATCCGTACATGCGCTTTGCAATGATATTGATGCCCAGCGTGACACACGCTTTCATTAGAGACCTCACGTGACTGTCAGGGAACTAGAATATAAATACCAGAGCCAGGGGATCCCTGTGTACCCCTTATGCGCTCTTCCCGCTGGCATCAAGAGGTCCCTGGGTTACCCCTTACTATCCACTTCCTGGGTCACCCTTTGCTATCAACTTCCCTGGGTCACCCCTTGCTATCCACTTCCCTTTTTACCCCATTTGTTTTAGATAGATAGATAATATCGTTGTCACTTTCCCTTCCCCTCCAAACCAGTTTTTTTAAACTAATATAGTCAGAGCCTTCTCTCTGAACCAGCAGATTGTAGCTTTTAGTAAAGTGCTGGTAAAATGGTCTTTAACAGTTCCAATTATGACTCTCATTTCTCTGTTTTAAATTCTCTCTCCCCACGGCTTTAGTTTATCATCAGTTTTGGCTTTATGGAATTGGCCCTTTCAAAGCACCAGAGTGTTCTGGCCTGGACTTTGTTGTGTTTGCACCGAACATGTGGGATCCAGTCATGCTCCCGTGTACCTAAGATAGCTCTACGGTTTAGTTCTGTGATCGATTCCTCTTTCCCCCGGCCAGGGGAGGGGTAATAGAGAATTCCCCTATGTTGGGGAGTTAGGTAACCATCATCTATAACGTTTAGAAATCCCAAGGATGTTTTAGTGCTAGCAGTGTGAGATCCCCAGCATGTCAGTCCGAGCGACGTCCCGCGCAATAATGGAGCTTTCCCCCCCCACATTACAGATAGGCATCTATTGAAGTTTGTGGAGAAATCACACATTTTTCCTGGGTTGGGCAGGGCATACATAGCAAATTTAACGGATGAGTTCCTGTGACGTTATTGATATAATCTGGGACCATATAGATCATTGTTGCAACCAAGGTCCTGTAAGGGCACCCAGATCTTGTATAAAGGGGGTCAAATGGGGTGTCTAAGACAAGGTTATGGTTTACTGGTTATGATTAGGCTGTCTATATGTGTGTATCAATTTTGTAGTTGAAGTTATGAATATTGGCTCTATACTGTCTGTATTTCAAACTTATGCTATGCTGCTGGGTGACATCCCAGACAAACTGGTGTTAGCTCTGCCTAGCCTGCTTGATGGCCCATTAAGGACCATCAGCTATACAATGGACCCATTGAGAGAAGGCAGATACGCCTTGTAACTCAGCAAAGTATGCAGGGACTGGCCCATGTGACTCCTGACTCCATTTTGCTGTAATTTTCCACAGTAAGGACAAAGAGGTGTTCTTACACCTGGAAAAGACTATATAAGGCTGATGCCTCATCTCCATCTTGTCTTCAATCCTGCTTCTTACCTCTGGAGGGACTTTGCTACAAGCTGAAGCTTTGAACAAAGGACTGAACGACCCATCCCAGCGGGGGATGTATTCCAGAGACTTGATTTGAACCTGCAGTTTATTCTATCGCTGCTGCAAGCCTGAACCAAGAACTTTGCCATTACTGTATGTAATTGATTCCATTTAACCAATTCTAGCTCTCATCTCTATCTTTTTCCTTTTATGAATAAACCTTTAGATTTTAGATTCTAAAGGATTGGCAACAGCGTGATTTGTGGGTAAGATCTGATTTGTCTATTGACCTGGGTCTGGGGCTTGGCCCTTTGGGATCGGGAGAACCTTTTTTCTTGTACTGGGGTATTGGTTTTCATAACCATTTGTCCCCATAACGAGTGGCACTGGTGGTAATACTGGGAAACTGGAGTGTCTAAGGAGATTGCTTGTGAGACTTGCGGTTAGCCAGTGGGGTGAGACCGAAGTCCTCTTAGTCTGGCTGGTTTGGTTTGCCTTAGAGGTGGAAAAAACCCCAGCCTTGGGCTGTAACTGCCCTCTTTGAGCAATTTGTCCTGAGTTGGCGCTCTCAGTTGGGTTCCGCCAGAACCGCATGGTCACAGTTCCCATACCATGCCACCCTTACTTCTGCGCTGCTGCTGGCGGCGGCGCTGCCTTCAGAGCTGGGCAGCCGGCCAGCAGCCACCGCTCTCCTGCCGGCGCCACTCAGCTCTGAAGGCAGCACAGAAGTAAGGATGACAATACCACGACCCCTCTACATTAGGCTTGTGACCCTGCAGCGACGCGGCCTGGTTCCCTGCCGCCCCGGAGGGGGACGAGCCTCTCTGGATGCCAAAGTGGGCGGAGCCAGCAAACCCTGCGCCCGCCCCTCAGAGGTCAAGGCGCAGGACAGGAAGTATAAAAGCCCGACCCCAGAGCTCACTTGCAACTCAGCCACCGGAGAGGCCAGATGCCTGTGGTGTAGCTCCCAATTGGGAGACCATGGCAATCGGTGGCCGGCCCGAGGACTGGCCAGACCAGCCAATGCCTGATGCTAGCCCGAGCCCAGAGACACTTCCAAGCCTGCCGCTCGCCAGTTACCCCGAGGAGCCGCCAGGCCAACCGTGCGCCAGTTACCCGAGGAGCCGCCAGGCCAACCGCGCGCCAGTTACCCCAAGGAGCCGCCAAGCCAACCGCGCGCCAGTTACCCGAGGAGCTGCCAAGCCAACCGCGCGCCAGTTACCCGAGGAGCCGCCAGGCCAACTGCGCGCCAGTTACCCCGAGGAGCCGCCAGGCCAACCGCGCGCCAGTTACCCCGAGGAGCCGCCAGGCCAACCGCGCGCCAGTTACCCGAGGAGCCGCCAGGCCAACCGCGCGCCAGTTACCCGAGGAGCCGCCAAGCCAACCGCGCGCCAGTTACCCGAGGAGCCGCCAGGCCAACCGCGCGCCAGTTACCCCGAGGAGCCGCCAGGCCAACCGCGCGCCAGTTACCCCGAGGAGCCGCCAGGCCAACCGTGCGCCAGTTACCCCGAGGAGCCGCCAGGCCAACCGCGTGCCAGTTACCCCGAGGTGCCGCCAGGCCAACTGCGCGCCAGTTACCCCGAGGAGCCGCCAGGCCAACCGCGCGCCAGTTACCCCGAGGAGCCGCCAAGCCAGCCGCGTGCCAGTTACCCCGAGGAGTCCATGGTGTGTGACCCCGTGGAGGACGCCGTCTGGACCCAGGCACCTCCAGAGGGGGAGTTGGGAAGTAGCCAGGGGCAGCCGACCCGAGTCTGGCTGCAGCACTGCCAGAGCCCATGTCAGCGTGTTGTGGCCGGGATCCCCACTGACTCAGCAGCGGGTCTTCTGCTGCTGTTAGGGCCCCGGGCTGGGACGCAGTGGAGTAGGAGGGCCTGCGTCCCCCCTACCACCCACCTCGCAGCTGGCCATCTCCCCCTCTCCCAGGCTGCTCGGAGCCAGGAGCCTGGGGTTTGCTGTTCAACTGTTTGCTCAGCCCCTGCCTGAGGGCCTGAGCTGCCGACGGTTTGCCGCACAGCCAGGCTAATTCCCCAACAACCCTAACCGAAGTAGCCAGGCGGTCTGGTTCCCCGCCGCCCTGGAGGGGGACGAGCCCCGGCCGAACTGCCCTACAGACCCCCCTTTGGGTCGGGACCCCCCAGTTTGAGAAACACTGTGTACTTTTGTATCCTAGTATGGGGTAAAAGTACACAAAGGACCAGCTTTCACCGAGGAGACCAGCTTTCACGGCTGTGAATTTGGTGGGGCCCTAGGAGTGCCCGGAGCTGGTCATTCTCTAGTGGGATGGGGGGGTCTGTAGCAGACGCCAGCTAGGGCCCTATCCTGTTCTGTGTCTGGTAGGCCACTGCTCCATGAGCATGCAAGATCGTTTGCTTCCGAGTTGTCAGTGACTCGGACGCAGGTCATGCCATTTGTGACACCGAGTGCCCCTCCCCTCCCCCTTTGCCCACTCGATCCCTCCTAACCAGGTCCTAACCAGGGGTTTTACCATGCCAACAACACGCGTCTTCCCACCAGGGTTCCGTAATGCCCACCAGATCAAACTGAGGGGAGTTTGGGCCCTCTGCTACGGAGATGGGGCCAGCCGCCCTAGACAGGCCCCTCTTCCCATAGAGGACAGACCAGGGTTCCTCCAAGCACAGAGCCCTCTGCTCTACACCACTTACCCAATTCACTCCCACGCGGGACAGGAAGGATCTCCGAGATCCCTTGGCCGTGCCTCTCTTTCAGCGCCCTGCCAACTTCCCTGGAGTCACGTATAATCTTTGCGCTGGCCCGTACAGCCTGCGGACAAGCGGCATTTCGCTCGTCAAGTTCCCCCTTTCGAATGCTGGTGTCAGGAAGTAAAAGGAACCAGGTGCCCCTGTAGCACTGATAGAATCCAGGGACTGCGATAATATGACCCTGATGCTGCCCACTGCCCTGGAACCCACTAGCCGACTGCTTCAGCCTTCCCTTGGGGACCAGCTGGGGGACAGCTCTCCGTAAAGCCCGAAGACGCTCTGCTGAGCCCACTGCTGACCAGTCCTGTCTCCATTTCCTTGTGCGCCCCTGTGAAGTGGGAATTCCTGGTAACGTTTTTTTGAATCTGGTGTGTGCCTCAGTTTCCCTCTTTACTTTGCATGGCTACCCAGGATTACATTTGCTCTCAGGGCAGACTAAGTGACATGGTGGGGGCGGGGGTGTCGCCTCCCTGCCTGGGTGGAAGGAATAAAGTCGATAAGGGACTGGTTGAGACCGACCCAGCTCAACAACGGATCCAGCGAGACCATGCAAGCGCCAGGGACTCGTGAATCCACACTCGGCTGAGCACAGACAGCAGCTCGAGCCCGAAGAACTGAGACCGAGACTGACGTGGGGGTTTCGGGAAGAGCCTGGGTCTGACGGAGGAAGTCCGAGAGAGACAGGGCCTGGAATTGGAGTCACTGCAGCGTGGCTGGCGCATGACGCTGGGCTGAGCAGAACGGATCATGCTTTAACCGTCATCTCTCGGTGCTGACCTCAGCGCTTCCCAAGCTGCGTTCCAGCTGACTCATAAATCCTCTGTTTTCAAGCTGCTGCTCGGATGTCACTGCTGGGCTGCATTAGTCCCTGAGGAGTGGACTGGTCTCTGAGCAGGCTTCTGGCTCAACTGGCCTCGCAGGGCAGAGCTCACGGGGTGACGCAGGGGGGCTGGAGGCCAGGAGCTCAGTTAGCAGGCCGTGAGCCCCGGAGGAAGAGTGGGACCCCTTTGGGGTCTGGCCCACTCAAGGAGTTCCTCCCAGAGAGCTGGGTCAGAGCAGCCCCCGCTGTCTTTATCCGGCGTCTCTTCGATTGGAAGGTCTTTGTGCTGTGTTTGTTCAGCACCTACCATGAGGGGGCCCTGAGCCAGGACTGGGGCTTCTAGATGCTATGGTAAGACAACAAATACTTATCCCCTCCCCCGGGTCAGGGGGAAACTGAGGCACGGAGCAGGGCAGTAACTCACCAACAGACTGTAGACCCAAGTGTCCTAGCTCCCATCCTTGTGTGCGAACCGGGAGCCTTTGGAATCTGTACTAGATTCCCCCAGAGCAGCGCGGGAACAAAAGCAAAGCTCTCCCCAGCCCCGCCAGGAGGCAGCTGCAAGGATCAGCATCTCCGGCTATCAGAGGCCCTTCCCAGCCCCTGAACGCCCGCTTGGCACCGGTGGGGAGAAGGTGCCAGGCAGGTGGGAGAACTGGCTGGGAGCAGAGAAGTGGGTTTGTTCCTGCCACTCGCCTGGCAGCTCTGGGCCCACCAGGTGGCACTGTGACACAGCGTCTGGCGTCTGGCTGGAACGGACGGTGCTCAGATGGGCGCACGTGCAAGGGACTGGGCCACTTCCCGAGAGAGCCCACCCAAGCAGCCTCCACCCTAGGTGGCATTGAGGGACCAAGCCAGCAGGGCCAGCCAAGGCGGGGGCAAAGTCTGGGGTCCCTCCTCGCACAAGACACCGCTCGTGCGAAGGTGTGAAAATGGTGCCCGCTCACCCCTGGCTCCACGACTGTTCTCTCCCTGGCAGGACAGAGGCAGCACGTGGCCCTCAGCCCTAGGGCCCGGGGCCCAGTGCAGAATCTGAGCCAGGCAGATGGGATCAGGCTGGGGAGGGACCCAAGTGGGGTCAGTAGGGGCTGCCCAGGTGCCCAGCTAACAGCCCTGCCGCTGCTCACACTGCCCCTTACACAGGCTCCGAGCGAGGTGGGTCTGAGGCTGGGCACCTCTTGTGATGGCAGGTGGGAGTCACAGAATGAGCCCCAGGACTGCAGATCATCACGTCAGGCCAGAGTCCGAGTCCAGAAGCCATGCTCTGCACAGAGCTCAAAGCTGGGCCAAGGGCAGCCTTCCATTCAACAGCTGGGGAAACTGAGGCACGGTGCCTCACCCAAGGTCACACAGCCGAGCCACGAGTAGACCCCACAACTCCTGACTCAATTCCCTCCCAAATCCAAGACAAGAACCCAGGTGTCCTGACCCCCCAGCCCAAGCCACTAAACCCCACTGCCCTCCCAGCACCAGGAAAAGAACCCAGGAGTCCTGACCCCCCAGCTGGGAATAGAACCCAGGCATTCTCACTCCTAGTCCCCATGGCCGATTCTCCTGTCAGAGCGCAGAGGAGAGTGCAGGAGTCCTTCCTCCTCTCCTCTCCTCTCCTCTCCACTAGATGGAGCTGAGACAATAACGTCAAGACAGGACAAAGCGGGAGAGGGAAGGGGACATATAGGAGCCGGAGCCTGCTCCCTTACCCCCATGGATTCCAGTGAGCTCAGGATCAGGCCCTAAGGTGCAGCCCTAGGAGGAGGGGGCCGATCGGCCGTAGCTTCCCCTTCTGCAGCCACTAGGGCTGCACATTGCAGATGCAGGGCCCGATCCTGCAAGGTGTCCCCCTGCCTCCCTAAATGCCTTGGCCATACCAAACTCAGCCAGTCTGGGAAAGGTCCCGGGAGCGACAGATTCTGAGCAGCCCCGTAGCTTAGAATCAGTGAGACATGCGTTATTGGAGGAATATAACCCTCCGGCTCCCCCGGGGGCTGCTCCCAGCAACGGCCAAGTCTGCTGTGTACCGCTGCTGGAGCTGGGTAGTGCGGGGTAGTGCTTAGAGCTGGGGGACCACAGCAGGGGTATTCTTGTGGGTACAAGCTGCTGGTCTGGGGACTGGGGACCCCTTGGCGTCACATGGCCCTGGACATTCGCAGGAGAGTTTTCAGGTGCTTTGGGTGTGGGAGGCCTCGCTTTCTAGATCTCGGGGGTGGGGGTGGGGGCTGCATTTCTGCCCCCAAAGACCTGCCAGCGCTGATGGGCAGGGGCATGCTGCGCCGTTCGGCACGGGCGGTGAGAGCCGAGAGGGGCAGCTGCAGAATGAGTCACCAGGGCGGGGACTGGGAACAAGGGAAGCGGCTTGGGCTGCGTGGGGGGTCTGTGCAGGGCTGGCCACAGCCAGCCAGCGCTGATAACGGGGGGCGGAAGGGATGGGGGCTGGTGACTCAGCTAGCACCGCAGACAGCATGCAGGGGAGGGGCTGGGGAGTTCCAAGAGGAAGTGGCTGACATGCCTGGGCAATGACACATCTCCCGTGAGCGCAGAGACACCAGACCTGGACGCTGAGTGACCTAGCTCCGGATGGCCCCCCCCGGCCTGGCAGCGGGAGCAGACTCACCGACACGGTCCAGCCACTAGAGGGTGACAAGGAGCCACACGGTGTTAGTGTAGCCGACAGCCAGCCCTGGGATCCATCACCCCAAGCGTTCGCCGCTTCCTTTGCCCGTCTCGCTCACGGGCCCATCCCCATGGCGTCGGGCTCCAGAGGAGTCTCCTGGGAACTGGCTCCGGCTCCTGTACGGGGGCCAGGACAGCCGCGTTTGTACCAAGCTGCAGCTGGTTTCCTGTCAGAGGCAAAGGTACCAGCGGCCGGGGCAGCTGAGCTGGACGGAGTGGGCGGCTCCGAGAGGAAAGGAGGCGACGGAGCGTCCTCCACGAGGAACCTGGGCTGAGGCGTCTGCCGGCCAGGGAGCTACGCAGCCTCCTGGGTCCCAGAGCTCGCGGGGTCACGACAACCAAGGGCCCAGGACCAGTCCCTGCGTTTGGCAGCTTCCAGCACAGGGAGCTGGAGTCCTGTGGCAACTCAGCTAGGTGTAACCCCGCCGCCCCTGCGCCGGGCTCGACGGTGGGGATCGAACCTGCGACCTGCCCGTCCAAGCTCACAAGCCCCTAAGGCCTGAGTTAGCGCAATGGCTGCGACAGACTCACAAGCCAAGAGTGGTCAGGCCACTAGAGGGGGACAGAGCGTCACCCCGAGAGCACAGGTAGCACGGGAAGGAAGGGGTTAACACGGGAGGTGCCCCAACGGGACCGGGTTATGGATCACATGGAGTTTAGTTCACACACACACACACACCCACCCCGGTTTCCGTTTCACAGCGCCCCAGATGTTTGTGCTGGCAACGCACAGCAGCCTCGTCGGGGCGGGTGGGGGAGAAACCGGGGGGCTGGCGGCTGGGTAGGGGGTGGTTGGGGCTTTGGAGCCTGGGGGTGGGGGTGGGTTGGATCTATCTGCTCTCAAGATCGGCAAAGGGAGAGTTACCACTGGGGACACTGACAGGGTCACCTTTAGGCTTCGGAGCTACTGCCCCTTGCAGACGAACAGGGCAGCTGACACCAGTCTCCGCTATAGTGCCAGCCCTGTGCAGACTCAAGCAGCGATCCCTGTGCCAGTTACACTCCAGTCACGGTGATCATCACAACAACAAGGGCGTGTGGCTTCCGTTCTGGGCCCAGCCTCATGCCCAGGATTGTGTAGCAAAGCGAATGGCTAGCAGACCTAGGGCCGGGCTAGGAAAGCACATGTTGGTGAATTAACAAATCGAGGGAGTGAATTGTACTGAGCAGGAGAATTAAAATCTACCGGGGGAGGGGAGGGGAAGGTGGGGATCCCCAAGGGTCTCTGACTACAGCACCACGGCCGGCAGCTTCTCTGGAGACAGAGAACACAAGGGGTAAGGAGGGCCACTGGCTACAGCCCAGGAGAGGCTGGAATCCGAGATTAAAACCCACCCGAGACTGGAAACAGAAAAGGGACGGAGCAGCAGCAGGGCTAGTCAGAGCTCTCTGAGGCTGCAGGGGAAAGAGCGGAGCAGGGGCCAGTGACAGGACACTGCTAGGGACAAGCAGCCCCCCTAGCGAATTAGGAAGAGAATGGAATTAACGAGGACTTAAAAATGGGCCAGATCCTGTACTCAGGCCCCATACAGCCAGCCCCTGTGCCACGGCAGAACAGACCGATGGGCCACGCCCTCTGCTTCCTCGTCCCTGGCACCTCCCAGCACCAAAGGCTTCAGAGGACGGTGCTCAACAACCACATGTAACTGGCCAGCACAGTGCACCCTTATGCTACGGGGGCTGGGATTTCTTCCTGACCCCAGCTGCGGATCACTTCATGCCCTGAAGCATGAAGGTTGGTAAACCTGATTCTCCTCTCGCCTACAGCGGGTCTACCCCGGTGGAATTCCCTTGGCTTCAGGTGTCACTCCTGATTTATAGTGGTGTGAGGGAGAGACAAACTCACATTTTCACTAGTGAATGTGACTGCAGCTGCTCCTTCTATTCCAGGCAGGGTCCAGACCGGTTGCCTCCACTGTCTTCTAACAGTATTTATAAAAGCCATGTTAAAAGAAGATAATTAAGGTTGCAAAGTCGAGCACTCGTGAGCTAGGGAATGCCAGAATGAAGGTTGTGTCGCTCTGGCCCCCTTGGGCGTATGCATTAGGAGACAGCCTGTCATTACAGGTTCACATAGTGTTTTCTCCACAGGACCCCGGCCTCATTCAGTGCAGGAGGGACATGCTCGCTAAATGAGCAGCACTCCGTGCATGGCCCTATGACCTGTTCACGGCACGCAATTCAAACCCTGCTCTGAGGACAGAATGATTTTTTCTCTGGCGCTTTATCACTGTCGTCTCGGAGAGTTTCACACACACTGATTAATTTACTTCCACAACACCCCTGGGAAAGGAGGGGGTGGAGTCACCTCTGGTTTACACGTCGCGAGCCAAAACGCAGAGAGACGAAGGGAAAAAGCTCCCACTCATTTTCGGGGTCCAGTTGGAGACCCCAGGCCCTGATTTTTCAGAGCCCTTAGCCTTCCCCAGCTCGCACTGGCTTCAGCTGTCACCGGGAATGCTCAGCGTTTCCGCTGGGCAGCCAGAAAACAAGGTGCACGCAAGGAAAAGCTGGTGTAGGAGCCTTGCCCAGGAACTGTGTGGCAGAAGCAGGGCTGGAATCCAGTTCCCCAGGGCAGCAGCCAACAGTCTCCTCCTGCAGAGCCCTGCCTCATTCACCACACACCTGCCAGCTTCTGCGGCAAATGAGGCAGGGCCCCTACAGGGAGCCGCCACCTTCACTGCACGGCCCTGATTCATCCCAGAGCAGGTCTGTGAGGCAGGGTCCCGTGGAAAGAACAGAATGTGATTCTGTAATTAACGACCGTGTCATTATGTAAAACTGGATATTCTAGTAGGTGGCATCGTACTGGCACCCAGCAGGATAGGAACCCTTCGATTCACCGCACAGGCCTCTGCCACTTGAGCTAACAGAGTAACTGACAGCAGTAGTAGGTTGTTATCCTCTGTATGGACCAGCCCTAGACGGGGAGGAGACGCACACTTTGGCAGTGGGTTTCTCAGATGTCTGCTGACAGCAGAGGAATGGTGAGGTCCAGCCCAGGCTCTGGAAGGGAATGTGCTCTATGGGGCACAGACCCTTCTGCCCATCCCCGCAAGCTTCACCTCTTCTGCCCCATCCCCTCCAGCCTGCCCTGGCCCACATCTGGCTCCTTGCCCAGCCAGCCCTAGTCCTTCCTTCTTGGCTGACTACCCCAGACCCAGTTTCGCCCCATCTCCTTGTCTCTCCCCCACTCCCCACGCCCAGTCCTTGTTCTGCCCCCACAGCCCAGCTTCTCCGATGGGTCTGTCCTCTCCCCTGTGCCTACCCCCGGAACAGGATCCACTCTAGTTCAAACAGGAATGAAGTCAGGGCGGCCCTGTGCCATGCAGGGGATCAGACCAGATGTTCACAGTGGTCCCTTCCAGTCCTGGAATCTATGAATCGACTGGTCCAGGCCCCCCCCCCCGTGCTCCCCCGGTTCCTGATCTGATCTCTGTGGTCCCCCATCCCTAGCCAACTGGCTCCCAGTCCCCCAATTTCCCTCCCTAGCTCCCCATCTCCCTCCCCTCCCAGTCCCAGTCTTGCTGCCCGGTCAGTCCCAGC
The DNA here is from genome assembly GCF_028017835.1 of Emys orbicularis. NCBI lineage: Eukaryota > Metazoa > Chordata > Testudines > Emydidae > Emys > Emys orbicularis. The sequence goes on along the minus strand of NC_088693.1, from coordinate 2,044,115 downwards.
CTCCCACCTGGTTCACAGTCCCAGAATCCTTGCCCAGCCAACCTCAGTTTCCCTTCCCTTTCCAGCCCCCGTCCCAGCAGACTCCTTGTCCCAGTCTACCCGTTTCTCTTCCCCGGCCTGGCTCTTGGGAGCCTCCACATTAGAATCGGCTGGCCTCCTCCTCCCCGCTGCGTGGGCCCTGGCGGGTGGTGGGTCCCGGGCCTGCTCTCCAGCCCAGGATGGCAAACGCTGCCGTTCTGCTCTGGTTCACTCTCGCTTTGCAGGAGTGCAACGGGGCCCCAGGGAATTCAGCCCGCCCGTCATCACAGGCAGAATCCCAACCCAGAGCCATCTTCCTCTCGAGCGGCACTTCAAGGGGCTGCGCAGTTATTCTAAGTCAAGTAGGAGAGATTGCCAGCTCCTAATCTTGGCGGCTCTGCTCCCAGCCAGGCCTTCCTCCCTGCCCCCCTGCCCCAGAGATGAGCCCTTAGCCAGGAAGCCACAAGTCAGCTCCCCAGAAGGCTACCCTGGAGCTGGGGGCCGGTGTGGGCCGGCAGCAGGGAAAGCTCCTGGGGCAGGCCCCTGGGGTTCCTCTCTCAGTTCCGAACATCCAAGGGGGGAAGGAAGGGGGGGAGGGAGTCCCTAGCCGTAGCCAGCCCCATGGCGTCCCTGTCCCGACTGCACATGGCTGTTTACCGTCAGCCCAAAGCAAACCAGATTTTATCTCCCCACTCCAGGCGGAGTTGGCTGCCGTCCCTTGCAGATGCCTCCTACGCAGACGGGGCGCGTGATGCACAGCCGCGGCCCCGGGGAGACAGAGCGAGCCGTTTGTACGCCCGCCTGCATGAGCTCATGTTCACGGCCCTTCCGGGGGCCGCGGCCGCCCCCCACCATGGCAAACGGCTCCTGGCTTTTCTATGCGATAACAGCCCTGTCCCCGACATCCCGCCCTGCCTGCTGGGGACCAAGAATGCCCAGTACCTCTCTCCCGGCACCCTCAAAGCGCTTCCTACGGGGTGCTTGGTGTCATTAGCCCGGTGATACAGCTGGGGAAACTGAGGCATGAGACGGGACAGGATTTGCCCAAGGGCACACAGGGAGCCAGGCACAGATCTGAGATCACCTGCCTCCCAGTGCTGCACGCCTGGCCATGCGGCTTCCCTTCGTCCCTGCTGGCTTCCCCCTAGGAAGCTACTGAGATCCAGCATTTTGCGAGCAGCACCGACAACGGCCGCAGGGGAAACTCATCTGAGCAGCCCTGGGACTTGGGAGACCTGGTTCAAGTCTACCCCAGACTCCCTGTGTGACCATGGATTAGCCTATCCGTGCCTCAGTTTCCCCTCTGTACAAGGGGGGTGACAGCCCTGTCCTGCCTCCCAGGGATACTTTGGGGATAGCGACATTGTGAGGTGCCCAGATACTTGGGGGGGGGCAGAGCTGCACTGTAGGTAGAACCCCCTGAGATGGCACAATGGGGCGTGTTTTCAGGGGTCACTGAGATGTTTTGCATTTTGGGACAAAAGGACAATTTTCCAGCCCGGGACGAAGTCGCGTGAATTCCCCTGGAGCGAGGCAGAATCTGCTCTGTTCTCCCCATGTCAAACCGGGTCTGCTGGGTGGAGAAAGTGCCGGGAAAGCAGTGTGAGCTCTGTGGTTTGCACAGACGCCGCCTGGGCGAATGTGTATCTGCAGGGCTAGCGCACCCGCCATGGGGAAGCTGAGGCACGGAGTCTGTTAATAGATGTTACCTGGCAGGCGCCCAGACACCACGGTGACGGGCAGCTGATAGATGGCAGGTTTCATGCGGCGAGTCCCCACCGAGCAGTACAAACCAGGGGCATTGCTTTGGCAGTAGCCACACGATGCCCAAACTAGCCCCCAGAGGCAGCTGCAAGCACCCAGCCAGCAGGAGACAGATCGGGGCATTGCTGGGGCTCTCTGGCTATGTTCACACGGCCCGTTTTAGCTCCGTACCCCAGCCTGGCGAGCCCCGGCCAGATGCTCCGGGCTCTGAGACTCAGTGTGTGTGTGTGTGGGGGGTTTATCACAGTGTGGACGTACCCTCAGGCTCTTGGTAATCCTCAACTGGGATTGGGCCTCGTGATCTGCCAAGGGGCAGCAACCCCGGGATTAGCTGGCCCTGCCCAGCATGGGGGGTTTCTGCCTAGGGAAAACTCCAGCAACGAGCCCTAACCCCGAGGGCCCAATCCTATGCACCCAGAGCTGCCCTTGGTGCAAATGGGCCCGATACTGGCCCCAGCATGCAGGATCAGGCCCTTTAAGAATGACACGAATTAGGGAGAGTGGAGAACTGCCTGCAGAACCCAAACCTGGGATCCCAATCCAACCCGACCCCCATCTCTGTAATGGGCCGAACCAAAACCCCAGATCCACACCCCCACATCTCTGTAATGGGCTGAACCAAACCCCCAGATCTGGATCCACACTCCCCCTTCCCCACCCGCCTGCAACGGGCCAAACCAAAACCCTGTATCCAGATCCTCAACCCTATTTCTATAATGGGCTGAACCAAAACCCTGGTTCCGCATCCACTCCCACATCTCTGTGATGGGTCAAACCAAAACCCTGACTCTGGATTTCCACCCCACCCCGTATCTCTATAATGGGCTGAACCAAAACCCCAGATCCAGATCCACCCCCTCATCTCTGTAATAGGAGAAACCAAAACCCTGGATCTGGATCCATCCTCATCTCTGAAATGGGCCAAACCAAAACCCTGGATCCGGATCAACCCCCCGCCCCACAATCCTTTGACATCCTAGATTGGAACCCACCTGCTGTGGGGCTTTGAGGCCTGCACCTGAGCCCCACCTGCCCCAGCCCTCGGGTGTCTGGAGCTGGGCCCAACCTGTAGTCTGGGACCCGAGGTCAGATCTGGAGCTAGGGATTTGCATCAGCCCCATCAGTTATTTTGTCTTTATTCCAAATGAGTTTGACCTCCCCGGGGAGCCACATCTGCTCAGTGGGGGTCCAGCAGGATGCAAGGGGCCGAAGCCCCAGTCACTGTCCCTCCCTGGGCCTCTATCGGGCAGGCGGGCCACCGGAGATGACCTGGCTCGCTGGGTGGTGGGAACTAGCTCCATAGGTCGGCAAGCCGCGGGCTGGCTCCCCAGCTGGTATAAACTGCAGTCGATGGAGCTGCACCGATTGACGCCTGCTGGGGATCTGGCCTGACAGATCTGTCTAGGCCAGTGCCACTCCGACCTCAGTGGTTTAGGAGCCAAATGAGCCATCAGGGTTACCCCAAAGAGCCACAGCGGTGTGAATTCATTGCTTCATTGACGACAGCACAAGTCGCTTTTACACAGCATGACGGGAAACATTTAGTTTATTGCTCTCTAATTATTCTCACGGCAATTATAAGTTAATAACTTCGTGCAAGGTGATGACTTAATTGGTTAATAACACCCTACAAGCATCCGGATTGGTTAATAAGGTAGATTGGCTAGTCATTAAATCGCACGGTATTTTACTGCAGGCGACACACTGCAGAGCCGGGGGTGGCTGGCGAGCTGCAGTCGATCACCGCTCCAGGCGAAGGGGGGCCCGTGGGCTGTGGCTGGGGTAGAGGGAGCCACCACGGGGCGCTGGGGCGGGGAATGGTAACAGGCAGCGGCTGGGTGAGTGGCAGGATTTGGGGGCGGAGCAGGCTCAGGTCCCATTGGGGAAAGGCAGGGGGCACACAGGTATTTAATGGGGGGTTAAATCACCCCTGCACTGTCAGTCTCTCAGCACAGCGCCCCCCGCAGCCGCTCACTCCAGCCTCCCTTCTGGGGCATGGCTTGTGGGTGGAGGTGACACAAAACCCTTCGCGGGCAGAGCTCAGCTGGAGCGCCCGGTGCCGGGGGTCCTAGCCGAGGTCCTGTCTCCAGCCCCAGCAGCTGGCCACATGGCAGCTTCGTTCAGGTGCCAGCAGGAGAATGGCTGCGTGGCTCTCTTCGGGAAGGGTGGGAGGGCTGAAGGGGGGGTGGGCTGGGGGTTGTGCAGGGCTGTGTGACCGGTGGGGAGAGTTTGATGGGGAATGTGTGGGGCTGGGTGATGGACAGTGTGTGCGTGAGTGTAATGAGGGGGGCGTATGTCCAGAGAGCCAGGCCAGGTGTGCACAGGTGAATGGGTGGGTGTATAGAGGTGTGCGTGGGGCGGTTGTGGAGTGTCTGTGTGCGGCAGTGGGGCTGCGTGTGGTTGTTGTGGGGTGTCTGTATGGGGCTGCGTGTGGCGGTTGTGGGGTGTCTGTGCCTGGCAGTGGGGCTGTGTGGTGGTTGTGGGGTGTCTGTGCCTGGCAGTGGGGCTGTGTGGTGGTTGTGGGGTGTCTGTGTGTGGGAGTGGGGCTGCGTATGGCGGTTGTGGGATGTCTGTGCCTGGCAGTGGGGCTGCGTGTGGTGGTTGTGGGGTGTCTGTGTGGCAGTGGGGCTGTGTGTGGTGGATGTGGGGTGTCTGTGCCTGGCAGTGGGGCTGCATGTGACAGTTGTGGGGTGTCTGTGCCTGGCAGTGGGGCTGCGTGTGGTGGTTGTGGGGTGTCTGTGCGGCAGTGGGGCTGGGTGTGGTGGTTGTGGGGTGTCTGTGTGGCAGTGGGGCTGCGTGTGGTGGATGTGGGGTGTCTGTGTGGCAGTGGAGCTGCGTGTGGTGGATGTGGGGTGTCTGTGTGGGGCTGCATGTGGTGGATGTGGGGTGTCTGTGCCTGGCAGTGTGGCTGCGTGTGGTGTCTGTGGGGTGTCTGTGCGGCAGTGTGGCTGCGTGTGGTGGATGTGGGGTGTCTGTGTGGCAGTGTGGCTGCGTGTGGTGGATGTGGGGTGTCTGTGTGGGGCTGCGTGTGGCGGTTGTGGGGTGTCTGTATGCGGCAGTGGGGCTGTGTGTGATGGTTTTGGGGTGTCTGTGTGGGGCTGCGTGTGGCGGTTGTGGGGTGTCTGTGTGGAGCTGTGTGTGGGGTGTCTGTCTGGAGCTGTGTGTGGAGGTTGTGGGGTGCTGGTACGGTGTGTGTCCCGGGGCAGAGGACATGGGGCGAGGGTGGGGCCTGGGGACACAGCCTGGGGACACGGCCTTGTCTAATTCCGGAAGCTTCCCCATCGGCGCTGGGCGGCTGCTGTGATCTGGAGCCAGGTCCTTGTCTCCCAGATCAAGTCACCTCCCGCCGAGAGCGCTGCCCGCCTGGCCCCACACGGCCGGGCTCAGGCCCCTGAGAAGCCCAGCTGCAGATGCACGCGGTGGCTGGCCCGGCGCTGCCCTGGGGAGAGAGGAGACGCTGTCTGGCCCTCGCCGCTCTGTGCCAATCCCTGGGCTGGGGGGAGCCCAGCTGGCCCCGTCCCCCTCCCGCATGGAGCAAATGACCCAGCCAACGGTGCCAACCCTGCCTTGTTCCTGAGCTCCGCCAGCGCCACCTTTAGAACGTGCCCCCAGCCCCCTGCCATGGGGCTGCCCCCTGCTGTGCCGCTGGCTTCTCCTGGACCCTGCTGCACTGGGGGATCCTGGCATCAGGGTTAGTAGGAGAAGCCTAGCGCTGAGCCCCACCCTGCCCCGGACAATCTGGCAGCCAGACCCTGGCCCCTGGGTGGACTTAGCATTGCCAACTCTCAGTTCCTCAGGGTCAGCATCCCCATGGCAGCGAGGGGGAAACTGAGGCACAGAGAGGGTGCTGGAACTTGCTCAAGGTCACCCCTGGGAGAGCTGGGAATGGAACCCAGGAGTCCTGACTCTCCAGCTCGTACTTTCGCCACCCCCTCCACCTTCCTGTCTATCGCGATTCCTCTTCCTACGATGGTCACTGACCATCCCCTCCCTTAGGACCCAATCCCGCAGGCACCCGTTGGGCCCAGTTCCACTCTGACACTGAATTTATTGATCCCATATTCGTGCCACTGGCCTCGCTGAGTCTTGAGTCACGCCGGCGTCAGAGCGGGCCCGAGATTGGTCTTCTTTGTAGCCTGCCTGGAGAGGAACCTTCCCATCCCCACAGCTCCCCTCTCGTCTCTGCAATGTTGCTTTCCTTAATGCAGCCCTCTACACCCCGGCAATACCGTTGCTGCACCTCCATGGGAAGCTGGCGATTTCCCCAAGAGTCTCGGGCAAAAGCCGGAGGCTAGCTGCGGGAGGGTAGTGGGGGCAAAAGACATATCTGGCTTCAGGACGAAGCTTGAGAAGTTTATGGAGGGGATGGTATGATGGGATAGCCTCATTTTGGCAATTAATTAATCTTTGATTATTAGCAGTAAACATGCCCAATGGCTGTGATGGGATGTTAAATGGGGTGGGATCTGAGTTACTTCAGAGAATTCTTTCCTGGGTGCTGGCTGGTGAGTCTTGCCCACATGCTCAGGGTTTAGCTGATCGCCATATTTGGGGTCGGGAAGGAATTTTCCTCCAAGGCAGATTGGCAGAGGCCCTGGGGGGTTTTCGCCTTCCTCTGCAGCGTGGGGCACGGGTCACTTGCTGGAGGATTCTCTGCACCTTGAGGTCTTTAAACCACGATTTGAGGACTTCAATAACTCAGACATAGGTTAGGGGGTTGATACAGGAGTGGGTGGGTGAGATTCTGTGGCCTGCGTTGTGCAGGAGGTCAGACTAGATGATCATAATGGTCCCTTCTGACCTTAAAGTCCATGAGTCTATGACTGGGCCTGTGTTATTTAAAGCCACGTTAAAGCAAGAGCCATCAGTCCCTCTTAGGTGCAAATTCACCAGAATTCACTGCTTGAAGGGGCTGGATCAGCAGGAGGGGGGAAACGGGCTCTCACCGTGGGAGGACGGGGGACAAATCGCTGGTGTGTGCAGAGCAAAATCCACCCAAGAGGTCAAAAATCTCAAGCCAGCATCCCCCCCCCCCCCCCACAATCATGGAATTGGCTTTAAAACATCACAAGATTTTTTAGAAAATAAACATGGGGTCTTCTTTGCCCTCTGGTTTTTGAGCTCGTAGGGGGCTTATTTTCCAGCTTTGCTCTGCAGCCAGCGAGGCTGCGAACGTTGAGTTTTCTTTTCAGACGAGAGCGGAGCGTCTCCCTGCTGGGACCTGGGGCTTTAGGAAACACCCCAGATCCGGCGACAGGCCCGGGCCCCAGAGCTAGCATGCTGGGAGGCTCTTCCCCAGAACAGTCCGGGTCCGTAAGCTAGCTCTGGAAGTGACAGGAAGCACAATCCGGACTCTGAACCACCGGCCCGATTGGCAGCCAGCAGGGGGGAGGAGAGATTCGTCCTACTCCGGCGTCCAAGGCATGCATGAGAGAGAGAAAAAGGTACAGCCACAAATGGCCGGAAGTGGCCCAGGCTTTCCAGTGACAAGGGATGAGAAAAAACTGCCTCTTCCTAGGAGCGAGACAGCAGGGCCTGGCATCCTGGGGGCAGCCACTGGGTGAATTGGGGCACGTGTCTGCCCCCCAGACTCTCCTTCTGAGGCTGAGGCAGCGTTTTGCCTTGGAATGCCCCGGCTGCTACTTCTCTGCGCTGCCTGCCTCAGGATCCTGTTATTTTAATAAGATCATTCTCCTCCTGCCGGGAGGGCCGCAACCCCATGCTGATGACATCACAGCGCGCTGCCATGGAGACGGCGGGGATGTCACAAACACGGCTCTATGACCTCACTGCAGGGGCAGGCGGCGGGGCGGTGATGGGGCCACCCTGGGTTTAATCACCAGCGGCCGTGGTAATAAAGGAGAGATGAATGATGGGAAAGTATGTGCCTGCGGAGCGGCCGCTGTTTGGGTTGGATCTCGCCGCGCTTTCCCCCAGCGGGGATGGCCCGTTTCCCTTCCTCCCTCTGGCTGCCGAGCCGTTGCAAGGCGGGCGATTCCCTGCAAACAGCCAGACCACCTTGGGCTACGGCCCGGGCGGCTCTCGCAAGCTAAGCTGGGTGGTGGTGGGAAAACGTGCATGGGACATTGCTGGCCAACTGGGGCAGTGCACTGGGGATCCCTTAGGAGGCGCTGTCCTCTCTGGGTCCATGCAGACCCCAGAGCGGTGCTAGGGGGCTCTGTGCTGCTGGGAGCAGTGGGGGGGACCCCGGGCTAACTCCACGGGGGTGCTGGTGACTCTGCGGAGGGTGCTGTCTGGAGGTGCTGGAGCTAGGGGTTCCTGGGGGTGCTGCCACGCCCCCTGGCTTGAAGTGGTTTCCATCATATCCAGCAGTGGTTTTCAAACGTTTTTTCTGGCAACCCAGCTGAAGAAAATTGTGGATGCCTGCGACCCAACGGAGCTGGGGATGAAGGGGTTGGGGTGTGGGAGGGACTCAGGGCTGGGGCAGAGGGTTGGAGTGTGGGGGTGAGGGCTGCGGGGTGGAGCCAGGGATGAGGGGTTTGGAATGAAGGAGGGGGCTCCGGGTTTGGGGGGGAGCTCAGGGCTGGGGTGCAGGAGGGGGTCAGGGCTCTGGGCTGGGAGTGCAGGCTCTGGGGTGGAGCCAAGGATGATGGTTTTGGGGTGCAGAAGGGGGCTCTGGGTTTGGGGGGGCTCAGGGCTGTGGCAGGGGGTTGGGGTGCAGGAGGGGGTCAGGGCTCTGGGCGGGGGTGCAGGCTCTGGGGTTGGGTCAGGGATGAGGGGTTTGAGGTGCAGAAAGGGGCTCCGGGTTTGAGGGGAGCTCAGGGCTGGGGCAGGGGATTGGGGGTTGGGGCGTGGGCTTACTTTGGGCAGCTCCCGGTCAGCAGTGCAGCTGGGGTGCAGAGGCAGGCTTCATGCCTGTCCTGGCACCACGGACCACGCTGCACCCGAGAAGCAGCCAGCAGCAGGTCCAGCTCCTAGGTGGAGGCGTGCAAGTGGCTCCCCGTGGCTCTCGCCCACAGGCACCGCCCCCCCAGCTCCCATTGTCCTGTTCCCTGCCAATGGAAGTTTGGAGCCAATGCTCGGGGCGGGGGCAGCGCGCGGAGTCCCTTGGCCCCCCTACCTAGGAGCCGGACCTGCTGCTGGCCACTTCCGGGGTGCAGCGTGGTGTTAGGACAAGTAGGGACTAGCCTGCCTTAGCCGCCTACGGGACTTTTAACGGCTGGTTGGTGGTGCTGACCAGAGCCGCCGTGACCCAGTGCCCTCCACTCCGCGACCCTGTACTGGGTCACAACCTGCAGTTTGAAAACTACCGATATCCAGGGTTTACAGTTTGGTTCAATGGCTCTCAGCACCCCACTATACAAATTGTTCCAGCACCCCTGGAGCTGTCTCCGTAAAGTGAGCACGAAAACCAGTCCCAAGGCGGGTGGGCGGGCAGGGCTGTACTTCTGAGAAGATTTAAAACCAAGGCCTCAACCTCTTGGGGGTCTTGTTTTGCAAGACGAGGATATTTACATTCCTAAATGCTCCCTGAATTTTCAACGGGGTATTCATCTTCACTTCCTATCCCAAACTGTGTTAACCAGCTGCCACGTCCCACCCAAGAAATGGCTGCATTTAAGGGTTGTGATCCCTCCCAGCTTACTTCGCTCATCGGCATAACAATAACACCGAACACTTTTACAACACTTCACTGTGCTTTGTGCAAACCATAACTCAAGTAATAGCTGATAACTCGCTAAGAGCCCGGCAGCTCCTCTGCCTCTGAGCTCTGTGGCCAAAGTATTATGCAGATTAAGCGTCTCCGTTGGGGAAACGCTTTACCAAGGCAGAGACAAAGCTGGAAGTCCCCTGCCCTAGGGGTCGTCAAGCCTTGTAGGTAATCGGGGCCTGCGAGCAGAAGAAAACTGCTCGGTCATTCATTTCCCTCAGCGGGCGCGGCCGGTCCTCGCTTTGCAGGGGCGACTTAGGAACAGGGCGCTCTCCCCTGATAGCAAAAATAAATACATTAAAATTCTTGCAGGAGGCAAAAGAATGCGGGACGGCAGGACAAAATTGTTTTATAATTTGCAATAACACAAAAGACGGGGGGAAGAGGGCTGGGAGGGGAGAGACAGGAACCAGCCAGAGACAAAGGACCGGATCTGCTCAGTCGGTGCTGTGGGTGGATGGCAAATGACTGGTCTCTCTCCACACCCCTTTGCCCCCCCCCCCCCCAGTCTATGGCCAGGTCCTCCCCTGGCAGCAGTGAGCGGAGCTCCAGGGACGGAGGAGTGGCGACTGATGGCAGATAAGGATCTGGCCCTTTTGATATCAGTTTGTTCTGTTTTAGAAAGGCTGGCCTTAAATGCACGGGGCTGGGACCCAGGAGATATGGGCTCTGTTCCAGACTGTGGGTGAGTCCCTGATTCTCTATGCCTCAGTTTCCCCATCTGCAGAATAGGGATAATGACCCCGCCCTGCCTCACAGGGCTGTGGTGAGGCTATGATCATTCACGTCCAGGAGGGGCTCAGGTCTGATGTGGAGGAGAGAGACAAACACTCATGAATAAATAAATATAAACCCCTGGTGATCCCATTCACCCCTCCCCCGCTCTCCTGCGACATGCCGGCGTCCCCCAGTGCATATCTGTCTTTCAGTAGCAATCCCGCTCCCCCCTTTAATCCCAGAGCGGAGGTTGATAGTTCCCTGCTGTTTCACACCAAACTGGAATCCTAAAATATGCTCCAGTCACTTGATACCATTCCCCAGGGATATCTGGGGGGCTGCCCAGGCATGGGTGCTGCAGGGAGGGGGGCACGGGGGCCTGGGCTGATCCCCCCCATTAATGCAGACATGATGGATTGCGTTTTTGCAATCGGACGCACCTGCTGCTCTGCAGAACAGGCTTTGGCTCTTTTCCCCTTTGAACTCCCCCCCGTGGAAGGAATCAAAGGGATTTTTCTGCCATTAGTACATCAGATAAACGGTTTTCACCTGCCCCATGGTCCCTTTATGGCAGATACTAAAATGGCTTAGAATGCCAAGAGCTGGGGGGAGCTTTTCGGCATGAGACGTGGCTCATATTTCAGCCCTCCTGGGCCTCCCCCTCTGTCCGGGGAACCTGAAAGCGAAGCCCCCGTGTGATGAGCGCTACCATGCCACAGCCCTGCGAACCCCCCTCCCATGCCCCTGCCCCCTTCCGTCCTTGCCTTGGCCCAGAGCCTGATTCAGCTCTGGGGTGGATGCAGAAACTCAGAGGGCTAGATGCCTTCTGGTGGGGGTTAACCAAACCACTGTGGGCGAGGTTGCAGATCTACCTGTCTCTTGAGCACCCCCCCCCTCCGCCCCCCGGTCATTCTCCTGCTGCTCTGAGTTTGGATAATGAGCCCCAGAAACATGGCGACAGAGAAAACCGCCCAGACGTCCCAGCAAAGACTCCCGGGGCGTCTGGGGCCTTTGCGGTTTGGCTCTGAGGTGGGTGCACATTTTAAAAGCGCAGCGACAGCCCCGTGCCCCTGGGGAAGAAGTTGCAGACAAAGAGCAGGTAAAGGCATGCGGGGAAGCCGGGAACGTGGTGAGAGCCTCTGGCGAGGAGGGGGACGTCGGAGTCCTACAGGCGGAGAGGAGTTAGCAAAGCCCGACACGGTCGGGGGACTAGACGTCAGTATATCAGGGGCTTTGCCTTATGCAACTATACCCCCTCCCTGAAAAGAAAAGCCCCCGATTTGTCACACTTGCTCTCTGGTCACCCTAGCCAATGCTCTGGCCTGGGGGCGGCTGTGGGAGGTCCTGCTGCTGTTCAAACAAGGGACAGGAAAGAGACCCCAGCCATGGCTTCTGTGGCAGTCTAACTTTTAACCCCAGTCACACAACAGGGCAAGGATTAGGGGAGCAAACCTCACGTGAGCTGGTGGGGCCAGATGGGCAGCCAGGCAGCAAACGCAGCGGAGCCGCAGGCCCTGGCTTCAGGGCTGGGTTTAGTTCTCAAGTCAAGTCAGTCCAGGCAAGCAGCTGATCTCTGGCCTCTCACCCATCACCTGGCAGGCAGCTAACTAGCCACAGGAGGTGAGGCTAAGCCCAACTCCTCTTAAAGGGCCAGCGCTCCCGTGACACGCTGTAGGCCGATGGGCTCATCTGCCTGCCTCGCTGACCCCAAACCACCCACCTAGCATCCAGGCCCACCCAGCTCTGAGCAGGGATGCAGTGCTGCCCCAGCGGCCCAGAGCGTCACTGGGGACCCTGAAATCCAGGACGGAGCTCTGCGCCCGCCCTTCAGAAAGCTACGCTCCGGCAGCTGCCTGGCCATTGGCGGAGCCGCCCCGTGCACGTGCCCTGTGTCTGGGGGCACCAGGGCTCGGGAGAGGGCGTGGCGTCGGGGGGAGAAGCTGGGCTAGCCCCGTCTGTCATTGCCTGGCTACCCGCAAGTTGGGGCCCACCCAAATTTCCACTTCTAGCTACACCACTGCCCCAAAGTCCCACCCATTTCAGTCTGAGTGCTGGGGGGAGGGGAGCAGTGACCCCAGGTGCACTGAAGTCAACATGCGTCTTTATATTGCTGGATTGGGCCCCAGGGGGGGAGGGAGGGAGAAGAAATAAGGAGTACGGGATGGCCGGGGCCCCTTCTGATCATGGGCCCGGTCCCATGGCACCATTGGCTCCTTTGTAGACCCAGTACGGGGGGCTGGGAAGAGTCAGGCCCCCCAGACCAACTCGCCTGCTTGGCCGGGGGCAGGATCGCCAAAGGGAATTGCTGATGGGACACGGTGGAGTTTAGGGGGACACGCGGGATCCTGTTCTCCAGACGGATTCCGATCGGGCGGCTGGGCGCCGACACCTGGCCAAGAGAGGGGGAGAAAAGGGTAGCAGCAAAGGAGGAGGTATTGGGACAAGAGAGGGGCCTGCAGGGGCCCTGCTAGGCCAGGGCTTCTCATGGATGGGGAACCAGAATGGTCCCCAAATGTGCAGAGGGCACTAAATAGGGAGGAGAGAGTTGTACTGGGACCCAGCAAGGTTAGAAAGCTGGGCCGGAAAGAACAACGTGGGATTTGCCTGGGAAAACGCAGGGAAAGCGGAGAGCTAGGCAGGGGCTGGTACTGACGTATTCTCACCCCACCCAGCTGGGCACCTTCCAATGGCGCACTGCGTGGCGTGACCGACAGCTGTAAAGGTGTGGTTCATCCTGTCCCCGCGGGGAGAGCCGGGCGTGCAAGGGACTGGTTGGTCCTGACAGGATTTGGTTGTTTTAATGCTCATGTCGCGCGGTGTTTCTGGCCGAGGAGGCCGGGGGAAGAATGGGGCTGGGATGGTCCTTGGTTCCTAGGAGAGCTCATTCCGCAGTCTGGGACTGGCCCCCAAGGACCCTCCGTCTTCTGCCCAGATGGCAGAACATCCCATGGGGCCAGAGGAGTGAAGCTGTCATCCATGGGCCCCATCCGATGCCAGGTGCCTAGCCCCACAAGGTATAATGCTCAACCTCTCCATCCCCCACATAGTGTGCACCCTGCCCCCCCCCCCATGGCTAGGTGCCTGTGCCCTGGTTCCCCAGCCCCCGGGGTGCCCACCTCCCTGACTCCCTGAGTGCTCCATGGTGCTGGAAGAGTGGAGCTGTCAACAATGGGCTGGGTTGGATCCCGGGAGTCCTGGCCACTGAGTGCTTGAAGATAAGGACCAAGACCTTGACCTTGATCTGGCAGCAAAAGAGTCTACACTGCCTGGAGCAGAGATACAGCTCTGGCTCTGCACACACACCCCCGGCGGTTCCCAGGGTGAACTCCGGCGAGGACTCCTCCAGCAACGGACGAGCAGCTCGCTTCACTTCACTTCACTTCAGCTCAGTGCTCTTCAGCCCCGGTGCCCTCCGACGATGGGGCCGCACCCCCATTCGAAATTTTTGAGGGGTCTGCAAATGAAAAAAGGTGGAAACCCCTGGTTGAGTTTATACCTGGTCTGAAACTAAACTGAAGCCAGAGCGTCCACACAGCCTGGTGCACCGCATTGTATCCGTTTAAAATCACACCCACATTAAACCGGCCCAACTCTGTGAGGGAGATCTGGGGCATCATCCTGGACTGGGCTGTCTCCCCATTGGGTCCCCTCCACGGCTGAGCTGGGATCGGCTCATTCCTGGGAGCTCCCTGGGCTTTCCGGACAAGGATCCTGCCCCCTCCCCATTCACCCCCTGCCCCGTCCTCTGCTCCAGTCCCTTTCCCTTTCTTCCTCGCACTCTCGCTTTCCCCACCTTCCTCTCTTCTCCCTCCTTTCCCCTTCTAACCCTGTGTGTGGGGGAGCTCCAGGGATATCCCGCTGGGAGGGGAGCAGGGATGCTGGGAGCCAGGAAAATCTTTGGTCAGTGTCTTGGAGGATGGGGGGACTTAAGGGGTGTATCACCTCTGAAGCTCAGGACACAAGGGCTGGTTCCGCCCTGAAGGCCTTGGCTTGGCCATGCTGTCAATGGTTCAGGCAGGCTTGGCTCAGCTGGGCTGCGAATGGCTGGCCGGCCTATCAGAGCTCACTGGGAGTAACTCATCAGGGCTGGGCGCTGCAGGGGGCATGGGGCCAGGCACCGCTCTGCCAGGCTGGGGCCGGGCACCACTCTTCCAGGCTGGGGCTGGGGGGCCGGGCAGTGCTCTGCCAGGCTGGGGATGGGGGGCCGGGCACCGCTCTGCCACGCTGGGTCCCTGGGGCCGGGCACCGCTCTGCCAGGCTGGGCGCTCCCGGGGCTGGGTGCTGCTCTGCCGGGCTGGGTCCGGGGGGCCGGGCACCGCTCTTCCAGGCTGGGGCTGGGGGGCCGGGCAGTGCTCTGCTGAGCTGGGTCCCTGGGGCCGGGCACCACTCTGCCACGCTGGGTCCCTGGGGCCGGGCACCGCTCTGCCACGCTGGGTGCTCCCGGGGCCGAGCACTGCTCTGCCGGGCTGGGTCCCTGGGGCCGAGCACTGCTCTGCCAGGCTGGGGCCGGGGGGCCGGGCTCCGCTCTGCCGGGCTGGGTCCCCGGGGTTGGGCACCGCTCTGCCGGGCTGGGTCCGGGGGGCCTGGCACCGCTCTGCCGGGCTGGGTCCCTGGGGCCGGGCTCCGCTCTGCCGGGCTGGGTCCCTGGGGCTGGGCACCGCTCTGCCGGGCTGGGTCCGGGGGGCCTGGCACCGCTCTGCCACGCTGGGTCCCTGGGGCTGGGCACTGCTCTGCCAGGCTGGGTCCCTGGGGCCTGGCACCGCTCTGCCGGGCTGGGTCCGGGGGGCCTGGCACCGCTCTGCCACGCTGGGTCCCTGGGGCTGGGCACCGCTCTGCCGGGCTGGGTCCCTGGGGCCTGGCACCGCTCTGCCGGGCTGGGTCCGGGGGGCCTGGCACCGCTCTGCCACGCTGGGTCCCTGGGGCTGGGCACCGCTCTGCCAGGCTGGGGCCGGGGGGCTGGGCACTGCTCTGCCGGGCTGGGTCCCCGGGGCTGGGCACCGCTCTGCCGGGCTGGGTCCCCGGGGCTGGGCACCGCTCTGCCGGGCTGGGTCCCCGGGGCTGGGCACTGCTCTGCCAGGCTGGGGCCGGGGGGCCGGGCTCCGCTCTGCCGGGCTGGGTCCCCGGGGCTGGGCACCGCTCTGCCGGGCTGGGTCCCCGGGGCTGGGCACCGCTCTGCCGGGCTGGGTCCCCGGGGCTGGGCGCTCCCTCCGCCCGTCGCGGCTCGGAGCCCCGGGGCTCTGGCTGCCGGCGGCCGATCCCAATCGCTGCGCTCCCGGAATTGGCGCTCGCCATCCCGCCCCCCCCGCCCCGTCCCCTCGGGCTCCGGTTTCCTTGGCGGAGGCAGATGCTTTCGCAGCCCGGTCCCTCCTCCTCCGGAGCCGCCTGCGAGCCTGCCCCAGCCCCTGGCTCCGCGCCGCCCCGGACAAGGCAGCCGGGGACCGCGGGTGGCAGCTCGCTGCGCTCTACCTGCGCCCCGCCGCCCCAGGATGCTGCCCCCGTCCCGCACCCAGCTAGGGCTGTTCTTCATCCTGCTCTGCCCCGCCAACATCATCGGGCTCTGGTGGTGAGTAGCCGGGACCCGGGGGGGACGGGACGGCGGCAGCGCGGGGTCCCCTCCGCCCCAGCCCCTGGCCATCCTCCCGGAGCCCCGTGGCCAAGGAGCGCTGGGAGCAGAGACTCCCAGCCCGAGACCTGCCGGCTTCTGCCCTCAGCCGCGCCGCTGTCAATCCGGAGTCAGACCCGCTGGAATCCGGGGAGCTAGGTGAGGCTTATCCCGCGACGAATCGGCGGAGTTTACACACAGGGGCATCGGTTCAGGGACATTCTTCGGGAGAGGAGGAGGGAAAGTCGTGGCAACACATCCAGTTTTACAGCGGATTAAATCATATCCTGCAAAATCGGAAAGGGGGGGGGGGGAGTGGAGCATATAAACCTGTGAAAAGTCGGGGGGGGGGTAATTGCCTCGCTTGCCCCATAGCCCCCGCTTGCACAGCTGCTGGGGTCATTACTCGGGCGTTGGGGTGCTACAGGGGGGTTGGTGGAGTTTCTCAGCGTTTATCCAGCTGCTGGGGGAATTATTCATGAGTGTCGGGGCAGTTACTCGGGTGTCGGGGCAGTTACTCGGGTGTTGGGGGAGTTACTCAGGGTTCACACAGCTGGTGGGGAGTTACTTGGGTGTTGAGGGAGTTACTCTGGTGTTGGGGGAGTTACTCAGGGTTCACACAGATGGTGGGGAGTTACTTGGGTGTTGAAGGAGTTACTCGGGTGTTTGGGGAGTTACTCAGGGTTCACACAGCTAGTGGGGGAGTTATTCGGGCGTTGAGGGAGTTACTGTCAGGGTTCATACAGCTGGTGGGGAGTTACTCGGGTGTTGGGGGAGTTACTCGGGTGTTGGGGAGTAACTCGGATGTTGGCGGAGTTACTCGGGTGTTGGAGGAGTTACTCAGGGTTCACACAGCTGGTGGGGGAGTTACTTGGGTGTTGAGGGAGATATTCGGGTGTTGGAGGAGTTACTCAGGGTTCACACAGCTGGTGGGGGAATTACTTGGGTTTTGGGGGAGTTATTCGGGTATTGGCGGAGTTACTCAGGGTTCACACAGCTGGTGGGGAAGTTACTCTGGTGTTGGGGGAGTTACTCGGGTGTTGGGGCAGTTACTCAGGGTTCACACAGCTGGTGGGGGAGTTACTCGGGTGTTGGGGGAGTTACTTGGGTGTTGGTGGAGTTACTCAGGGTTCACACAGCTGGTGGGGAGTTACTCGGGCGTTGAGGGAGTTACTCGGGCGTTGGGGGAGGTGCTCTGGGTTCACTCAGCTGGTGAGGGAGTTACTCTGATGTTAGGGGAGTTACTCGGGCGTTGGGGGAGGTGCTCAGGGTTCACTCAGCTGGTGGGGGAGTTACTCTGATGTTAGGGGAGTTACTCGGGCGTTGGGGGAGGTGCTCAGGGTTCACTCAGCTGGTGGGGGAGTTACTCTGGTGTTAGGGGAGTTACTCAGGCGTTGAGGGAGTTACTTGGGCGTTGGGGGAGGTGCTCAGGGTTCACTCAGCTGGTGGGGGAGTTACTCGGGCATTGAGGGAGTTACTCGGGCGTTGGGGGAGGTGCTCTGGGTTCACTCAGCTGGTGGGGGAGTTACTCTAGTGTTAGGGGAGTTACTCAGGCGTTGAGGGAGTTACTCGGGTGTTGGGGCAGTTACTCAGGGTTCACACAGCTGGTGGGGGAGTTACTCGGGTGTTGGTGGAGTTACTCGGGTGTTGGTGGAGTTACTCAGGGTTCACACAGCTGGTGGGGAGTTACTCGGGCGTTGAGGGAGGTGCTCAGGGTTCACTCAGCTGGTGAGGGAGTTACTCTGATGTTAGGGGAGTTACTCGGGCGTTGGGGGAGGTGCTCAGGGTTCACTCAGCTGGTGGGGGAGTTACTCGGGCATTGGGGGAGGTGCTCTGGGTTCACTCAGCTGGTGGGGGAGTTACTCTGGTGTTAGGGGAGTTACTCGGGCGTTGGGGGAGGTGCTCAGGGTTCACTCAGCTCGTGGGGGAGTTACTCTGATGTTAGGGGAGTTACTCGGGCGTTGGGGGAGGTGCTCAGGGTTCACTCAGCTGGTGGGGGAGTTACTCGGGCATTGGGGGAGGTGCTCTGGGTTCACTCAGCTGGTGGGGGAGTTACTCTGGTGTTAGGGGAGTTACTCGGGCGTTGAGGGAGTTACTCGGGCGTTGAGGGAGGTGCTCTGGGTTCACTCAGCTGGTGGGGGAGTTACTCTGGTGTTAGGGGAGTTACTCGGGCGTTGAGGGAGTTACTCGGGCGTTGAGGGAGGTGCTCTGGGTTCACTCAGCTGGTGGGGGAGTTACTCTGGTGTTAGGGGAGTTACTCGGGCGTTGGGGGAGTTACTCGGGCGTTGGGGGAGGTGCTCAGGGTTTATACCGGTGGAGCTGGGATCAGTCCACAGGCAGGTGGAGTCAATGGGCTGAGCAGGGTATGAGGAACAGCTGTGCAAGGATTTCAGGGTTTGCCCCCCTGGATCGGCGCTGTCACGGAGTCCCCTCCCCTCCCTGCCTGCTCCTGTCTTCCCCCCAATAAGTTCACTTTAATTAAAAGGCGGGGGCTAGCGTGAGGCGACCCCCCCAAGGCCGCCCCTGGGCCGGAGCAGCAGGGACACCCCCCCCTCCCAGTTTGTAATGGTGCCTGCATCAAAGGCGCAGGCTGCGAGACAGGATCCTGGCGGGGGTGGGGGATTCGTGACAGAGCTGCAGCCGGGACCCAGCCTTGGAAAGTCCAGGGATCTGTCGAAACATGAACTATTTCAATCTCGGAAGAATTTTGCCGAGCCCGTCTTTATCCGCTTTTAAGTGCTTGGATTCCAGCCCCCGCCGTGCAGCCCGGGCCATAATTCATGCTCGGAGGCGATTCATCTCCACATTGTCACTGTCCTGACCCCGAACATAACCCTCGCCTCCCCCTCGCCCTGCCCGCCCAGCCAGGGATGCCTTAGCCCACCGCTGGGTCCCCTTCGCCAGGAAAGGGCAGGTCGCAGCCCAGACGGTGGCAGGACAGCTTGGGAGAAACAGATCCTGGTTTAGAGCCGCAGCGCAGCACTGAAGGATCTGGGCCTTTACTCGGTAACATTTCAGTAGGACCTACTGTATTTGTTGACCGGGGAAGGAGGCGCTCAAGGGACACGGAGATGCAGTTGCATTGGAATTTTGCTGCAGGGGCTGGTGTACGGGGCATATAGGTATCCGTGAGCATTTATAAGGGCAGGGTGTACACAGATCCCAGGTATGCAACGCAAACATTTATTTTCCTGGAGGCAGCCTCCCATGGTGACTGACAGATTTACCTTTTTTCCTCCTGGCTATTTCTCAGTCTGTTGCTTAACATGTCGCTCTATCGCTTGATCTCGGCTTCCTCTTATCATCCTAAGCCTAGCAATGCTAGCCTTCAGCAGAGCGGGGGAGGGATAGCTCAGTGGTTTGAGCATTGGCCTGCTAAACCCAGGGTTGTGAGTTCAATCCTTGAGGGGGCCACTTAGGGATCGGGGGCAAAAATCAGTACTTGGTCCTGCTAGTGAAGGCAGGGGGCTGGACTTGATGACCTTTCAGGGTCCCTTCCAGCTCTAGGAGATAGGTATATCTCCATATATTTAGAGCCCCTTGAGCTAGCGATGGCAAACGCAAAGCACGCTGGTGCAGCCAGCTCTGGGGAGGAGCACAGCACCCAATATTGCCAGGCAGATTATTTCAAATAAAAAATCCTGCATGCCATCGAAACGGCATGAGGGATAAAGTAGACAGAGAGTGGAACGGAGGCCACTTTTCAATCAATGGGCGTTTACCCAGAAGACAATTACTCCCGTTGGAATTTGGCCAGGACATCAGCCTTAGCCCCCACTCTCCGAGAGAGAGAGAGCGCCACAGGGGCTTGGACAGTAGCAGGGTGTGGGTTTTGCGTCTCATCTAAAAGATGGCTCGTATCATTGCGAGGGGTCGTGCTGTGTGTGTTGGCAGTGCCGGCGCGGGGAGATCAGGCGAAGGATCAGCCAATGTTGTTTTTCTGTTGTTTTTTCGTTGCTTTAAAAAAAAATTAATATAAAAAACTAATCCAATGGCAAACAACGTGACCAAACTAACCCCCTCAGCGTATAGAGCCCAATACGCGGCCCATCCTGGGTATTCACTCAGCACTGCAAGGGGGAATTAGTCTGCAGCGAACAGCCGTTGGGTGTGAGACTGGATGCTAGAATAAAACAACATGGGCCAGATCCTCAGCGAGCGGACGTCAATCTGGCCCTCCAGGGAAGAACCTGCCCCCCCATCGACACTCTGCCCACGCTTGGACGAAGCTCAGGCTGAGGAGAGCTTTTCGTGCGACTCGTCCCCCCATGATCACCCAGTCTCAGCCCCCGGGGCCCAGAGATCCGGAACGCTGCGGCGGCATCCCAGCTACAACATCCTTACTCCCCCCGCCGACCGGGAGAAGGTCGTGGTTCCGGCCGTGGATCTCAGCCTGGATGCTCAGAGGAACGCCTGGGTTATCCTCCTCCAATGGCTGTTGAGTTTCCAAGGGCCAGGTCTATGCTGGGATGTTTCCCACCCCAAACTCTGGACTCCAGCTTGAACCGCTGAAGTCTGTGGCGGTCAGGTGATTAGTGCCCCGGGGGCGGGGGGGGGGGCAGGTTCAGGCTTTGGCAGAGCAGGACTCCAGCCGGCAGCGCATGTGCCGGGTGTGAGGCCATGGTGGTGCTCTCGGGGCTGAGTTTTATACTCTGGACTGATTGACAGCGCTTTGTGGGAAGACAGCATGGTCCAGTGGGTAGAGCACTGGACTAGCCTGTGGCCTATTTCTGCTTCTGCCCCAGACCTGCGCGAGCCCCCGCCCCACTCTGTGTCTCTGTTTCTCCTTCCACCTTTTATCTGCCCGGGGTATTTCAAATAGAATCCCTTCAGGGCGGGGACTGTCTCTGATGCCCGTCTGTCCAGCCCCTAGCACAGGGGCACCGATCTTGGCTGGCTACGGTAACCATGGCCAAGGCTTTAGCCAGGCCAGAAAATGAAGGCCCCGGGGCTTTTCTTCCACTGCCAAGCGGCCTGCCCCACTCCCCCCTGGCTGACTCCATTGGCTGATGAAACACAGGGGGAAATGGGAGCATGACCTTTCCCCCACCCCGCAAGACGCAGATTGCTTTCTCGACAGTGGGAGAGGCCACCCAATGAAATCACCATGGGCTGAGCCAGTCGTCACACAGGTGCTGTCCGGGACAGCGTTTCCCTAGGTGCAGCTAGCCCCGGCTTGAAGAGGTTCCCATCACAGGCAGGGTTCGTGGTTTGGTTCGGTGGCTCTCAGCACCCCCACTATACGAAGTGTGCCAGCGAGCAGGCATGGAATTGCACGCTGAGCGACAGCCAATTCGCCAGAGACTCGTACCCCACCTTCTTTGAAAGAGGTGTTTTACCTTCAGTAGCCCCCCTGCTCCGGGCTCTTGTTCGCGGGGAGGCTGCAGGGACGTCCCAGGGACGTGCAAGGCTTTGGGAAAGCTGGAGACGAGCGGTCGGGCAGGTTTCTCCTGACAAAATGAAGCAAGTCACTCTGGGTTACTCAGAATAACTAGGCCAGGTCTCCCGGCGAGGGGGCAGGCGGCGTGGGGAAAAGGTTCCCCTTGTTCTCCGGCTTACTTCCCCCACCTTCCCTTTAATGTCTATTTCTTCTGGTCCCTCTCCCTGGCTGGGAGGGAGAGTGGCAGCTCCCTGAACGCTGCAGGTCACAGAGAGGTCGGTCATGAGGGGGTTAATTATAGGTGCTCCCAGGTGCGGGAGCCGGACTGCTCCAAATA
The DNA here is from genome assembly GCF_028017835.1 of Emys orbicularis. Taxonomy (NCBI): domain Eukaryota; kingdom Metazoa; phylum Chordata; order Testudines; family Emydidae; genus Emys; species Emys orbicularis. Next base: position 2,022,625 of record NC_088693.1, on the reverse strand, counting down.
ATCTCCTGTACAGTGAGAACAGCAGGAAACCTTTCAAGGTCCGGAACATTTCAACCCCTCTGCCTTTTTACCTGGCTTTTGTGTCCCCCTCTCCTTTCTCACCCTTGCTGAATCCTCTCCTCCTGTAAACCAGCCCCTTCATTTCTCGCTCTCCCCCCTTGGTTCTCTTCGGCCCCGCTCCTTTACTTGCTCCACCGCACACTGGACTGGATTCCGCGCCGTCCCCCAAGGTGTAAACCCAAAGGCGTGACTTCAATCAGCGTGGTCGCTGCAGATCGGTGGCCCCCCCCGTGGAACATCCTGACACCATCGCTGGGTCATTTGGACACATGCTCTGTCCTGTCCCTGCTGTTTGCACGGCTGGGTCCGCCTGCGTGCGAGGCTGTATTGGGTTCTGGAGATCACTAGGAAGGGCGGGGTCACAGGGAAACTCACAGGAAAAGCAAACTCGAAAAGGTTCAGTTTGGGCTTAGGGCAAGATTCAGATCAGTTCTTATTTTATCCAAGCCCCTTTGCCTGGCCCATAATGTACATGTCAAATACCTGTGTTCATGTACACGCCTTCTACACGCTAACACAGTCATCTGTCTCAGATAAGCACCGATACATTTGTTTCACCTGCACACGTTCCCCCAGCTCCCATATTTCTTGTCTCTCACACACGCAGATTCTCACTCAGATCCACTTACGCTCCCTCTGCAGACAGACAAACACAGGTGTACACATAAGAGCTGCAGCCCTCTAGTTAAAGCTGCCCCAAGTGTGCTTGGTCCAAATTCGGCTCTCGTTTACATGAGGATAAATCAGGAGCAGGTCCACTGGAGTGAATTCTGATCTGGCACCATCTGCACCCAGTGTAGTCACTCGTAACTTTACAGCACTTTCAACCTCGGGCTGAGATTTTCCAGGCCTGCTCTTAGCCTGGGGGTGACGTTTTGGGGAAATGTTGATTCTGTAAAAGAAAGAAACACGCTTCCCATTGGATCCGAAAATCCTGGTGATCTGCTTTTAAACAGCTCTGCTATTAGGAGGATTGTGTTCGGGCCTTCACTGTGCTGGGCGCTGCACAGCCCCGGAATAACTGCCGGGGCTTGCAGCCAGTTGGCTGGGGCTGAACTTAGTCCTGGGAAAAGCTTTGGAGTGTTGTGGTTCACTCCGGTCGTGATGTACACGCGTGTGTTGAGAACTAGGCGAACCGCGCTTTTGCCGCTCCAAAAGAGGGCAGAGTTAAGGTTATACGCAGCAATGCCAGCATTTCCTATCTTCCGTGCTAATTGATGTCATCCCAGCATAGCGTCGGTGTGTGTCGCCTACCTGTGGCCATGACATAGCTGTGAGAACCAACAGGGCCACGTGACAGGGTTTACTACATCCTTTCCCAGCGTGTCATGCCCCTGGGACTCACCGACACTTTGCCCACTAATCTGCCTCAGCTGGGACTACTTTCAACACGCCAGAGCTCTGGGCAGCGGCGGATCTCGCCCTCGCGACTTGGTGATCCTGCTGGGCTGGAAAGGGAGCTTGAGACCACTGGGAGAGGGACGTTCCTGGCTTCGCAGTGGGACGCAGTGGGCTTGATTCTAGCCCTGCAAGTCCCAAGCAAGAAGGCCCGGCAGTCTAGAAAAGCTACTGTTGGCCCCTTCTAGAGGCACTGATGGCTCTTCGAGGCCCTGCACAGCTGGGCTCAAGGCAGCTAAGGCGCCGTATTGATTATTTATATTCCAGTAGAGCCTGGAGCCCCCAACCAAGGCCAAGCTGCCGCTGTACTGGGCGCTGCACGTACATCTAGTAAGGCCCGGAGAGCGTCCAGGCGAAACAGGCAAAGGGCGTGGGGAGAAAGGAAGGACTTCTCCCCATTTCACAGGTCGGGCCATGGGCAGACTGAGGCCTGGCGTGCCAGTCTGCTGCCTGAGCCGTGAGCCATGCCTTCCTCTCCCCTGCCCGTGTAGCAGAGCGACACAGACAAAAGAGCCCCGCTAACCTTGGCAAATGTTGGCGCCATTGTGCATGGGCCTCTCTGTGAGTGGCATGGCCGGGCACCTGTCACATGGCGTGGGAGGTCAAGGCCAGAAGGGACCGTGCGGAGCTGCTCGCCTGGCCTCCTGCACAGACACCCCCCATCCCCACTGGAGGGGTCCTAGTGTCGTGGGGGGTTCGGGGGCTGGTATATACAGACTCTCACTCGCTCCAGCAGGTCCAGTTAAGAACACCGCCATCATCAAACCCACAGATCCGATACCACAGTGACGGGCAGCTTAATAAACCCTCTAGCTGGAGACAGGCCACCTCGGAGACCTTGCTACAAACCGGCAGGGAAACCCTTTCCCGAGGCAGGGCACAGCGGAGGAGGCGATCCCAGGCGGGCGGCCCGAGTGGGTGAATTCCACCGTAGCCGTACTAGCTAAGGGTTGGGATGGTTGCCGCCGGGTGGGTCCTGGCGTACAGCTGTACTCCACACACAGTCCCTAGAGGCACCTGGCCCGGCCCCGAGCGTCCATCCCGCTGCGGGCTGATGAGCTCACAGGTTAGCGCGCCGGGCGGCAGAGCGGGCGAGGGCAGATCAGAGCCGGAAGGAGGGGGATTCGAACGGGGACGGACGCGGCGTGATACCCAGGGGGCAGGAGGGCATGTTGTCCCTTTTCTTGGGTCCAGCCGTGACAAACCCTGTGCCCTGTGCCCCCTGGACTAACGCCGCTCCCGGCTTATGCCAAGCTTCCGCACACAGAGCACGGCCATCACCTTCGCCCTCTCCTCTGGGCACGGCCCATCGGAGGCGCAAGATGTGTGTTGCCCAACCTGAGTCACCGGGCGACTCCTGGCTTCTGCTTCCTCACCCCCTGCTCCTTATTAGTCTCTTACCCTCCGCGTGGCATCGTCTCTCCCGTTGCCACACACGCTCGTCAGGGCGGGGCTGCTGGCCTGGTACCTGGGCTGTACGTGCCCAGCGCACGGGCGGGTGCTGAATAAATACCGAATGGAATTGCTCAGAAAGGGACCAGCCCCCCGGCCATCGCGCAGCCGAGCTCCCCGGACTCAGCTCCTTTCGCCTCTCCTCCGGAGGCAGCCTCTCCAAGCCCAGCTTGGCAGGAGCTCTGGGGTGACGGCGTGCCGAGTGGGGAGGATCGGACGCCAGCCAGAGACTCCGCAGAGCCCTGTACGGAGCGGCTCTGTACCCTCCTGTAGCCATCTGAAAGTCCAGGGGCCGACGTGAACCTGGCCAAGCTGGGGCCAGCTAAGGACCCCAACTCTTGGGGAAAGTGGAGCCCCGCAACCCCGTTCATCTAGGAGGAGGGGAAGATCGTGATCATTGGCATATGGTTGGGGACAAGGCTTGGGAGGATGGACTGTCACCGTCACCATGGGCTTCTGTATCCCCGTCAGCCAGCCGGGCGCGAGGCAGGCGTCTCTATGTCCCATTACTCGCTTGCACGTGTCCTCCTGGTTTGCACGAGCAGCCAGGGTCCACGTGCACCATGCTCTCGTGGTGGCGTTTTGTGAGCGTGACTCGGCACTCAGAACGTGGCGGAGAGCAGGAAAACAGACGGGATCAGAGAAGGGTCCATCCAGCCTGGTGCCCTGTCTCAGACGGGTCACAGCAACAGGCCCTCTACTGCCCCCTTCTGGAACAAACTGCCTGTGGGGGCAGGTTCCTCCTAAGCCCATAAAATGGGGGACTCACGACTGACGCTGGAGGGACTGTCCCACTGGTCATCGGTCTTATCTCATCTGACGTAACCATCCGCGTTTGGATCTGCTCTTGAATCCCGCTAAGCCCTTGGCTTCCGTGATAACCTGTGGAACTCACTGCCACTAGGTAAGCACCAGTTTGAGAATATCAACCCTTTTATCCACTTTGAATTTGGTGCCTCTCGCGTTCATTGCATGTTCCCTTGTTCTCTCAGGAGAGAGCGTGAATAGCAGCCCCTGATCTACCTTTTCTAGCATCTAGAAGATGCATGTTCTAGTGGGTTTGAGCAGGGGAGCCTGTGAGCCAGGACTCCGAGTTCTAGTCCTTGCTTAGGGTGAAGGTATTCTTCCCAGGGCGCTTAATCCATAGGATTAGGAGCCCTGACTGTACCTTAGACTTGCTGTGTGATTTTATTCAAATCACTAAAATTGCCCCGTGCCTCAGTTTCCCCCTCCATAAAATGGGGGCAATAATACTCAAGCCACAGGGCTTAAGTGATGACTATTGGTAAAGAGCTTCAAGCGTCTCCGATGGAAGGCGCTATTGGCAGGAGCTGCTGGATTTTAGTCCAAGTGATGATCTGCCAGTGGGATGAGTCACCCAGCCACGTGACTTTTCAGCCAGTTGTGTAAGCGTGCGCACGTGACCTGCAGTGAGCCATATTCCAGTTAGCTGCTTCCCCCCAGCTGCCTTGCGTGTAAAGAAATGCAGCTGAGAGGGCGGTCCCAGCACATGGGGTTTCTGAACCGCCGGACGCAGCCCAGGGGACGATCGAGCCAACCCAGCCTGCTGTGATGCCAGTTCGGGCAACAGCGTCGGGGCTGCGTTGGGCTCCCCAGGCTCCTCCCACATCTCAATGCAATTAGACACGTCGGCCACGCACCTCTCTCCCCCCTCGTCCGGCGCTCTGAGCAGAGGGGGCTAGACTGGGCTAGGAGACCCAGCAGGGATCTGACGCCGGGAGCTGGCTGGAGTCTCGGCGCTACAGGCCTCGCTGCTGCTTCTCCACAAGACGAGACTGTGCAATCCGCCCCCAGACGTCTTTGGGTCCCCCCTTGATTCCACCCCCCCGTCCAGTCCCTAGGAACTGCACCTGGTAGGGGCCTGGACTCAGCAGAACCCCTTCAACACGAGTCCTTTGCTGATTCAGGGCCAGGATCGCCTCCCTCCCCCAGCACTGCAGCCACATGGCCTCCCCCTTCAAACCCCTTCACTGGCTCCCCCATCTCACAGTGATGTATTCCCGCCCCCCGCCCCCTCCAGCCTCGCTCAGCTATTCATCCGCTTCTCCACCCCCCCCCCCCCAGGCCTTGTCCCTGGTGACCCCTCCCTGCCTGAACGTGGCACCTCTCCCCTCGCCTAGATTCACGTCTGCCATGTGTCCACAAGCCGTTAGCCAGCTGCTCTTGCCACGGGTAGATTGTCCGCAGACCTGGCAGCGGCACCGAGAGCGCCGGTTGCCTGCCACTTGCATTTTCAGACCCTGCCGTCAGTTGCTTATCACTCTGCCAGATTTTACCAAGTCCGGCTGGAAGTTCTCCACGCTGGGCGTCTGCTTCCGGCTGAAAATTTGGGGGACGTTTTAGCAAGAAATGACTCAGCTGGTGCCAAGAACAAGCTCAGAGGGTTAGACTAAGATTGCCCCATTTCACAGACAATTCTTGGAGCTGTTTGGTTGAGATGCGCTAACGCCTCCATGCTTTGGAGCAGGGGCTTGCAATTTGGCGGGGGGGGGGGGGGAGAAATGTGCCCTGATGTCAGAGATCTGCCTTTTGCCGTCGTGGTGAAAATCCACCAAAATTTGGTCCAGACTTTGAAAAGAAACCCGTTTGCACGCGCTCGGTAGAGACTTGTTAGCATTTCACAGCTAAATTCTCCGAAGGTTCTGTCTGCAGTGAGCATGCTCCAGCCCTGTGGCTCCGACACTAGACCAGAGAGCCCAGCACCGTCCCCACAGAGCGCCTGAGCACGCTCCAGCCCAGGGCTGACCAAGACTTTCCCTGCAATTGCTCCTCTCGGCCGCTGTGGTGCTGGGACTCAGAGACGGTGCCGTCCGTGCAGAGTGGCGAGGGGCAGAAACAGGCTGCAGTGTGGTGCTGGGTGGGGCCCAGGGGTATGGGGGAGGGATAGCTCAGTGGTTTGAGCATTGGCCTGCTAAACCCAGGGTTGTGAGTTCAATCCTTGAGGGGGCCATTTAGGGATCTGGGGCAAAAATCTGTCTGGGGATTGGTCCTGCTTTGAGCAGGGGGGTTGGACTAGATGACCTCCCTATGCTGGAGAAGGAGGCAGCCCCACGCAAACACAGCAGGGGCTGGGGTATAGGGTTGATTGGGCCAGGCAGCCCGGGCTGGGGAGAAACTGGGCATGATGGGGCTGAGCCGTCGGGGACGTTGGCTGGGGCAGGCTCCTGGGGACAGGTCGTCTCTAATTCCCAGCTCACAGCCGGTCTTGTCATGCAGACGCACCAGGGGGCCAAGCTGAGCCAGCCTTTGGTCTGGCACTTCCTAGCTGTGGGCTTTGCAGCCTCCACACGGTTCTTCTCCTGTCGGTTGTGTTGTGCCGTAGGTTGAGCCGGGCTAAGCAGATTGCAGCCCCTCCCCTACTCTCTATGCTTGTTTGTGAGCTGGCTGGGGCAGGGACTGTGTCTTCCCAGGCTGTGTATGCTCGTCGGGAGTGTGCCCCCCAAGAGATTGTAGTAGCTAATCGCTACAGAAACCAGGGGAGACTATAATGCAGTATATGGCTTCCCTGAGGAGTCTGATTGTAACTTGTGACTTTGGGAATATGGCAGATGAGATGCTTAGAGACCAGCTCATTGAGAAAACAACCGTGCTTCGTGTAAGAGAACGCTTACTTCTAGAACCACAACTGACACTAGAAAAAGCAATAGCCAGTGCTACTCAGATTGAGTCAGCTACGAATGAGCCAGGGTACAGGAGGCCCAGTCCAGGCTGTGACTCCTTTGCCAAAACGTTCACTATCACTGCAGACAAACAATTGCAAAAGGAAAACGAATGAAAAGCCACTGAATCAGCAAGTTGTTAATATTTAATACTTTGCTTGGTGGATACAACAGAGATCTGGCTGGATTCGGGGGAATTTAGCACTCACGAGAGATGTGAGACCACTCCACACACAGCTCTGCCGACGCCCCTCACTCCTGACCCGCAGCCCCCTGCTAGCCTAGCCCCACACCTGACAATGTACCAACTGCCTGACCTGCAGTAGCGATGGCATCCAACACTTGGGAGTCCCTGAGCAGATATGGGGAAATAGTGCCCAGCTGCCGGGTGGTGGGCGATTTCTGCTGGGGGCGAGGCTGGGACCCACTGGGGCCACTTGTGACCAAAGTCACGGAGGGAAGCCTGCACCCGAGCTGCAGGGCTTGCCCCCGAGCCGCAGGGCTAGTTCCCGAGCCGCAGGGCTAGCCCCCTAAACTCCGGCAGCCCCTCGGCCCCTAAATGCCCCCTGCAGGGCGAGATCCACTTTCACTTCCCAGCCTAAGCGTTCGCGTTGCTGTGAACTGTGACACAGCTGCCGCCTTCCGCCCCAGAGGTAGCTGCATCTCCGCAGCGAGCGGAGGGGCTCCTGTGGTGCTCAAGGCTCTGTAAATGCCCAGGACACAGAGCTCGCTCGGCAGCTTGTGCAGAGCGATACGAGCTAAGGCTGGAGGTTCTGGTGAGTGAAGCAGCCGGGCAGGGCCCAAGCCAAGAACAGGAGCAGCAGCGGGGGGCTCGGCCTGGCCTGGCAGGGCCGTTCCCCTGCTCCCGGGGCATCATCCCAGCCCTGCTCATTCCTGAGCGGGTTCCCTCACCGGGGCAGGGGGAGGAGTGGCCGAGAGGCGGGGGCGGGACGCGGTAATTACAGATCCCCCCGGGTTCGGAGGGGAACAAGCTCAGGCAGACCAGGCTGCGGTGGAGGAGCCCTCGCCAAAGCAGTAGCAGTTTGGCAGCATTTTTCTCGCCCTCCCGCACGCGCCCCCCCCCTTAAAAGGAAAACAACTCGCTGGATCCCAGCGACGTCCCCTTGCGAGAGGCAGGAGCCCAACGGAAATGAATACTGCAGCATGGCTTATGCCGGGGCCGTCTGGGCAGCGGGAAGGAGGGCCCGGCCTGATGAGGGGGGGGAAGGCAGGCAGTGGGGCAGCTGAGCAGAAGGGGGGCTAGTCCTGGGCTATGCACTAAGGGCTGGGGGGTAGGCAGGCCAGAGGCGCCGAAGCCCCCGGCGCTTGCTGGGCTGTGCGTTTCCCGGCCCCTCCGGCCCAGCAGGCCGGGGTGAGCTGCAGTTCGGCATTTGATCCGATGGCCCTCGGGCTTGTTCATCATTTTTAGCTGAGTACAAAGAGTCCTCTCTTAATGAAAGTCCAGGCCCCACCGGCTCCGCCAGCCACGCCTCCAGAGAGACCCTGCCAATCCCCAGAGTACCTGCCCCCGCCCCCCAGCCCTCTCTGGAGCTGTGCAGCTCTGGGGACGTGCGGCCCAGAGAGGAACGGGAAGGAGCAGCTTGTGGTTCTGGTGCAGAGTCAGGGGACAGGGGTCCTAGTCCAGGCTCAGGCCACAGGCCTGAGGGTGGTACACGATAGGGCAGACCTGAGGGCCTCACTCCCCCTCTGTGTGCCTCAGTTTCCCCATCTGGAAGCCCTGGGGTGTGATCCCCTTGCCCCGTGTTGGGGAGATGGGGTCACTGCGAGAGAGGCTGGGAGCGCATTGTGATCCTTGGAGGGGGCAGGGTACTGCAAGCGGGTCTGTCCGCACACCGCTGCGCTCTGCTGGATGGAATCAGAACGGCGCCACCGTGGGTCATGGGCCCTGCACACGGGGAGTCGCTAATGCAGGAGAGACGCTCTTACAAGATGCTAGTCCTCAACGGCAGCTGCCCGGGTTCTATAACCCAAGAACTAACCTCTAGCCCTCTTCCTGCCCAGGCACACCGTGGAGGAGTCGGAGTTAACCTCCCTGCCCTTTGGCCTTAGCGCAGGCCTGTACAGCACTGGTGAGAGGCAGTGGCCACACCCCACCCCAGAGGTGGCTGCATTTTACTGAGCTCAGGAGTGACGGCTCTACTTTGTGTATTACCGGTTAGTTTGTGGAGCACGTTGGGGGTCTTTGGATCCCTAGCGAGGGGAGAGCAGCACTGCCTTTGGGAGTTAAAAGAGCTAGAGACGTATATACATTGGCCAGACCCCACCCCGGGGGACTCAGCTGGTTCTTACCTCTCTGGCACTGGGTGGGGCCATGCCTCAGTTTCCGTGCTGGGCCCATGGTCTGCAGTCTCGTAGTTGGGTAAGTTCGTGTCTCAGACCCCAGCCACAAGCCCTCTTTGACTGTCCCCACCCACAGCGTTCACCCCACTGAGGCAGGCATCCAGCAGACATCCCCTCCTGGCCCCCGGCCCCACCACTTGTATAAGAGCCCAGGGCCTCCCTCTGCTCCAGCCCTCACCCACCATGTCATGGCCACAGCTGCCCCACAGCCGCTGCTACCCACTTGTGCAGGTCAAAACCTGCCTCCTGTCCCAGGGGTGCCCCAGGGACCCACTCGCCTCCGGGCCACCCCCAGGCCTTTCGCTGCAGCTGGCCCTGGATCAGGGCGTACTCCCAGTCTTGGCTTGTGACTGGTCTTGCCCAGGCAGACCAAGGAAGTTGCATAAGGTAGCTCTCCAGTCACCTGCTCCCCTGGCCCCTGCGGACTACATCCCCCAGAATGCCCTTGTTCTGGGCCGTGCCGGGACCTGGCCTCTGGGCTCTCTTAAAGAGCCCCTGTAGACCCCTCCAACTGACAGGAGAGGGGCAGGGGCGGGAGGGCTAAGAGGGCAGGAGCGGATGCAAGGACAAATGCAGCCTGAGAATGTGAGAGCCCCAGCCTGTGCCACTGTCTCCCCCAAGGATGGGGCAGGAACCGTCAGCCCTGCCCTGGCTCTGGGGGCCCCCATTGGCCTTTTCTCTCTCCCAGGCCGAGGGATGGTTCCGTGCACCGCTGCCTGCCAGGGGGCGGGGGCTGAGCTGGCTCGGGACTCTGGGCCCAGCCTGCCGAGGGCAGAGAAGGGGGTGACTGCGGGGGCTGCGAAGCCAGAGCCCACTGGGCCACAGTGGTGATGCTTATGGGGCATTGGCTTGGCCACAGGGCAGGCAGAGATTGGAGGTGGAAGCCTGGGTCGTCTATAGCCGGGCGTCCTAGTCTTCTCCACCCTGCGGCCTCCCACCTGGGGGCGGGTCGTCAGTGAGGATCGAACCTGGGACCTCTCCAGCTAAGCGCAGGAGTTTCTAGTGTCTAGGGTGACCAGATGTCCCAATTTTATAGGGACAGTCCTGATATTTGGGGTTTTTTCTTATATAGGCTCCTATTACCCCCCACCCCCGTCCCAATTTTTCACACTTGCTGTCTGGTCACCCTACTAGTGCCTGCGCTGAAAGGATAGCGAGAGCAGGAACATAGACCAACCATGGGGTGGGAGAAGCCCCCTATTGTATGAATGAGGGTTACCCCTCCCCTCCCCACTGACCCCCGGCCTCTCCTGGGATAGATACAGGCTGGGCACAGCTTGGGTTTTATTTCTGTAATTTCGATGGGTGATATCGGTATTGATTTGTAATTGATTCAAACTGGCACAGCTGCAGGACGTTACGGAGGGTCAGACACTGCCAGGGGAGGGGAGGGGGTCAGCCCAGAATTAGTTAATGCCAGGAGATGGTGAAGCCTTGTTCTGGTGAATTTCAAGCGCTACCGGCGGGTTGTGTGAAATAGACGTTTATCGACATTCACCCCTAAAAATCGAATCCTTCCCCACCCGGTTATACCGTTGGCCGATTCTCCCACTCTGCCCTCTGGGCACAGAGCGGGAAGGCCTGGACTGGTTCGTGGGGAGGAGCTGAGAGCGGAGGGCTGAGCAGCAAACCAGAGCTGGGGGCGGGGGCAGGCAGTCGGGGGTCCCCCCCGTGCCCATCTCCATGTCGGACCCCATGCTGCTGCTTGGTGTGGAACGGGCACCATGATTCCACGCTGCCACACCTGGCTTATTCCATCACCCCCACCCCGAAGCCCCTCTTGTCCTGACCCTCAGAGGAGGAGAATCGATAATAAATGGTCACTGAGCCCCCCGCCTTGGGCAGCCGTCGTACCAGGATCCCTCCCGCTCACACCCCCCCGGGCTGCAGCATCCCTTGACCTTGTCGCTGGAGGCGATGCTGGGGCAGCGGGAGGCTAGCCTGGGAGCTGGGGAGGAACTTGGAGAGCAGCCAGGGGGCTTCCCAGGGCTTTATCGTGGGCAAGGTCGCTGGGCTCTTCTCCCACAAGGTAAACAGAGAACAGCCCCTGCTGCAAAAGCGCCTTCCTCCCCCGGGGAGGAGACATTCCAAGAATGTGCGGCACGCTGCAGCCTGCCCCGGGCACTGCCCACCCTGGGCCGGGGCTGAGACGCCGGGGAATCAAGGGCCGGGCCTGCTCTGCCGGGAGGTAGAAGTGCCCACCCTGGCACGTTCTCGTAATAGCACCTTGGTGCCCGTGCTGTGCAGACACCCGGTGAGACACAGCCCCTGCCCCGAAGAGCGAAATAAACCGGGCAGGCAGAGAGTGGGAGGGGAAACTGAGGCACAGAGCGGGGACTAGAACCCACTTTTCCTGATACTCAGCCTGGTACAGTAGCCACTGAGCCAGGCTGCCATGTAGGGTGCCCTGCTCGCTGCTTTGCCCTGGCGAAGGGCCTGGCAGGCCCGGCACAGCTCGGCCAAGGGAGGCGGGGCCAGATGCAGAGCTCGGCAACGCTGGTGTAAATCCAGGGCACTGCGATGATCCGTGAGCCAGTCACAGACCAGGCCCCCAGCGTGCCAGGTGCTGTCGGGACCCAGAACAAGGAGAACTGTGCTGCGGTGACTCCGGAGTCACACCCCGGTCAGTGAGAACAGGATCAGGCCCTCGCAGGCTGCTTTCCTCTTGGGATCGTGGGGGAAGCCGAGGCAGAGTCATTCCTGGTGTAACGCGGTGTGATCTGGGAGGATTGACACCAGGTCTGGCTTTGGCCCCGTGTCTGGTGGGCCAGGAGAGCCCGAAACCACCAGGGTGTCCTGATAAGGCGGAGCTGGGCAGTATTTTCGCGTGTACAAAATACAGAAGCCACACAATGGTCCCTCTCCCCTCCTCAGCCCCCCGTCCCTCTTCCCCCCAGACTGAGCAGTAGCACGGGGAGAGCCCTAGCTCCCGGGGTTACAATGGCCATGCAATAGTCACTGATATTTCTAGCGTATCTGTCACTCCTCCCCGCATCTACTCGACCCACTAACAGGGAGAAACACCGCAGCATCTGCCTCCACTCACCTCACCCACCAAGGAAAAGCAACCACCTCTGGGGTGGATTCCGGCAGCTGATCAGCTGTGCAGAGACACTACACAGGAGCATAGGGCAGGAGGGGCAGAGGAATTCAGCGGCCGGCTGACCCCGCAGGACAGGGGCAGATTAGAAATCAGCGAGTGATTTTATCTCGCTTACCACAGGGCTCTGCCGTCAGCCCAGTGCCCCCTAGCGCCATGCTGGGGCCCTGGCGTCAGCATGAGCCAGAGAGGAGAGCGCCCCCTACTGACTCACCCCCTGCACTCTCTGGAGCCGCCTCCCGCCCCTAGTTCTGGCACTGGTGTGAGCTGCACGGAGGCAGGGCCCTCCTTTGTCTCCTGCGTCTCTCGGGGCCCGTTCCGGAGCTGAGCTGGGCTCGGGGGCCAGGGGCTGCTCGCTTGGCCAAAGTCTTGCCAGTCCTGCCAGCAGCCTTTGGCACAGCAGGCTGGGAGGGGCTGCCGAGGGACCTGGCAGGGCCGGGCTCCCACCCCTTGTCCGGCAGCTGCCCCAGGTGCTCCCAGGCTTTGAGAGTTGGCCTGGTGGGGCCCTGGAGGCTCCATCCCATCCCGCCACCTTGCTCGGCACCTGGGTGGCAGGGTCCCTGGAGAGACAGGAGCTGGCTGACGTGCCCTCCCTAGCCATCACCATCCCCGCCTCAGTCGAGGGGGCTCAGAGGCTCAGGGTCCATCAGGCTCTTGGCTGCCCGCGGGTACCCAAATGGCACCAGTAGCACCCACCGTTGCTGGGGAGAGGAGGTGGCTCTCCTCGCGGTCCCATGAGGCCCTGGCCGTGCGCTGTGGGTGGGCTTGGGCGGGGGCTCCCAGCACAGAGACCCATGGCGAGGGGCACAGAGACGATGCAGGCAGGCGGCGGGGCCGGCGGGTGACATGGTACGAGCCAAGAGCGGACACCCTGGGAAGGGCCTCGGAGGGGAGGGCAGGCTGGGGGCGGGGTGCCCCACACAAGGGCATCAGGCTTCAGCTGAGGAGGGCTGTGGCACAGGGCCCGTGCCAGCCAGCTGGGAGGCAGCCAATTGCCCCACCCGCTACAGCGCTGGCTTCCCCGCTCTCTCCTTTCTCCAGGGCAGTGGGCAGCCCCCTGGTCATGGACCCCAACAGCATCTGCCGGAAGACCAAGCGCCTGGCAGGGAAGCAGGCGGAGCTGTGCCAGACGGAGCCCGACATCGTGCAGGAGGTGGCCAAGGGCGCCAAGCTGGGCGTGCGGGAGTGCCAGTACCAGTTCCGCTTCCGCCGCTGGAACTGCTCCAGCCACACCAAGTACTTCGGCAAGATCCTGCAGCAGGGTAAGGCCGGCGGGGCCAAGGCGATCCCTGGGGCCAGGCTCCCCCCGGACCCCTGAGTACAGCCGGAAACTCCCCCCGCCCCGTGCTATTGGGGAGGGGCTGCCCGGCTCCTAGAGACGGGGGGCTGGGGAATCGGGGGGGCTCCAGCCCAGGGGAAAGGGGGAGGGCCGAGCCCCACGGCAGAGGCGGAAGTGGGGCCCCACCTGTCTGGAGGCTATCAAGGGGCCTGTGTGCGTGGGGCACGGATCAGCCTGCACAGCGGTGTCGGGGACCCAGCAGGCTCCTGCCCTCAGGCCGGGGCCGATCCCGGCTCCTCACCTGAGGAGGGCTCCCCGAGATGGGGGAGGCTGGCTGGTTTGGAGCAATACGGACCCTAGCCTGGCCTCCCAGGCTGCTCCCCTCCACCTCCTCTCCCCGGGTCAGGGCAGCCCCCGCTCAGCCAGGCAGTGTCTCTGCACACTGATCAGCTGCCGGAATCCACCCCAGAGGTGGTTGCCTTTCCTTGGTGGGTGAGGTGAGTGCAAGCAGTTGCTGCGGTGTTTCTACCCCTCCAGCGGGCGGGCGCTAAAGCTGCTGCCCCCCAGGAGGACAGCGAGGCCCCTGCCTCCTGCTCGAAGGCCTGCCAGAGCCGGGAAGAAGCTGCCGAAGCCCATCCCCGCAGCACCGGCCGAGGGGGGATTAACCGACCTCCCTGCACCCGCTCCCCTGGGTGAGAGCCAGGCCGCGGCGCAGGCCCCCGGGGGCGCAGCAGGGCCGAAGGTTTACTGCCGGGACATGTCTTCCCATGTTGTAATGAACCAATTACCTGTGCTCCCAGCCCCCGGGGGGCTTAATAAAGCTCAAGAATGCCTCCGCGTCTGGCAGTGATTTACTGCGCCCCGAGGAGACATGCCCCCCCCCCCGACGCCACTCCCTGCATGCGCCTGCGCCAAGGGCACCGGGGGCGGGGGAGGCTGGCACGCAGCCTACGGGAGAGGGGCACGGGAGTGGAGGGGGCTGGCAGGGGGCCAGCAGGGATCTGCTCTGGCCTGGGTAGGGGGCACTGGGATGGGCAGTGGGGGTTAGGGACGTAGTTTCACTCCTGCCATTGGCTGGTGCCTGGCCCAGCTGTAGCCAGGTCAGTCCCACGCGCCCCCCCGCCCTTCGCCCCCACAGTCCAGGTGTCAGGTAGGCCGCAGGACCTGGGGGGCGCTCGCCCCCTGCCACGCTGTGCTGACCTGGCCCTGTGGGGCCTGGTTGTCCTTCCGGTGTGTGTCAGGCTTGTCCGAGCACATGTGAGGACCCCCCCCCCCCAGGCCATCCTAGGTGACATCAGAACCCCCAACCTGTGCCCAGCTGGGGGGGCCACAAGGGGATTTAGTGCCCCCTGGCTGCAGCTCAGCAGTCGCCCCCATTGGCCATACTGCCAGGAACTAGCAGATGTGCAGGTGCATGTCCAGCCACTGCCCTCTACTGGTGGGACTCAGTGCTTCCATTGTGTGTCATAAGCCCTGTAGTGCTATGAGCTCATGGGGATTCTCCTTTAGCTGCAGTAGTTTGGGTCACCTGGGTTTTATGGACAGACTCTTGGACCGGGTGCTGGGCCAGGCAGGGCGGTGTTCCCTGCTGTCTCTGAGAAAACCCCCGAGGGCCCTGGGGGCACCACAGTGACACCATGGGCAGCAATGGAGATGCCATGTCCCAGCATGCAGTGCAGCAGGGCTGCCTGGATCAACATGGAGCATTGCATGCCGGGAGCCGTCAGCAGCAACCCTGGGCTACCCCACCTAGCAAACAGCCAGCCCGTCCCCACGGGAGCACCCGGGCCTGGGTATGCCACTGCTTGGTGCGCCCAATGAGACGCCCACCTTCCCTTTGGGCTCCAGCTGCTGCAAAGGGGCAGGGGCATCCTGCATGTGTTTGGAGCGGCTCCCTGCCCAGCCCTGGAGACGTTTATCCCAGCGGGGCCAGCGCCCAGAGTTCTCAGGCGATGCCCATTCCCACCCGCCCTGAGGCCAGTAAGTTCTCAGAGGGGGGCATGCGCTGTCCCAGGGTACAGGAAAGACCCGGCCCCACGGGCGTCAGGGCGCTAAACGTGCCGGTGACCCCACTTCGTAAGGCCAGGCCGGCTCTGGTTCTGACTCGAGGGCTCCCCCCGTGATGAATGCAGTGCCCACGCTTGGCTTGGACGGCCGCTGTCTCCACCACACGGGCACGGCCTCACCTGGCCACAGCCCCAAGCCAGCAGCCCCCCCTCCCATGGGCTCTTTTAGGAAGCAGTGAGGGGCAGCGGCTTGTGCTGTGACCCCCACGCCAGCCCTGCGGGGGCCGTGGATCTGCCTTAGGAAAGGGAACAGGAGGAGGAACCCGCCCTGCTCTCCTGCCCCGCCATGATCTCCCAAGGGGAGAGGTGGGAGCCTCATCCCACACACCAGCTTTCCCACCTGGAATGACTCTGGGTTCTCCCGGTGGTAGGACCATGGACCTGCAGCTCTGGGGGCTGTGGTTATGCCGGGGCCCTACCCCAGAGGACGGGGAACGTCCCAGCTCAGAAGGATGAGAAATGCCAACTCAGGCCTCCTGGATGGGGCCCCGTGGGACCAGCTTGGCTGAGTCTCCCCGTGACTCCTGCATCCAGCCCCGGGCGGCCGGTGGAGCTAGCGCCGAGCGTTAGAGACACAGCCAGTGTTGATGGACCGCCGTCAAGCGATGGAGAACCCAGCCCAGGCCGGGGCCAGGGGGTCCAATGGGTAACTCCTGTCCCCGTTAAACATTTGCACCTTACGTCTACTCTGAGTCGCTCTAGCATCAGCTGCTGGGTCTCCTTAGCCCGTCATCTGCTAGATCAAAGCACCATCAGCTGTCAGAGATCGCCTCCGTGGGCAGGTCTTTCTGAATGCGGATCAGTCACTGCTCAGCCTTCTCCTGGATACCTCACCAGGTGGAGCCGGCGTGGCTCTCGCTGTGGGGCCTCCTGGGCGCCCTTTTCCGAGCCCTTTCCCATGCGGCGCCGTCCTGGACACGGGGCCTCGAGGCGGGTCCTGGTCTGGCTGCTGTCGCACGGCGAGGTGACGCCGGCTTCAAGACGCGTTCCCTACGTGCACGGCCGAAGCTCCTGCTCACCCTTCCGGACGCAGAGTGCGCCGCGGGGAGCTCGCCAGGACGTCTGGGTCTGGTGCAGAGTCGCTGCATTGAGGGGTCTGCCCCACGCCGGAGCTAGGTTCTGCGTTAGCAGGCGCAGGACCGGCCCTTTGGCCATATAAGACGGCCCAGCAGAGACGGAGCAGCAAGCGTAGGCGGCTTGGTGTCTGGAAACCAGTGAGGGGGGAGCCCCTGCTTTGAGAACAGCAGAGTCTGGGGGGCGCTGCTGGGTGCTCTGTGCCCAGAGGCCACGGTGACAGGCCCACTGCAAATGCATCCGCTAGGCAGGTCAACTCCGTCGCCACATCCTCTCCCCTGGCTCCCACCACCCCACGCCGCCAGCCTGCGCCCGCCACAGCGGTGCCCCTCTTTGCCCACTCTCTTGTCTCTGAGCACGTCGTCTTTAGCCCAGGGCTGGTCTCTCCCTGGGCATCTGGGCATCACCCAGCCCGACAGGAGCAGCTATCCTGAGCGAGGACCCAGGGGGCTACTGCAATGCCCCCTGCTGCCAGGCCCCACGGCCCCGCTGGGGCCAGGGGTTGGGGTCCAACATGGGCTGCAAGGGAGCCCCAGGGCAGGGGGAGGGCTGGGGGCCCTGCCGAGCGCTGGATGGGCCCCAGACCCTGCGGTAAGTGCTGCAGTGCCGGAGCCGCGGCCGACGCTGCCGGAGCAGGTCTGGGCAGGGGAAGGATGCTTGGAATTCGTGTCCCGGAGCAGAGACGGGGAGAACACGCTCATAATAAATAATCCCGCAGGGCGGAGGCTGGTGCCGGGAGAGGGAGGGGGGGTGAGCGCCCCAGCGTCGCCCCACGGGGAGGCACCGGGCAGGGCAGCCTGGCACGTGCCCCAGGATGGGGAGATGGGCCCCAGTGGGGCCTCCCCAGCCCCCACTTGGACTCTCAGACTTTGCAGCTCTGGGGCAGGGGGGATCTCCTGGCGCCCCCTGAGGGCTCAGAGCCGTCACTGACATGGCGCTGAGCTACTTGCCTCTGCCCTCTACTGGCTGCAGTCAGAACGGCTCAGCTGTGGGTCAAAGGCCCTTTACTGCTTGTAACTCATGGGGAGTCGCCTTTAGCTCCAGGTGGGGACCCATGCTTTTGGGGGCTCAGGGAGTTGGGGCGGGAGGGCAAGAGATGCGTCGATTCCTGTGGTTGAGGTGCTGCACAAGGGGACAGCCTCTGGCGACTCTGATCTCTGCCCCCCCCCCCTTCGTTGGTTCCAGGAGGTGCCCCTGGGGTGGGGGATGGGGTGGGGGATGGGGGATGGGGTCCTTGGAGGGACTGGTGGGGGGGGGCGGTGCTGGGAGAGTGAAGGGAACCTGGCCAGGCTGGACAAGCTGCTGCCAACCTGTCTCAGAGCGTTAGTGCAACCTGCCTCGCGGCCCCAGCCCCAAGCCCCTGCCCCCGCCTGCCCCACAGAACCCACGCCCCCCGAGGTCTGAGTGTGACCAGTGAGCCCCCGTGCAGAACATGGCGGGGGTGTTACATTTTCCAAGCCCCTTTCTCCCAGCAGAGCCTTTTGCAAACCAGACCCAGGGACCCCCCCGGGGACAGGAGACAAACAGCCACCTCTGGGGTGGCACAGGGTGCCCGATGAACAGCTCGCAGAGCCTGGGGCAGGAAGGGGAGATGCCAGGGCAGGGGTGGGAGGGTTAGAGTGGCATTGCCCGAGCAGGGACGTGTGGTCATGCCCCAGCCCCTGGGAAAATCCCCCCACAGGGGCACCCCCCAGCCAGTGCCCCCTGCAGCACAGCACCCCCTAGCATTGCTGGCCGACAGGTTGCCTCCACCGCCCTGGGGGCCACCGGCTGATGCTGCTTCCTCCCCCCGCAGATATCCGGGAGACGGCCTTCGTCTACGCCATCACCGCGGCCGGCGTGAGCCACGCCGTCACCCAGGCCTGCAGCATGGGCGAGCTGCTACAGTGCAGCTGCGAGGTGACCCGGAGCCGGGCGCCCCCGCTGCCCACGGCCGGCCCGGGCGCCGAGGGCTCCGCCTGGGAGTGGGGCGGCTGCGGGGATGACGTGGACTTCGGCTACGAGAAGTCCCGGCAGTTCATGGACGCCAAGCGGAAGAAGGGCAAGAGTGACATCCGCACCCTCATCGACCTGCACAACAACGAAGCCGGGCGCCTGGTAATGCCACCGCCGGGCCGGCCCGGCCCCCCTACTCCGTCCTCCCCACCCCGCCCCACCCGATGAGCAGGGCACCTGCCAACCACACTCCCCCTCTGCCTTGCCACCGCCGGGCCGGGCCGGCCCCCCTACCGCGTCCTCCAATACTGCACTGCCCAGGCACAGCCGCATGCTGCCCGCCAAGCCTGCACCATGTACCACACCTAGGTGCTCCTTTGCTTGACACCCACCAGCACATACCCACCTTCCCCCTCTCCCCCATCACCCCGCCCCCAGCAGGGTGCCTGCCCCAATTCTAACCTCCCCAGACCTGCTCCGGCCCCTGCTGCAGAGCCCAGCTCACCAAGCCCCACGCTCCTGCCTGGGCACTGCCCCCTCCCGAGCTCTCCCTGGCCGTGCCCCGGGCCAGCTCTGGTGGGCACTGGTCCAGTCTCTGCTAGGCCGTGGCTGGTGAGGTTGAGTCCCCTTACGGGGCTGCCCCCCACTGACACACCCCAACTGTCCAGCATCCGCTATACCCCTCTTCTTCCGGGGGGCTGGGATCCGGTGGGGTTTGGGGAGAGGCTCTGGGCAGAGGCAGGAGCGGGGGTGGGGGGGGCGGTGCCAGGGGGCCAGGCAGGGGACCCCAGTGTGGGGCGGGGGGCTGCGGCCAGGCCCCGCTGAGCGGCCCTCTCTCCCCCAGGCGGTGCGGAGCTACATGCGGACGGAGTGCAAGTGCCACGGCTTGTCGGGCTCCTGTACCCTGCACACCTGCTGGAAGAAGATGCCCCACTTCCGCGAGGTCGGCGACCGCCTGCTGGAGCGCTTCAACGGGGCCTTCAAGGTGATGGGGGCCAATGACGGGAAGACGCTGCTCCCCGTGGGCCGCAGCATCAAGCCCCCCGACCGTCAGGATCTCGTCTACTCGGCCGACTCGCCCGACTTCTGCGCGGCCAACCGCAAGACGGGCTCGCCGGGCACGCGGGGCCGGGTGTGCAACAGCACCGCCCCGGACGTGAGCGGCTGTGACCTGCTGTGCTGCGGGCGCGGGCACCGGGCCGAGACCGTGGTGCTGGAGGAGAACTGCCTGTGCCGCTTCCACTGGTGCTGCGTGGTGCAGTGCCGCAAGTGCCGCGTGCACCAGGAGCTCAGCCTCTGCCTCTGAGCCGGCCGGGGAGCCCGCCGGCCCCGGCCACACCCGCCGGGCCAGCCCCAGGCTGCCCGGCAGCTCCCTCTCTCCCGGACGCGGGCGCTGGGGGAGGGTCTCCGTCCAGCCCCCGGGGAGGGGCTTGGCTGTGCCCCGCCCTGCCGGCCAGGGGCACCGAGGCCTGGGGGCCAGGCTGGGCCGGGGGGCAACGCACACAGACTCAGTGGGGATGAGGCCGGACTCCCTCACTAGTGAACCCGTATCAGGCCAGGATGGCACCCGGGCTGCCCCCTCCCCGCTGCCTCCTCGGGCCCCCGCGGCCACCGGGCCAGGGGCTCTGTGGGCAGGGGGGTGACACTAATAAAGCTATTTAAACAGAGTCCTGCCCCCTTTCCTGGAGCAGGGCTTTTGCCACACCCCAGAAGGGGATGCTGGCCGGGGGGCAGCCAGCTACGGCCGTGCCCACGCGGGGACCTTGTCCGGGGGCACCCAGACATCGCCACACTCCACAGGGGAGATTCGTTCGGGGCCCAGCACATATGCTCGGTCCAGCCCACGTCTGCCCAGGCTCCTGGGCACGGCTGCCCCCCTGTGTCTCACTCGAGCTGAGCCCCAAGCCACAGGGGGGCATGCGGGGAGCGCCATGCTGCAGGGAATAGCTCTGGTCACTCAGTAGGGGGCGCTCTCTGCTCTGAGTGGCATGGACCTGACCCGCCGCTCGAGGTGCATCTGTCGCTCGCAGCAAACAATTCAGATCCTTCCCCTTTAACGAGCCCACGCCATGGCTCCCGCGTGCCAAGCTGTTCACTCCGGGGCCTGGCTAATTTCCAAGGGGGGGGTGATCGCCGGTACCGCTGCCAGCTAGCGCCCCTCCAGCCAAGGAGCTCCCCCGATCTCCGCCGCACAGAGATGGGAATCCAGGCAAAGCGACCTGCTTGACGGCAGCCCGGAGAGTTAGCGGCACAGCCAGGAGAGGAGCCAGGCCTGGACCCGGGTGAGATTTTTCAGACCCATCGTTCGTTCGAGGGGGAAATGCACTTTCTGGCCACGCGAGACTGAAAATGGCCAGCGGAAGTGGCACACCCTCCCCCCTGCCCCCTTGATAACGCCAGCCCAGCCGCTAGGGCGCTCGGGTACATTTACGTTACAATAAGATGCCCGCGGCTGGACGGTGCCAGCTGACTCGGGCTGGCAGGGCTCGGCCGAGGGACAGTAAAGCTGCAGCGCAAATGTCCAGGCTCTGGGACCCTCCCCCCTCGCGGGGGATTTTCTGACCCTTCCCCAAATTCTGACCATTTTCAGATTCGGTTCGACATGAACCAACGCTGGTTTGTCACGATTTTTGCTGGCCCTGCCCCCGACCTGTCCCACGCAGCCGTTCGCCCGGCCCTGCCCGGGTGTCGGGACCCAGCTGGCAGTGGCTGGTACTGTCCCATGTGCTCCGGGCTCGCGTGTGGGAGGGTCACGCTCCTGCCCCGCCTGACGGGCAGTGATCTGGGCTCGGGGGGCAGCAGGGACTGGGCAGTGGGGCAGAGATGGGCCAGGTGCCTGAGGCGGGGGAGATGCCAGGGCGAGGAGCCTGGCCAGCCCCTCCTGGATGGCAGCAGGGCTGGTCAATGGGCCGTTCTGTGCTGGCGACGGTCAATGGCCTGTTGGGGACACGCCTGCTTCAAGGGAAGGGAGAAGCCCCCAGCACCCAGCCATGCAGTGCTCGCCCGGGGGCTGGCCTGATCCCCACGGGTGCCCTGAAGCAAGAGGAGCAGGGCTGGGTTTGAGGCAGGTGCTCACCTTGGGTGCCAACTTCTGGGGGTGCCCCCCCATGGTCTGATTGGCAGCTGGTTTTGCTCTGCTGATTGGCTAGCTGTTTTGCTGGAGAAGCGGTTGGCTTGGCCGCTCTGGGGGCCCCCATGGGAAAGTTTTCTGCCCTGGGGGGCGCTCTTGAGGAGGAGGGACGGTGAGGGCCAGGGTTCCACCACAGAGGCTGCTCTTGGCCGTAGAAACACCCGACCCTTCGCTGAGTTCTTTGCTTCAACAATGTATCCTGTAGCAGTGAGTTCCGCAGGCTAATTAAACACCTGCAGAAAGGGGTTTCCTTCCAGCAGGGGCGGCTAGTCAGGGTGCAGTCTCTTAGGGGGGCACTGCAGGGGCACCAGAGCTGCTCCCCGCTGGCAACGCATGGCTCCGCTAGGCTCTTCGCGTCACACCCGCCCCCTGCCAGTGAGGGAAGCGCCCTGGTGAATGGTTAACGCTGCCCCGAGAGGGCTGGCGGCTGGCTCTACAGCTTGTCAGGGAGGAACGGACAGCGCCTGCCTCTGTGTCTGCCCAGCGCCGCCGCTTGGAACGAGGTGGGAAAGGAAGAGCCACGGACGCTTGGAGTGAACACCTGGTATTGTGTGTGTGTGCACACGCATGTGTATTCCGGCATGTGTGCGCACACGTCTGTGTGTGAGTGCCTCTGTATGTGTGTGCGTGCACACATGTGTATTCCTGCATGTGTGTGCACGTGTGTGTGCGTGCACACATGTGTATTCCTGCATGTGTGCACACATGTGTGAGTGCCTCTGCATGTGTGTGCACACGTGTGTATTCCTGCACATGTGTGTACGTGTGTGTAAGTGCCTATGTATGCGTGTGCACACGTGTGTATTCCTGCATGTGTGTGCACATGTGTGTGCCTGTATGCGTGTGTGTGCACGCCTGTGTATTCCTGCATGTGCACGCTTGTGTGTGTGCAATCATGCATGTGTGTATTACTGTGAGTGCCTGTGTGGGTATTTGCACACTTTGGTGTGCGCTGACCTGTCCCCTCGGGGAAGGGGAGCAAGCCCCCTGCAGAGGCCGGGTGGAATGGGTTTGGCGGGTCTCAGGCTCCTGTTGCTAGTGGCTGTTTGGCTGACTCACTAACCCACGAGTCCTTCAGCCAGCGGGCCCGTCTGTGCTCAAGAGGAGCCCACGGCTGGGCTAGCAAAAGGGCCTGCGGGGCACCGGTGGGAGCTGATGGAGGGAGTGAGGGGGCTGGGCCCTGTCCCTGTATTTGGCTTGGGCCACGGCCCTGCTAAAATGCAGCCACCTCTGGGGGTGCGGCAGCTACTCCTGGGGGCTCAGTCTCCATGGCCCGTCCGCTCTCTGGCTGGCTAGCACCAGCTGCTTTGGGGAGGTCGACAGAGCCCAGCTTCGGGGTGGGGTGGGGGGAGCTGGAGCCCAGCGTGGCACCAGAGCAGAGCCAAGGTCCCCTCGACCTGCCAGAGGGTCCCCGGGCGGCTGCATGTTCCTTTGTCCTCACTGCAGCATCCTGGGGGTCTCCATAGGAACCCCCCCCAACCCAGCAGCACCACGGAAAGGCCCCCGAGCCAGCTGCTCTGGGGTGGGGGGATGCACGTCCCTTTCTGGCCAGCAGAGGGAGCCCTGGGCCGATGTAATAGGCTGGCAGGCGGGGGAGGGGGCACACTAGGGACTTTCCCTCCTTCTCCCCCCAAATGGGGTCTATTCACCCCAGCGTGGTGTGTCCACCGGCTGCAGCCCCTCATGCTCTGGGTGCCCTGGCCTGCCCGAGCTCCCTGTCCAGGGGTGGCCCCTCCACCCGCAGCCCCTCCGCGAACCCGCCTGGCCTGCTCCAGCTGCCTGCACGGTGCCATGCTGCTGCCCGGCGGGGGGGGGGGGTGCCCAGAGCAAACACCCGGGGGCTCGCTCGGGCCACCAGCTGAGTCGCATCCCGGCAGGAGCTTCCCTGGAGCCAATTCCCAGGTGCAGAAAGCGAGTCGGGCTGTTCCCCGGGGCTGGTTCTTTCAGCCCGGAGCCAGGCAGGGCACCGGGCATCTGGAAGCTGGGGCTCCGGCCACTGCAGCCCCCTGCCGCTAACGGGGACAAGGGAGCTGCTGTCCAGCCACGTGGGGGCCGTACACGCTCACACAGGTGTGCACAGACACAAGCGCACACACCTGCATATGCACAGTGGCACGTGTGCACAAGCACAAGTGCACAGAGGCACCCGTGTGCACACACGCGTGCACAAGCCCCGAGATGCAAACAGCCGGGTGGGTGCACAGATGTATGTACATACACACGCTCCCCCTCCCTTTCTCAGCTCCCCACTCACTGCAGGCCTTTTGCCCCCCTCTCCCTCCTACGTAGGGCCGGGTGCAGGGAGGGGCCTGCTCCATGCCAGGGAGATGGGACCATCATGTCTGCCTGGCCAGCTCCATCCTGGGTCGCTGTGGGGCCCGGCCCGGCCTCCTGGATTCTAACCACCAGCTTGGCTGGCCGCTGGGGAATCACAGAACCCATGAAAACAACCACCCCCAAGCAAGGCAGCTGGCGTTTCTGTAGGACCCACAGCGCCGGGCTGCTCCCCCTGCTGCCCCGAGCTCAGCCACCCACCCACAGGGGCCTGGGGAAGCCGAGGGGCAAAGCGGGGGGTTGTTTCCAGGGTCCAGGGAGGAGGAGAAAACAGGCTGGGGAGAATCTGCCTTTCCCAGCTCCGAAGGTCTTCACAGCCCTGCCGACTTCCCTCAATCCCGACTCCTGCTACTCCCGCCCAGAGCTCTCTGCACACACAGCTCTGCCAGTGCCTCTCAGTCCCGACCCGCAGCCCCTGCGATCCCAGCCCTGCAACCCCCTCCAGATGTGCCGGTGCCCCTCAGTCCCGACCCGCAGCCCCGCGATGTCCCTCACTCACACGGCCTTATGCTCTCTTTGCTCCTCCCAGGACAGGACGGAGACCCTCTGTCAAGGTAAATTCAAGCTCTGAATCAGCAGGAACTGGCGGCTCAGCTGCATTCAATTTTCCACATGTTTAATTGAACTGATTTCATTAAACCAGTTCAGTTAAAGCAGCAGGAGCCCCCATGTGGACGCTCTGATTCCAGGGCAGGGGAATCCTGTCGCTAAGGCCTGGCCTGCGCCCAGCTGCGCCGTGGACCGGCCGACTGGAGCAGCTCTGGGTGTGAATGCTCTGACATCGCTAGAAACCCAGCTGGGCCCCTCGGAGCCCTGTTTATATCCATCTCCCTGGATCCACACCCAGAGTCGCACGGATTTCACTAAACTGGTTTCAAAGCCAAACTTCTCCTAAGCTGGTGCATCTGTGGGTGTAGCTGCGTGACGGCGGGCGAGACCTGGCCCTCCGGGCAGCCCCGCTGTAACCAAGGGTGGGGCCATTATGACGGAGGAGGCAGCAGGAGCCCGGATTCACTGGCCAGTGGCTACTGAGAAAAAGCTCTTGGGGATCTGGAGTTTCCCAGCAGTGATGGAGGTGGAGCCGTCCCGGCGCACAGGAGAGCCAGAGCTCCGGGGATCTGTGTGACAGCGGAAGGGAGAAAGGGTAGGCGGGAGGATGTAGAGGAAACTGACGGGTAGCACCATCGAAGGTTAGGGCCAGGCGTGACCCCTGTGCTCCTCTCGTCTGACCCCCTGCACGGCACGGGCCGGAAGGTTTCAGGCAGAGAGCCCAATCCTGAGCCCACTCAGGCTACAGTGGGTCAGTTCTCGGGCGGCTGCTGCCGGGCACAGAGAACAGGAGAGACCCAGGTGCCAGCAATGCCCCTGCAATGGCGGGGAATTGATTAGGTGGGAGACGCCCAGTGGGTGACTCGCGCTGCAGAGGAAGGTGACTCTTCACCCAGCCATCAGGTCCCTGCTGATCTGACCGGGGTCAAATTCTTTCCCGACCTCAGATCTGGGGACGAGTTAGCCTGTGAGCAAGCCCCAGCAGCCAGACACAGGAAAGGGATTCTCTGACCTGCCTCTGAGCACCCGGTGCCCCGTCTCCAGGGGAAGCCAATCTCTGATGCTGCAGAGAACACCCCCACCCCCCAGCCTGGCGCTGCCCCAGGGATACACCAGACCCATTACACATCCGGGGAGAAATTCCTTCCTGTCCCCGTAGGTGACAGCCGGCCCTTCTGCCCGGCTCCCTCTCGCCTGCGCAAGTCCTTCTGCACCCGGGCTGCTTCTGGCCTGTAACCACTCCGTCCCATGGCAGAGCATGCCCCTCCCCTCTCCCACACAGGGGCTTCTTCTCCTGGGGCCGCATTGCCCCTGGCCCAGCCTTGCTGCCGCGCGCTGGGGTAGCCGCCCCGGTGCCCTGCTCCATACCCGGCCCTGAGATCCCCCACTGTCGAGGCCAATCGGGGAGGTGCCACCCACTGGCTCTGAGCAGGGCGGAGCAGGCGGCCTCCTCCAGTTAGGACAGACAAACTGGGAATGACCCGGTCGTCCTGGAGCCGGGGCCCCGGGGCCAGCTCCGTGCACAGATTAGCACTTGTGGCCACCCAGGGCTGCAGCAATAGCTAGCCCAGGTCTGAGTTGTCAGGCGGCGCCAGTGGCCACTGGCAGTCAGGGGGAGCACGCTGTCCAGGCTCCGGGCTGGCATGGGGGGCAAAGGCCACCAGCTCAGGGGACTCGGAGTCACAGACCCATCGCTCTGAAAGCCACACGTGGCTGAAGGTTAAAACGCCCCCAGCAGGGCACATGGTGCATCTACCGGGCTCTGCGGTACCCAGCCCTAAATAACAACCCAGCGAGCCAGGTCCTGAGAGCGACTTACCTTTGGAGCATCCCAGAGGATCCCCCCAGGGTTACAAAGATAACTGAGCTCTGGGATGCCACAGCCTGTTTGCCCCTGCACTTCGGCTACTGGGCCCTGAGTCAGGGCAGCCTCTCCAGCCACCTGACCCCCCCCCCCACCCCCCCAGCTCTGTGCAGCGGGGTAAGGAGTGTACCATAACAAACCAAAGCCACTTAGGGCTTCCCCGCGGTCACTCGGCCCCTCACCATGGCCATGTGGCACTGGGAATACACTCTGGATCTCCTGTTTCAAACTCTGGCCCTGATCATCTGAGCGAAAGGAGAATCTCCCTTAGAGCTTGCAGTACAGGGCCTATGACACACAGTGGGATAGTTCTGATGCCAGCCAGCAGAGGGCAGAGGTGCACATAGACTCTAGCCAGTTAATTATGTTGGGCTCCCATGATCCACAGTGCGCAAGGGGGAGCCACTCTGCTGGGACCTTAAGTGGGGCCTTGGCTTCCTGCTGGCCCCCTGCACTAGACCCTAGTTTCAGTCACTCAGTCAGGAAGCAGAAATAACCCTACGTGTTTTAAATGACCAATCAGACGCCAAACCCAGTAACGAGCCGCGAAGAGCAAAAGCCACTAGTTTGCAAACAGCCGGTCGGATGAAATACTTTTGCAGGATCCCACGAG
Source organism: Emys orbicularis (assembly GCF_028017835.1). Taxonomy (NCBI): domain Eukaryota; kingdom Metazoa; phylum Chordata; order Testudines; family Emydidae; genus Emys; species Emys orbicularis. The sequence continues at coordinate 1,995,730 of NC_088693.1, read as the reverse complement.
GCCGTCTGGGGGCTGCACCCTGTCCCTGCGCCCATCCCCAGTGCAGCTGGCAGCGGGCTCTGCTGTGGCATGAGGCACAGGGCACATGCTGGGCAACACAACACACATTCACTGCACAGACGGCTTGTAGGAATGGTGAGGGCTTGGGTGACAAAGGAGCTTCCCAGTGGAATGTGAGCTGTACTTGGGGACCGGTTGAAGGACAGCAGCCTACTACTGCTGCTGGCTATTAGAGTGTCACGGAGTCCCCGGGCGATGCTCTGGAACTGCTCCGCACAAAGCCAGTCAGGACTTTGGGGAGCCTCCTCTCCCTCGGAGCAGACTGTCTTCAGGGCAAGAAGCTCACACGGCTTCACCTCCTGGGTCTCTCCTTGGAGCATTCAGCATCTGCCCCTCCGTGCGCTTCCCACAGCGAGTCCACCCAGGCAGGGTCCTGGGAAAGCCAGAGGGTCCTGCACCCCCACTTCGCAGTCAGACGTGACTCTCAGCCAGCCAGTAAAACAGAGGTTTATTAGATGACAGGAACACGGTCTAAAACAGAGCTTGTAGGTACAGAGAACGGGACCCCTTGGCCGGGTCCATTTTGGGGGGCAGTGAGCCAGACAACCACGTCTGCAATTCACTCCACATCCCCAGCCAGCCCCAAACTGAAACTCTCCAGCCCCTCCTCCTCTGGGCTTTGTCCCTTTCCCGGGCCAGGAGGTCACCTGATTCCTTTGTTCTCCAACACCTTCAGTGGGCACCTTTGCAGAGGAGGGGCCCAGGCCATTAGTTGCCAGGAGACAGAGTGTCGGCCATTTTCTGTCCAGACAGCATCACATCTGCTCTCTAGGGCTCTGCAACAATCACACCCCCTTCTCCCACCACCTACATACTTAAGAACTGCATAGGGGAAACTGAGGCACCCACACAGTATTCAGAGAAAACATTATGAACATTCCCACTTCTTCACAGCTCTCACGCTAGCTCAAAGCTGGCCTTACTTCAGGTTTACACCATTGTAACTGAGATCAGAGTCTGGCCCCACAAATCTGACACAGCGGATGCTATGTGGGCAGGTTAGCAACGCTTCGAAACCCTCACTTCTGAATGAACCTCGTTTCCTGCGGTTAATTTGTACATGCCCTCCTGCAGGCAGTGAAATAGATGCCCCCGGTCAGTGTGTGTGTGTGTGAGTGTGCTCAGGTCGTTGTTGCTCTTTGGCAGAACGCTCCATGGCTCAGGTCACATTGTGAAACCTCCAGCATCAGCCCCGGGGACAACAGAGGAGCTGCTCGTATTCTGATTTTTTTTTAAAATCTATAACGTGAGCATCTTCCCTTGCCTTTCAATCGCCCAGCCTCCAAAACCGCTGGACAGATTATTTTAATCAAACTTTCAGGGGAGAAATTCCCCTTTGGCCTGAGACCAGAGTTGGGACATTTGAGAAGAAGACAAAGAAGACATTTTAAGAAAGTTTGGAGTAAATGAAAACGGGGGCCGATGACGGGAAAGGCGTCTGAAAAATCAAGATCATAATCTGTACTCCGAGGAGACAGGAGCTGAAACTGCTGTGAGAGCCCCCTCGGAAAGGGGACAATAGACGATTAGCTTAAAGGGGAATTGCTGCCTTTCTGGCTCAAACAAAGAAATGAACAAACTGGAGAAGAGCCTCGGAAATGCTCAGGGGGCTGGAGACGGCATTAGGAGGGGAGGTTTAACCCTGAGTCAGCAAAGGCTTAGGCACGTGCTCAAGTACCTTGCCGAATCGGGGCCTAAAAGAGCAAAATCTGCCTGACCCAGCTGAGCGCTGGTGCGAGGGGGAGCGGGCCCAGAGAGCAGCTATCTGGGGAGCGTTACCAGCAAGCCGGACGCTGTGCAGAGGCCTAGCGAGGAGCAATGCGTGGCAGGAGATTGGCAAAGGGAACCTGGAGGCTGAGCCTCCGGGCAAAGGCTGGAGAGCGACATGCGCGAGGCTGCGCCCTGCGTCCCATCCCACGGGACACCTGCTACTAGACTGGGCGAGGCGCTAGAAACGGGCTGGTCCTGCCCTGGGGGGCCAGATTTTCAATGTGCTGAGTTCATCTGACGGTCTGGCCTGGGGAGAGACGGGGGTGGTTTCCATCTCTAACCCCTGGGATTCTACAGCCGCCAGTCTCTGCTCGGAACCCACGTTCGGTCCCGCTGCGGCCCGAGGGGTGAAAGGTCCCTGGGATAAACCTCAGCTCCTGCCGGCGCTGGTGAGGCGGCTGGTTCCCGCGGCAAGGCAGCCAGCAGCGCCGTGTCTGGCTCGCTCTGCGTGGCTTTGATTAAAAGCAAAGCTCTTTCCCAAGCACAGGGAGACGTCTCCCGGCAGCCCAGCCCCCAGCAGCGCTGCAGCTGGACATCACGACCGCAGCTAAGCTCCCAGAAGCCAAGCCCGGCCCAGATCCTCGTGGTCTTCCAGCTCGGCCGCAGGGGAGAGCTCCTGCTAGCTGGGAAAGCGTCTCCTTGGAATGCATCAGAGTGCGGGACTGCGGGACCGGCCTGACCCCACTTAGTCACTATGGCCAGCGTCAGAGCAGAGAGACTGAGTCATTGCAATAGCCCCTCCCAACCGCCCCCCCCCCAAATAAAATCTGACTGCTCCCTCGGGGTTGGGAGTTTGCCGGAGAAGCCCCCGGGTGAAGCTTTCAGGCCCCGTATGGGAATAATCATGTGCTGGGTCTTTCCTAAGGACCTCAGAGGGTGTTCGAGCCAGACGGCCGACATGCCCGCAGCGCTGAGATGCAGCCATCTCTGGGGGAGGGCAGCAGCTGTTTGACAGCCACATGGCAACACTTCTAACCGTTCGGGGCAGGAACAGAAACCTCAAGGGCAAGGTTCAGCCGAGATTTGGCCAGGACCCCAGGGTTAAAACCCCTGTGCAAACGGCCCAGTGGGGGCCACGGGGCAGCCCCTCAGGGCGGTTCATGGCTGCCTAGGAGACCACCTGACGCAGCATCCAGAGTTTTCTGAGCGCTCCCCTAGCTACCCAGTGACCAGGCCTGACCCCGTCGAGCGTACAAGTGCTACGTCGCTCCCAGCTCAGTCCCACAAGCCTGTATGACGGAACGAGAAGAGCCCTGGTGCGTAGTAACCGGGCCACGCACTAACTGTGCGGCTGTCAATCAGCTGCCGTGTCCCGCCCCAGAGGGGGCTGCATTTCCACACTAGGTGGCGCAAGCCGCAGTTTGTAGCGCTTGGGGTGCAAGGCGCTATGGAAACGGAGGTTAGTGTCGGCCAATCAGGACTCCTGGCCTGGCCTCCTGACATCCGCAGCCAGAGGAAGGCGTCCGAGCCCAGAGAACCAGGCATGGTGATTGGCTGGTGGCAAGGTCACGTGATTGATAATCGGTACAAAAGCCGGGCGGCTCGGTTACTTCTGCTGGTCGCGCGCCGAGGCTCCGGTGTGCAGGGTGCTGCACGCGCGCGGAAAGAGGCTCCTTCCCTGCTCTGCGCATCCCACAAACAGCTGGATGTTGGAGTCTAGGGCCTGGGAGGGGGGCAGCGTAAGTCTGGTGAGACACCCCCAGCCCTTCACTGAATTAACACAGCAATGCTCCCTGCTTGGCCCCCGCGTGCCATCTGCAGCCCAGGGCCTGTCTGCCGCCTGTCTCCTGTCCCGTGGGTTCAGCTCCTCGGCTGCTTTTCTTGTTCTCTCTTGGTCCCCCATCCTTCGACCTGTGCCCCCACGCTTGCCCTCGGGCTGTGCTGAGTAAAGGCCTGGGAGGAGCCACCTTAGTCCCTTTTTAAAAGGCCGGGTTATTTTTCCTTCTCGGAGAAGCATGTGCTAGAGGGGGTGGGGTTCCCCTGGGGAAGCTCCAGACACTTCCTCAGCCAGCCAGCAGGGCTTGCTCCAGCCCCGGTTCTCCTCCCCGCCAGGCCAGAGCAGCTACTGGGCACTGCTGCCGGGTGCCTGGCCTGGCCTCGCTGGCCTTTCTCCTTGTGAATGACTTAGGGAGGCTGCGTGGCCTGGTGGTCAGCGCAGACAGCCAGGGAGCCAGGCTAAAGCCCCCGGGGGTCTGATCCCCACAGCCCAAAGCAGGAGCGCCCCGAAACACAGATGCTGGGTCTCAGCGGAGTGTCCCTGGGGAAAGAGGAGACGTAAAGTGGCAGATGCTGATTTTGGCTCCCCAGGCGTTAATCCAGAGCAGCTGCCTTGGAGTCTCTGGGATTGCTCCGGATTTACCTGGGGTACCTGAGATCAGTGGGGGCCTGAACGGTGGTGGAGGGGCAGGGGCGGTCGGGTACCTTGCACCGATCTGGCACTGAACAGGGGGTGCAAAGTGAATGTAACTTACACACCTGGAGAAAGGGGTACAGCAGGAAAACCAGGGGTAGGGGAATCAGTCCCCCCATTCTATCCCAGACCCTCTGTTAGTGCCTGCTATGTGACCCCCTTATCCCCTCAGCATCTATGTTACACTCCGTTGGAACGTCCACTGTAGGTCAGACTGATGCGGTTCGCACCTCTTTGTCCATCACACCAGCTGGGGTCTAGTGGTTAGAGCAGGGGGCCTGGGAGCCAGGACTCCTGGGTTCTCTCCCCCACTCTGGGATGGGAGGGGGGGCCTGGAGCCAGGACTCCTGGGTTCTCTCCCCTGGCTCTGGGAGGGCAGTGGGGTCCAGTGGTTAGAGCAGGGGGTGCTGGGAGCCAGGCTCTATCCAGGAGTTATGGCCATGCTTTCTAAACCCGTTAAAGTACAAATCAGTCACCTGTGAAAGACCCCTACTTTCGCATTACTGAAATTATCAGACCCAAAGAATAACTTGTTGGGATCTGATTTCCTGTGCAGGCAGGCAGGGCTGTGTTATTGATAGGGCTAATCAGTTGTTGTGGTTTACTACAGGACAGGAAATGGATTCCCCGCTGGTGATCATGCCTGACTGCGGGATGGTCTCCGCAGTGGAGTGACCAGAACCAGATGAATACAACCTGGACAAATTGCAAGCAGAACATACACATCGTTCAGAGTTACAAGTCCTAAGCCGCAAACATGCTGGTGCCTTTGCCAAACAGAAAGATGACTGTGGGTGTATGGTGGTTACTGTTGTTGTGGAAGGAGGAGATGTGCCAGCCCAGAAACAGTGCTCTTATCCAGATCAGCTACACCACACATAGCCAAGACTATTAAGTCTTTACTGGCACAGGGAGTCCTACATTAATGTACTTCCCCAGCCAATTCCCCGATTTGGCCTGTTAAGAAGCCAGATGGCTCTTGGTGTCTCACAATTGATTACAGACATCTAAATCAGGTCACACCTACTTGTGCCCCTACGGTGGCCAGGACACCAGACCTCATTAAGTCTGCGTGGTTCACAGTTCTAGACATCAGGAACAGCTTTTGGACCCTACCAGTGGCCCGGGATTCACAGTACGGATTTGCATTTCATTTCCAGGGGGCCCAATACTCCTGGACTCGATTGCCCCAGGGCTACAAAACCAGTCCCGCATTGGTCCACGCCCAGATGCGACGGGTACTGGCACGATTTTCTAAACCATCTGTTTTGTTCCAGGATGTAGGTGACTTTTGTCTAGCAACTCGCCCCAAGGAAGAGCATTTGGAGAAGCTGGACGAGCTCCTGCACATTCTGAAAGAAGCAGGTTTCAAGTGTAATCCTGTCAAGGCGTAGCTAATGCACCCCCCCGGTCTCTTTCTTGGGTCTCACCTTGACAAAATTGGGTCGAACCGCAGCGCAGCAAAAGGTGGAGGCAATCCCAAAGTTGCCGTTACCGGAGGACCCAGCTGCGTGAAGATCCTTTTTGGGTTTTACTGGGTTCCACCGGGATTTCATTCCCAATTTTGCTTCCACTGCAGGTCCCTTGTATCAGCTACTCAAGAAGAGTGTTCAGTGGGAATGGACTGAGCAGCACACGGACGCAGTGTCCCAGCTGAAACAGGCCACTGTCAAGGCTCCGGTGTTGATCAGTCCAAATCCTGAGATCACCTGGAGGTGGCAGTGAGTGTCAACGCGTTAGCGGCTGTCGCCTCCCAAGAGAGGCACGGGAAGATCAGACCCGTGGGCTATGCCTCACGTTTAATGTCTTCAGTGGAGCTCAAATACCACAACCGTGAGAAGTTCTTATTGGCCACAAGTTGGGCCGTACAACATTTTGCTTTTCTAATTGGCCTCAGCCCGATCATATCTCACTCATCGCACACGCCCCTTCAGTTCTTACCATCCAATCGGGTCAAAGATGGGCAGGTCTCCAGTGCCCGCCTGGCCCATTGCGCTTTGTTTCTACAAGGGAAGGATATTGCAGTGAAACCTGTTAGGACACCATCTCTGCTACCAACTGCCCTATTGTATCAAGGGGAGCCCCATGTTTGTCCAGGAGGGGGGAGGGATAGCTCAGTGGTTTGAGCGTTGGGCTGCTAAACCCAGGGTTGTGAGTTCAATCCTTGAGGGGGACCATTTGGGGATTTAGTTGGGGATTGATCCTGCTTTGAGCAGGGGGTTGGACTAGATGATCTCCAGAGGTCCCTTCCAACCCTAATAATCTATGATTCTATGGATGAACAGGGCCCAAGGGGGGTGGTAGAGAGAAAGCGTTTTCTACCTTTGATCCAGGAGAAAGATTCCTTCAAAGGATACCACTTCTGTGTGGTTGGGTCGAGTTATTCTGATCAAGGGAAACCATGCACAGGAGTCAGAATCTCTGTCATTCCTCCCAAAGGAAGGAGGAAAACCTTGGGAGAAAGCATATTCATGCACCCCACATTCGGCCCAATATGCTGAATGAGCAGCGGTGGCTTGTGTATTGGAGCACTGTGTCCAGGCCTCCATCAAGACCTCGTACCAAAACACTGGTCTGTTTTCAGACTCAGCATGGGTGTGCCCAGAGTTCCTACCCTGTTGGGAAACCAATGGGCTTATGTCCTCTGATGGGTCGCTGATCACCTGTGCATCACTGTTGAGAGACATCCGTGACCTGGTGTTAAAAAATCACTGTCCCACTGTCCCAGTGAAAAAGGTCAAGGCCCACTCGAAATCAGACCCCAGTGCTGTTGAGAAGGGAAAGGCTGATAGATTAGCCCGACAGGGAGCCCGATCGGGCAGTTCTGGAGGGAGAAGGTCCTAGAACATTCCATCATAACCCTTGGTCCTAAGTGCCCCGTTGCTGCCGCCAGAGTGGTAGGAACTGACATTCCTGACGTAAAGGAGATGCAAACATTAGACAAGGACATAGTGGAAGTAACCCGAGAACTTTCTAAAGCAGAAGGAGAACGGCCACCCATGTTAAACCCTTTATAGGGGAGATAAAGGCAGTCTCTACAGGTGGTGGATGGAATCCTCATGGACACAGGACGGTCCTTCTCCTGTGTGTGGGTCCCAACTCTCTGGAGAAGGGAAATGATAAACATGGTCCATGACACTCCAACAGGGGGACATTAGGCGGTGGACAAAACGGTCCAACGTCTCTTAACTGTGGAACGTCTCTTAACTGTGGGGTGGGGGCTGCTCCTGAGACTGGATGTACAACAGTACTGTCACAATTGTTTGGCTCGTGCCCAAGCCAACCCCACGTAAGGATAAGGCCTTCGTCTGCAGCCAGGTTAAAAGAGCAGCCGAGCAGCAGCCATTCGCTGAGAAGCAGGAAGTCACCTCCTCACATTCCATCGAATCACATTAAAACGATGTACTATCCGGCTGTTAAGAAGGAGACCCCGTCCGAATGGCCCCCACGATCACCAGATACAGAAACTGATCTTAAGCTGGTTAAAGAAAACTTAGTTTGACAGCATCTGTCTGGCAAGAAATCACTTATCAACAGTTGTGGTTGTGAAATCCTCATTTCTTTCTTGTTTTGTCATTATGGTCCCCACTTCCCTATTGTTTATCTGTCCGGTCTCTGTCTGGTTCTTGGATTGTTTCTGTCTGTTACCTAATTAATTTTGCTAGGTGTCAGTTAACTAAGGTGGTGGGGTAGGATTGGTTAGAGAATTTTGTTAGGATTGGTTAGTAAAATTTGACTAAAATAATTGGTTAAGGTGCAGCTAAGCAGGACTCAAATTTAACTATATAAACTGAGGTCCAAGAAGGAGACCAGCAGCGAAGGAACAGCAGAAGAAGAAGAAGAAGGAAAGACCTGGAAGAAGAAGAACTCACCCCCAAGACTCAGCCTAAGATCAGAGCTACTAAGAACCCCCTGCAGCAACCAGACTCCAGACGAGACCGCCTGGCCTGGCCAACGGGAGTGGTGAGCACGGCATTGTGTGCTTAGCGTGTGTGTTCTGCTTGGTGATTGTTAATAAAGAGAGGATCAGGATATTACTGTGTAAGGCTCTTTCACTGGTAAAAGGTCCTGCAAACCTGCAGAAAATTACACCCTGAGCCCTAGGAATGGGGTGTGTGTGTGTGTGTGGGGGGGGGTATTTAAATTGACAGGATGTGACGAAGTGGGGGATTTTCTTGTTTTTCCAATGGTTTGCATGCAGAGGGGATGGGACTCAGTGTCCCTGGGTGTTACTGGTTTAACGAGGTGAGGGGAGAGGGAGTTTGTTGGTACACAGGACCGGAGAGGGAACTTGGAACCCCAGCCAATGGCCTGGAGAATGGAGACGCCAGCGACTGGTGACCTGATGACCCGGAGACTGAGATCAGGAGTCGCAGCCGGTTCTGGCCAGTGGGAGGACAATGGGCTGCGGAGAGAGGACCCCGGTGACTTGACCAGCCGGTTCCAGCCAGAGGGGGCCAGAGGACAGAAGAGAGGAGAGGAGGCCCAGGCGACCCTGTTTACGACTCTGTTTACCTGGAGGGAAGACCATGGACAGAGGTGGGGCTTGGGGCTGGGGGTATCAGATGCCCAGCTGGGAAGCAGGGGGGCTCTGGGCTGGAGAGAGGGGGCAGGCAGAGCCCACCTGGATGCAGGGGAGACTGGGATGTGCTGTGCTGAGGGAGGCCAGGCCTGAGGCCCGGAGAGTTTCCTGTGCTGGGTTCAACGCTCATTAAACCTCCTGTTTTACGCTGGCTGAGAGTCGCTACGGTCTAGAGAACAGGGTTGCATCAATCCCTTCGGGGGGTGGAGGCCGCGGGGGCCCAGAGCGAGGGGACTCCCTGAGGGGGCCCACGGCGAGAGACAGACGTGCTATGGCTCAGGGAGGTGCGGCTCCAGGAGGTGGAGGGGCCTAACCCTGGGAGAGAGTGGACCCCCGAGAAGGGCTGTCTCACTGAAAGGGGCACCCCCCACGGACTGCATGGGGCCAAGAGTGGACACGATCTGTGAGTCCGTGACAACGGGTTACGTCTGAGCCCTAGGAACAGGGTAACAGGTGGGTGCCCCTAGAGTGTATGAGTGATAGAGAATTTTGTGTGGGTAACACCAACTCTATCCAAAATGAATACATGGGGGGGATAGATCAGTGGTTTGAGCACTGGCTTGTTAAACCCAGGGTTATGAGTTCAATCCTTGAGGGGGCCACTTAGGGATCTGGGGCAAAATCAGTACTTGGTCCTGCTAGTGAAGGCAGGGGGCTGAAGTCAGTGACCTTTCAGGGTCCCTTCCAGCTCTATGAGATAGGTATATCTCCATATATTATTTATTTAATCTCAGGTGTATGAAGGACCATGGATGGCTTTGCAGATTGATTTCATAGGCCCTCTACCAAGGACCCAAAGAGGCAACCAATACCTCTTGGTGGTTGTCGATCCTTTCTCAAAATGCGTGGAGGCCTTTCCCTGGAAAGCCAATACTGCAAAAGCCACAGCCAAGGTCCTGGTAGAACAAGTCTTCTCTCATTGGGGGATCCCTGTGAAAGTGGAATCAGACCAGGGATCACATTTTACAGGACAGTTCTTCAAAGACTGTCTTAAATTGATGGGAGAGACTACAGATCCCATATAGACCACAATCATCTGGGATGGTGGAATGATCCAATTGGACCATAAAGGTGATGTTGAGGAAACTGGCTGATGCTGATGGATGCAATTGGGATTCCCTCATGCCTCTGATCTTTCTGGCATTAAGGGCAACTCCTGCTGCGTCCACTGATAAAATACCCTTTGAGGTTATGACAGGCAGAAACACTTGACCTGGCACACCAGTGGCATGCAATTGGAGGGAATCAAAATGGACACCTACCTGCAAAATCTGCAAGAACATTTAAATCAGGTCCATCTGCACGTAGCCGCTAAATTGGGGGAATCCCGGCGTAAGGCTAAGGCCTACTTTGACAAAACCCAAAGAGAGAATAATTGGGAGGTTGGCGATCAAGTGATGTTGTCATCTTACAAAGCGCCAGAGCCTGGGTTATGTAATCCATGGATCGGACCCTTCCAAATCCTCAGTAACCTCAGTTTGGCAGTGTACAAGCTTAGAGAAACAGGAGGCAAGCGTAAGAGAGAGAAAATCTACCCCGCTAGTCAGTTAAAGCTGTAGCGATCCCCCAGGTCCCAGGAGCAGCTGGCTTCCCAGGCGCTAGGTGAACCGCCCTCCGGGGAATCGCCACCGGTGGAGTCCGGCAAATCACAACCATGAAATGGCCATTGAGATTGCTGATCTAGTCCCTCGGTTTTGCCCTGAGGGTAGGACTGAGCCAAAAATCAAGAATTTGGAACTTGAATTTTGCAGAGGATACACCAAGCTGCACAGGACCATGATGCTCGGCTGCGCTTAAACACGCAGGTGTTTGAACATTTAAAACGCAACGCACCTCCCAAAGGAGCGGAGCGAACCATCAGCACCAATCTAGGCAATGAACTTACTTTAGAACTATATGCCGATTCATTGGCAAATGGCTCTGTGGACTCATTTCCGTATCTTGCAAATACTGTAAGAGTTACTGTGATGGTGAATATTGTTTGGGGGTGGAAAGGAGAGGCAAAAGCCGAACCTTCCCCTTCACTTGATCCAAGGTCAGAGGGGTATGAGGTAATTATGAGTTGGCAATATACACCGAGACAGGGAAAATTGGTAACATTAAAACAGCAGACCAAACAATCTGCCTAGACTATTGAAACAACATTGAGAATACATGATGTACCCCCACATATGACTGGCAGGTATAGAGCAGGGGTCTGTACAGCCTCCCGTCAATTCCCTGATAATTGTATCTGGTGGAAACATATTAGGTTAATTGTTCAACCTTCAAACACAGACGATCTCTTAGAAATTGTGAATTTAGGTCCTAATCTTGAGTTCATCCACCATCCAATTTAATATGTTAAGGGAATTAGAGGGGAAGAGGTCATCTTTAAATACCAGTTGGCAGGGGTGATATCACTGCCATCAAGTGGCTGGAAAAGGATTAAGCCCTTGGATGACGATTCAAAGGGAGGAGGATGTAAAACGTATATCTCCTTGCCAACCAATTCCTCAAACACGGAATCCTGTATGGGGATTGGAGAAATAGTGACTAACCAGGAAAGGTTCCTATATGGTTCCTTGGAGTGTCAGGTCACAGATCTGAATTTCTGTTTTACTCCAAAGCAGTTTCCTACAATTGGAAACCAAGTGATTTCCCCTATTCCTGCCTTTGAAAATACTACCTGATTTTATCCGATCCCTTTTATCGGGACTTGACTATCCAAAACACTCCAGCGTTTTCAGTTTATATTCCCCCTCTGGGACTACAATTAAAACAATTGTTAATTTGAAAGGAAACCCACCTCATTCAAATTATGAATGACATGGATAAGGCTAAACAAGCTATTGTCCAAGATGGGGGAGATCAGGCAATAGATGCTCCCTGGAAAGAAATTGGGTTAAAGGGATGGATTATTGTCCAAGGCTTTGCAGCAGGGATTATTTTCATCACTTTAGGATACATGCAGTGTAAGATCAACGAGTTGTGACATTATGAGTATAATATAATATTTCGTTGGAAGGTGACAGGGCCAGAAAGAGTTAATTAATTCTCAGACTGACCTGACCCATGGGTGAACCTTAAGGACTGGTTAGGAAGATCTGTAAATAAATGAAGCTTTGAAATGCAAGTCTGCATTGTTAGAGGTAGAAGGGGAGATGTTTGCTCAGGGCTTGTGATGTAAGCAAACAAGTCTTGTCTATTGCTATAGTTTTAAATTCAAAGATCAAAAAAGGAATATTAACATTTATGATGATACTTGAGTGAAATAGTATTATTGTCTCTATGTCTCTTTGAAGGTTGTGGTAACCTGGATCTGAACTGTTTAATGGATAGATTACCCTGTGCTAATTGCCAGGATGTTTGGGAGAAGGAGAGTTAAGCCTATCGTTTTCTCAGGCCAAAAGGCTGCTGGAAATGTATAAGAACCCTGGGACATGATCCTTCTTCATCTCAGATCTGCTTTGGGTTTCAAGAGGGGGAAACCTTAAGCCATAAGGATTGAGATCCCCAGTCACTGACTGGAGTCACCCTGAATATGGACATTGGACTATAACCTATGGACTATATCTAAAAGGACTTTTGGCAACTACAAGCTCACCTCTGCTATGCATCTGAACCTCAAGAATTGAATTCAAGTCTGTCTGTGTATTGATCTTTTAACCAACACTCTCTCTCTTTTCTTTTTAATAAATTTTAGCTTAGTTAATAAGAATTGGCTATAGCGTGTATTTTGGGTAAGATCTAAGTTATAATTGGACCTGGGTATGTGGCTGACCCTTTGGGACTCGGAGAACCTTTTCTTTTATATGATGAGATCAGATTCTCAGTAATCATCCTCATATCTGACAGGCGTGTCTGGACAGAGGCCTGAGGCTGGGCACTTTAAGGGAACTGTGTTATTTGGACTTCTGAGTAACCAGTGAGGTAATACAGGAGCTGTTTTGTGCTGGTTGGTAAATCTAAGTATTGGAAGATCCACCAGCGTTTGGGGTTTGTTTGCCCCGTTCTGTTTGCAGTTCACCCTGATTGAGTGACCTCAGCTGGCTCCCACGGGCAGCACCGTCACATGAGTTAAAGGGAAAAGAGCACTTGCCCATACAGCCGCTAGATATCGATGGTGAATATGTATCCATGATGCCTATGGTAGAGCTATATCAGGAGGTAGATCATTAGGAGATCCTGCCTCCACCCTGCGAGGTGGAAAGTAATATGGAACCTGTTTCCACACATCCACTATCCACCCCCTCTTCTATGCAATCACCCCATCAAAGGGGGGGGATTTGTAGCCCATAAGGTCAGTTTGCTAGCTTGCTATATTGCATAATATGTTTTCTTTTGGTTTGATTCATATTATTTTGTTATCATATCATATTAATGAATCATAGTATTTTCTGGGATTTTGTTGATGTGGAATTCCAGTTTATGGTATTCGTAAGAGTTATTCATGGTTATTCATAATAGTTGGCTGTAATGCAAGTAACCCACAGGCTGTATCCTGTATGATTAGCTAGAGCAAGTTAGTATGAGTGTTTGTAACCTTTGGCATAGATCAATGGCCTCCTGATCGACCCCCTTAACTTTGCGGAACTGAATGGGGAACCGAACAAAGAACTGAATCTGTTTCCCTTGAGTCTGGAGCAGACCGGTAACTGCAGGGCACACCGCAGCACATGGAAGTCATGGGTTAGGCCAAGGGTAACGGTTTGGGGAATGAGATAGTCAATACTAGTACGTAGGAGTATATGTCATAATATGTTAACCTATAGAGTAAGTGCACCCACAGATTTACGTGGGTGAGGAAACAAGAATTGAGCATTGTCACAGACTCACAGGTTGTGCCCACTCTTGGCCCGTACAGTCCCTGGGGGGTGCCCCTTCAGTGAGAGCCCTTCTCGGGGGTCCACTCTCTCCCAGGGTCAGGCCCTCTGCCTCCTGGAGCCGCACCTTCCTGAGCCTTAGCACGCCTGTCTCTGCCATGGGCCTCCTCAGGGAATCCACCCCCCGAGGGAATAATGCAACCCTGTTCTCTAGACCGGAGCGACTCTCAGCCAGCGTAAAACAGGAGGGTTTAAAGTCCCACCTCTGTCCATTGTCTTCTCTCCAACTTGGGAAGCCTGGACCATCAGTTCCTCAGACATGCCAGAGATGAGGCTGGTCCTCGGTCTCTCACTACCAGGTTTCTAGAGAAGGGTGTGCGTGTGCTATCTTAAGTAGTCTTTTAGAATAGAGATGTTACCACCAGGGGTCATAGAATTGTATCACTTCGTTGTGACTCTGTGTTTTGTAGCGTTTATGCTTCTTTCATTTATTTTAATAAAGATCTTAACAAGTTGGTATTGTCTTCAGTAGAAGTGTCCTTGCGACACACCCTGAGAGTCCTCCCACGATACTAAACTCTGTGTTCTCTATCCCTGTAGCCTGAATTGGGACAAGAACCTAAAATATCTTCTGATCAGATCAGTGGTGAGCCAAAATAAACGAGCCCATAAATTCAGGTCAACACCAGCTTTGGGAAGGGAGTGGGGTCTAGTGTTTAGAGTGGGGGGGTTGGGGAGTCAGGGTACTGGGGTTCTATTTTTGCCTCTGCTACTGATTCCCTGTGTGACCTTAGTCAAGTCCCTTCCCCTCCTGGTGCCTAATTCCCCCATCTGTTTAATGAGGATAACAATGCCCCACTCCCATTAGCTCTGCATTACGCCCGGCAGCAGGTGGTGATACATGTCCAGGGAGCGCCGTGCCCCCTCTCCCAGAGCTCGCCCACATGGGGGACGCATCCAGCCTTACCCATCCCCATCCCCACAGAGAGAGTGGGTCCTTGACGGGGCCCAGGCCGGGCTCAGCTGGGGACAAGGGTCTCGGATTCAATCCCATCGGGGTGAGGGAGAGGTGCCCCAGGGCCACGTGGCCTGGCTTGGCCTGTATTGCTTAGCAGATGCCCTGCAGCTGCCCACTGCTGGGCTGGCTCCTGGGCAAAAGTGACATCAGTCACTGAACCTGGAGGTGACGAATGCAAGCATTGCTAGGGCCAGCCCTGTGGCTGAGGCGGGGCTGCACCCCCCCCCCCCCGAGCCAGCAAGTCCAGGACCCCCTGAGGACAGATGCCCCCTAGTGGGATCAGCCAGTGCTTGGAAGCGTCCCGCTCACCCAGCATCACAGGGGTTAGCTGGGTCCAGGTGTGGCTGGAGTGACTGGGCAGTAGGGCTGGAAGGGACCTGGAGAGGTCATCACAGCTCCCTGAACTGAGACAGGTCCATGTGAACCTAGACCAGCCCTGGCTGGGGTTTGTCCAGCCTGAGCTTAAAAATCTCCAGTGACGGGGATCCCACAACCTCCCTGGGAAGCCGGGTCCAGAGCTGAATGGCCCTGAGAATTAGAAAGTTTCCCCTAATATCTCATTTCAATCTCCCTTGGTGTAGATTAAGCTCATTACTGCTTGTCCTGTCTTCAGCAGACCTGGGGAACCATCAATCACTGTCCTCGGGACTCCAGCCCCTCCCACATTTGAAGGGTGTTCTCAAGTTACCCCTTCCAGGCTTCTTTTCTCCAGACTGAACACACCCAGGTTTTTAACCTTTCCTCACAGCTCAGCTTTTCTAAACCTTGGATCAGGTCTGTTGCTCTCCTCCAGACTCTCTCCAATTTGTCCACATCTTTCCTGAAGGGCAGCGCCCAGAACTGGACACAGGCCTCACCAGCGCCAAGCAGAGCGGGCAGTGACCTCCTGTGTCTTACAGACAACACTCCTGTTAATACACCCAGAACGAGATTAGCCTTTTTGCAGCTGCATCACGTTGTTGACTCGTATTCAATCTGTGATCCACTAGACCCCCCCAGATCCCTTTCAGCAGTGCCGCCACCAGCCAGCTATTCCCGTTGGTAGCTGTGCATTTGAGTTTTCCTCCCTATGTGCTGTACTTCGCCCTTACCTTGAATTTCACCTTGTTGATTTCAGGCCAGTTCTCCAATTAGTCAAGGTGGTTTTGGATTCTAATCCTGCCTCCAAAGTGCTTGTGACCTCTCCCACTTTGGGGTCATCTGCACATTTCATAAGCATCCTCTCCACTCCATTATCCATGTCATGACTGAAAATATTGACTAGTGCCTGACCCAGGACTGACCCCTGCAGGACCTCACTAGATGCACACTCCCAGTTTGACAATGAACCCTGGATAACTACTATGTGTCGGGGCAACGACTCACCAGCGCGGCGCCTCCTGCTGGTCATCCTGGGAATTAGCTCTCCCAGCCCAGAGTGCCCTCTGCAGGCTGGTGTCTCACCTGCCGCTGGCCCCCGTGTCCCTCCCGGACCCCAGTGCCCCTCTACATCAGGGTTCTGCCCTCAGCAGTACCCCCTCTGTCTGGGTTTCCCCTCCCAGGGGTCCCCCAACCCTCTATCCCCACCCTGCCTCAGTGGCTACTGCCAGTCACCATCTAGCCCTCGCTCCCTGGGGCTGACTGCAGTCTGTAAACCACTCATCATCAGTAAGGGGGTTAGGACCTGCTGCCTCTGCCTATCTCTGGGCTGCCCCCCTGCAGCCCCAGGACCTTTTGTAGGTCTTTAACTAGGCCTGCAGCCTGGGGCTTTGCTAGGCTGGAACTCCCCAGCTCCCTCTGCCCTTCCCCAGCATGGCGCCACCTCAGGTACCCTGCTCAGCTCCCAGGCAGCCAGGTCCTTCCCTCTCAGAAGCTAGAGAGAGAGTGTGTCTGTCCTAGCTTCTGGCTCATTGCCCTCTTAGAAGGGCCAGCTGGGCCCTGATTAAACTGGCCACAGCTGTGGCTGCTTTCCCCATCAGCCTAGCTTTCCCCGCTGCAGCCCTCTCCAGGGCTGCTTTAACCCCTTCAGGGCCGGAGCGGGCTGACCACCCTGCTACATATTACCTGAGTACGGTCTTTCAGCCAGTTGTGCACCCACCATCTAGTGATTTTATCTAGATCAGTGGTTCTCAACCAGGGGTCCGGGGCCCCCTAGGGGGCCATGAGCAGGTTTCAGGGGGGCCGCCAACCAGGGCCAGAATTAGACTTGCTGGGGCCCAGGGCAGAAAGCCAAAGCCCCACTACCTGGGGCTGAAGCCCGGGGCTGAAGCCCGGGGCCCTGAGCCCCGCCACCTGGGGCTGAAGCTGAAGCCTGAGCCATGTAGCTCTGTGGGGACCCCTGTGGCGTGGGGCCCCAGGCAACTGCCCTGCTTGCTACCCCCCAATGCCAGCCCTGGCTCTTTGTGCGCTTTTGTTGTGGCACTGGTGGGCCGTGGAGTTTGTATTGCATATTGTGTGTGTGTGAGGGGGGGGGGTTGGAGGAAAAGGTTGAAAACCCCGATCTAGACCACATTTCCCCAGCTCGTTTATGAAACTGTCACGTGGGACTGTGCCAAAAGCCCTACTGACATCAAGATATATCCCGTCCATGCTCCCCCCAGCCACTAGGCCGGGAGCCCTGTCAAAGAGACATAGGGTTGTGTCACTGGGTGGCCAGGGGGACCGAGGCATTTCACGGTGTGTCCTACTGATGAGGGAGCAGGATGAGGAAGGGGGCTCAAAAAGGCCAAGGCAGGGAAATTCTCTCCTGGCCAGCTCCATGATCCCCAGCCAGCCCGGGCCGCCCCACAGCCTGTGACCCAGCCATGGGTCCCGGAGCACGGGGGCTTCTAGCAGAGAGCGTCTCCCCCCAGCTGTCAGCCCCGGTGTCTGGTATCACTCCCGAGGAAGGCTGGTCCAGTTGCTGGCTAATATCTGTAATGACCCTGCGGAAGAGGGGGCTGGGACACGTGCCTTGGCTTTTATAGCCACTTCTGAAACTCTGGGCCAGCGCTGGTCCTGCCAGGAGACGGTCCCAGTGGGTGAGGAGGGGATGAGCCAGTGCCGGGGAATGAGAACCCACCAGAGTCCTCCTGGAGGTTTGGGGAGGCGTCCGCTCCTCCCTGCTCTCTCTGTAGGCCCAAGCTTCTCTGGAGCGATGCTTCTCCTGTAGGATGCTATTCTGCTCTGAGTCCTGGCCCTGCTGGCTCCAAAGCATCGGTTGAGTTTGGTGCAGGGCCCCCAGGAGCAGCAGCGGCTCCAGGTGCTTGGCCAAACCCAGCCAAAGCGTTTGACGTGCTGGCCATCATAAGCAGCCAGCCAGTCCCCCACCCAGGAAAGCCAAGGAGGGAGAGCCACTGGGAAGTGGTGAGAAACCTCCCGAGGAATGTGGGTGCGATGGAGAGCGGCGGGGCGGGAGAATCGGAGGAGAAGCTCGCTGATGTGGCCAACAGAGCTCTCAAACCATGCTGGGCGAGCAGCCTTCAAGGAGAATCCAGGCTGCTGACAAGTCCGCCGTGGGTGAGTCAACAGGGGATCGGCAGCACAGAAGCTGGAGATGACACTGACCTGTTAGGTCCTGCAGTCCATCCCCAGGGACCAGGGCAGGGTTACGCTCCACCGCGCATCATCTAGGGCTCTGTGCAGTCTAGTTTTAAATGTCCTGAGTGACGTGGCTCCCGGCCTTTCCCTGAGGGATGAGCTCCCAGCTGGATCCATCCCGCTGTCAGAGAACAATGGGCCCCCAGCCTCCCCCTGGGTATGATTCCCTGGTCCAACACATCTTCCTGCCTGGAAGTTTCCCAGATACAATTCTGCTGTCCTGATTAACCCAGCGTGTCCCACCCTAAAAAATTCCTCTCCCTTCTGGATGTTAGAATCATAGAATCATAGAATCATAGAATATCAGGGTTGGAAGGGACCTCAGGAGGTCATCTAGTCCAACCCCCTGCTCAAAGCAGGACCAATTCCCAGCTAAATCATCCCAGCCAGGGCTTTGTCAAGCCGGGCCTTAAAAACCTCCAAGGAAGGAGACTCCACCACCTCCCTAGGTAACGCATTCCAGTGCTTCACCACCCTCCTAGTGAAATAGTGTTTCCTAATATCCAACCTAGACCTCCCCCACTGCAACTTGAGACCATTGCTCCTTGTTCTGTCATCTGCCACCATTGAGAACAGCCGAGTTCCATCCTCTTTGGAACCCCCCTTCAGGTAGTTGAAGGCTGCTATCAAATCCCCCCTCATTCTTCTCTTCTGGAGACTAAACAATCCCAGTTCCCTCAGCCTCTCCTCATAAGTCATGCGCTCCAGACCCCTAATCATTTTTGTTGCCCTCCGCTGGACTCTTTCCAATTTTTCCACATCCTTCTTGTAGTGTGGGGCCCAAAACTGGACACAGTACTCCAGATGAGGCCTCACCAATGTCGAATAAAGGGGAACGATCACATCCCTCGATCTGCTGGCAATGCCCCTACTTATACAGCCCAAAATGCCGTTAGCCTTCTTGGCAACAAGAGCACACTGCTGACTCATATCCAGCTTCTCGTCCACTGTGACCCCTAGGTCCTTTTCTGCAGAACTGCTACCTAGCCATTCGGTCCCTAGTCTGTAGCTGTGCATGGGATTCTTCCGTCCTAAGTGCAGGACTCTGCACTTGTCCTTGTTGAACCTCATCAGGTTTCTTTTGGCCCAATCCTCTAATTTGTCTAGGTCCCTCTGTATCCGATCCCTACCCTCTAGTGTATCTACCACGCCTCCTAGTTTAGTGTCATCGGCAAACTTGCTGAGAGTGCAGTCCACACCATCCTCCAGATCATTAATAAAGATATTAAACAAAACCGGCCCCAGGACCGACCCTTGGGGCACTCCGCTTGAAACTGGCTGCCAACTAGACATGGAGCCATTGATCACTACCCGTTGAGCCCGATGATCTAGCCAGCTTTCTATCCACCTTACAGTCCATTCATCCAGCCCATACTTCTTTAACTTGCTGGCAAGAATACTGTGGGAGACCGTATCAAAAGCTTTGCTAAAGTCATGTTCATGTCACCTACATTGGGGAGCATAGATCTTTGTCCCCCTTTAATGGTTGGTCACCTTATGAGAACAAGAGTCTACTACTGCTGCCAGCTAGAGGAGTTACTCCTAGATCCTGGGTTCAGTTCCCCCCTCTTCCTGTTGTTTGTGACTGCCAGGAGGAGACTGGCCCTGGCAGCAGGAAGAGTCAGCAGCAGAGCGTGGAAAAGAACCCAGGAGTCCTGTGCTCACCTGTCTCTGATAGTAACACCTGAACTCAAACTGGCCAGTTTCCCTTTAAATTACCAATGAAATGTTGCATGGTGTGATCATCCCAGCCAATCAGGACTTTCCGGGGAGATCCTGTGTCATTATGGGCTGTATCTGCCATTGCCTCTGGCAGGAGTTGCGGGGCTGGGAGGGGGGGTGAGCGCTGCGGTCTGTGCTCGTGGTTAAAGGTGCCTTTGGGGGGCTCTGAAAGCGCCGCAGCCTCAGGATGCCATGAGCACGGGCTGGCGATGTCCTGGGGGGAGCCGGGCTGAGGGTGAAGGGAGCGGGTTGCCCCCGGCTCCGGCCGATCAGGAAGGGACGGGGAGCAAACGTGGGCCGAGTCATAGGAGGTGATGAGTTTGCCTGAGTCAGCGGGGGGCTGTGACGCAGTGAGATGACCGGTGACTAATGTCGCAGTCAAAGGCCAGGCCACCCCAGCCCCACCCAGTGGGGATGAGTCGGACAGCTCTTCCCCTCGGAGCCATGGGAGCAAGGGTCTGTGGGGCGCGGGAGCCATTGGCCACCCCAGAGGGGACGGAGCAGGCTGAGAATCTGAAATGCTCCTCCCTGGGGGGCCACGGGGGTTGGGAAGGGGCCCCCGTTCATGTGGGAGCTTCTTCTCACCACCCTGTGGCTCCCACAGCACCCAACTAGACTCTCCACACTATGCTTGGCCTTGTCCAGTCGCACACGTCCCAAGCGATGGCGTGCCCACCCATTGCCTTCCTTGCAACCCATCCTTTAGAGTCTTTCAGTCACGACTGGACGCCCCTCTGAAAGATCTGCTCTAGCTCAACCACAAGATATGGGCTGGGTTCAGGCGTCTCGCGGGAGCACCTCTGGCAGGAGGTCAGACTAGAGGATACCACTGGTCCCTTCTGGCCTTGGCGTCTATGAATGACCAAGCTGGCATGTGGCTGGTGCACCCATCCCTGCAGTAGGCCGTTGCTGAGGATCTAAGATGCGAATGGCTTGCCCCTCAGGGAGGAGGCTGTTCTGCAGCATGGGAGATCCCTCCCAGACAGGAATCATTGCCTGCTCTCCAGCCACTTCACCAACCACCTGATGACACTCAACAAACAACAACCCAGCATGAGCCACGGCCTCGGGCGGCTTGATTTGGTCGGGGTGGGAGAGCGACGGGGTTAAAGGAAAGAAAAGTAGTTCTCAGTTAACTGTTGGCACATGTTAATTGCCAGCTGTCCGCCTGTGACGTTATTGATATAATCTGGGACCATATAGATCATTGTTGCAACCAAGGTCCTGTAGTGGCACGCAAATCTTGTATAAAGGGGGTCAAATGAGGTGTCTAAGACAAGGTTATGGTTTACTGGTTATGATTAGGCTGTCTATATGTGTGTATCAATTTTGTAGTTGAAGTTATGAATATTGACTCTATACTGTCTGTATGGCAAACTTATGCTATGCTGCTGGGTGACATCCCAGACAAACTGGTGTTAGCTCTGCCTAGCCTGCTTGATGGCCCATTAAGGACCATCAGCTATACAATGGACCCATTGAGAGAAGGCAAATATGCCTTGAGACTCAGCAAAGTATGCAGGGACTGGCCCATGTGACTGCAGACTCCATCTTGCTGTAATTTTCCACAGTAAGAACAAAGAGGTGTTCTTACACCTGGAAAAGACTATATAGGTCTACACTACCCGCCTGAATCGGCGGGTAGAAATCGACCTCTCGGGGATCGATTTATCGCGTCCCGTCGGGACGCGACAATCGATCCCCGAATCGACGCTCTTACTCCACCAGCGAAGGTGGGAGTAAGAGCCGTCGACAGGAAGCCACGGAGGTCGATTTTGCCACCGTCCTTACAGCGGGGTAAGTCGGCTGCGATACGTCGAATTCAGCTACGCTATTCGCGTAGCTGAATTTGCGTATCTTAAATCGACCCCCCCCTGTAGTGAAGCCGTAGCCTAAGCTGATTCCTCATCTCCATCTTGTCTTCAATCCTGCTTCATATCTCTGGAGGAACTTTGCTACAAGCTGAAACTTTGAACAAAGGACTGAATGACCCATCCCAGCGGGGGATGTATTCCAGAGACTTGATTTGAACCTGCAGTTTATTCTATCGCTGCTGCAAGCCTGAACCAAGAACTTTGCCATTACTGTATGTAATTGATTCCATTTAACCAATTCCAGCTCTCATCTCTATCTTCTTCCTTTTATGAATAAACCTTTAGATTTTAGATTCTAAAGGATTGGCAACAGCGTGATTTGTGGGTAAGATCTGATTTGTAGATTGACCTGGGTCTGGGGCTTGGTCCTTTGGGATCAGGAGAACCTTTTTCTTTTACTGGGGTCTTGGTTTTCATAACCGTTTGTCCCCATAATGAGTGGTACTGGTGGTGATACTGGGAAACTGGAGTGCCTAAGGAGATTGCTTGTGAGACTTGCGGTTAGCCAGTGGGGTGAGACCGAAGTCCTCTTAGTCTGGCTGGTTTGGTTTGCCTTAGAGGAGGAAAAAACCCCAGCCTTGGGCTGTAACTGCCCTGTTTGAGCAATTTGTCCTGAGTTGGCACTCTCCGTTGGGTTCCGCCAGAACCGCATTGTCACACCGCCATCAATGATCAGCCATTGGTTGTCAGCCGTGGGTTATCGCCCGGGCGCTCAGGGAGTTCAGTGTCCCTCCCTGGTTTGTGGTTTCTCAGTTACGCTGTTGTAATCACAGAATCACAGGACTGGAAGGGACCTCAGGAGGTCATCTAGTCCTGTCCCCTCCACTTACAGCCGGACTAAGTATTATCTAGACCATCCCTGACAGGTGTGTGTCTAACCTGCTCTTAAAAATCCCCAATGACGGAGATTCCACAACCTCCCCAGGCAATTTATCCCAGTGCTTAACCACCCTGACAGTTAGGAAGTTTTTCCTAATGTCCAACCTAAACCTCCCTTGCTGCAATTTACGCCCATGACTTTCTGAGTGGCTTGTGTGGCAGGGAACAGCTTGGGAGCAGGGGCAAGGAGCCTTTGGAGTGACCCGGTGTCACGTCCCCGGGCGATGCTCTGGAACTGCTCCCCACAAAGCCAGTCAGGACTTTGGGGAGCCTCCTCTCCCTCGGAGCAGACTGTCTTCAGGGCAAGAAGCTCACACGGCTTCACCTCCTGGGTCTCTCCTGGGAGCATTCAGCATCCTCTGCCCACAGTGAGTCTGCCCAGGCGGGGTCCTGGGGAAGCCAGAGGGTCCTGCACCCCCACTTCGCAGTCAGACGTGACTCTTAGCCAGCCAGTAAAACAGAGGTTTATTAGATGACAGGAACACGGTCTAAAACAGAGCTTGTAGGTACAGCAAATGGAATCCCTCCGCCGGGTCCATTCTGGGGCCCAGCGAGCCAGACACCCCCGTCTGCCCTCACTCCCCGTCCCCAGCCAGCTCCAAACTGAAACCCCCTCCAGCCCCTCCTCTCTGGCCTTTGTCTCTTTCCCGGGCCAGGAGGTCACCTGACCTCTTTGTCCAACTTTAGCTATCCCCTTGCAGGGGGAAAGGGCCCCAGCCATTTGTTGCTAGGAGACAGAGTGTCGGCCATTTATGCACACTGGAGACTTAAGAAATGCATAGGGGAAACTGAGGCACCCACACAGTATTCAGAGGAACCATTAAGAACAGTCCCACACAGCATCACTGGCGCTCACATGGAGTCAGCACGTTGCCCACAGGGCAGGAGTCTGTGTCCTTTCCCGTGCACCCCCCTGCTGGGAATCGCTCCCTTCCTGGGCCCGGCGGCCCAGGCGACACAGTGCCCACCACATCCCTGCACTCCGAAAGGGGTCCAGGCAGGAGCCGGCTCGATTCACCATTGCACACTCACACCCCAGGGCTAATTTGCACAGACACCATTCAGTGAGGGAGCCAGCGGTAAGTGCAACCCCCCCAGAACGCGCCGCACACACGAGCAATGCCCCAGTGTGGGCATATCCACCTATGGGGATTGAACAGCCAGATGAGACTTCTCCCCAGCCTGGGTTGTCTGCGCCTTCAGTGCTGCAGCGCAGACCTCTCCCACTTGAGCTGAAGGAGTAACTCCGGTAGCCAGCAGCAGTAGTAAGTTGTTATCCTCCAGTGGAGCAGCCGCCAGAAGGGGGCACAACATGCACTCTTGCCCATGTAGGACACATGCATTTGCTCAATGAATCTGTTTGGAAACAGGGCCCCGTGTCTGTTGCATAAATCCTCCCTGAGCCAGAACATCTTTGGACACGCAGGAGAATTTGCAGTGCAAAAGGTTTTGAAAATCGCATTTGCAGAAAAGCGCGGTTGCTCTTTATTTCCTGCTGGCAGTTTTTGGGGTGCCCTTTGCACGGGGCAAAAGTCCCCCGGGGGCAAAACGGCAGCAGGAAATCCAGGCCCCTCATCAACGCCCTTCACCCTCTGCATCTGCACCAAATGCAGCAAACTGCCCGGGCCAATTCCCATGGCCCGGAGCACCAGCCCCAGCCCCGGCCAGCTCTTTCTCGGGGCTCTGGGGTAGAGCCGGAGCCCCACGCTTTGGAAGCCATTGAACTAGCACGTGGGGGTAACGCTCAAGGGCCCCGGTCCCGGATCAGGAGAGAATTTTCTCAGGGGCTGGTCAGAGGTTTCCCGGGGAACTCGGCTCATCCTTAAACGCCCCGCTCCCAGGGCCGGGGTGCGGGGTTTGGCTTTCAGCGGGCAGCAAACCCGGGCCGGGAAAGCGAGGAGCAGAGGGCCCCACGCGGCAGGGTAACGTCAGCCCGGGTGTAAGCGGGCGCGGCTCGGCTGCGGGCTCCCCCCAGGCCTGCGCTGGGCGCTGCAGGAACTCGGGCGGGGTCGGGGGTGGCTGCAGGGCTCCCCCGCTTTCCGGGGCAATGGGGCTGGTCCCACGGGGACCCTGGCTCGACTCACGTGTTTGCAGTTCCCCGGGTGCCGCAGGGCTTGGCTGGAGCGGGTCCCGGCCAGGCCGAGCGGTGTCTCCGGGACCCAGGATGCCCCGCTCGCCCAGGGCTGGACTAAAGCTGCCCCCTGGCTCGGTTCCGGCACTTGGAGGCGATTGCGCCATTCAGGGCCGGAGGGGGGTGAAAGCGGGCACGACCCCCCCCCCAACACGTCCGAGTTCCCAAAGCCCGGCGGGGGCCCCCAGCCGCAGGGGAGCGATTACCCCACCCGAGAGTGCGGCGGGAGCCTGGGGGGGTGGGGGTCAGTTGCCTCTGTAGCCCCCCTTCCTCCCTGCCCTGAACCCCACTGAAGAAGGGCCAGGGCTGCCCAGGCAGGAGCCATGGGACGCGCTCTGCGCTGGCCGAAAAGCCCACAGGGAGCTAAGGCCCCTCTAGGCCGCACCGACTCCTCCGTGGTCCCTCCGGGCTGGGGGATCCCGCGGAGCCCCCTCAGCGGGCGAGCCTGGGGGCGGCCTGGCTCCAGGAGAACTGGGCAGAGCCGCAAGCTATCGGCAGCGGCTGCCCAGGTCCTACCGGTGACAGGTGAATTCCGCCCCGGCCCCTCCTGCAGCGTCTCCTGGGGCCCCTTCCCCGCCGACACAGGAACCGAGCCCTAAGCGGAGCCGGCTGCTGGCAGCCCCCGTTTACACGGCAAACCCCGACCGGGCAGGGCCAGGAGCCGAGGGGGGTTAGCATTCCCTGGGCCCCTCCTCTCCGACCCATCCCCAGGGGGCGGATCCGCCCGGCCCCTCCCCACCAAGTGAGGGACCCCCAGCGACCAGGCTCTGGGGCTACCCCCCCCCGGCACGGAGCCATTGTCGGGGGGCGATAAGCGCCCATGCCGCCGGCACTGGGGACGCCAGAGGGCCGGAGACAAGGGGCTGGAGCCAGGAGTTCGCTGAGCCAGGCTCGCGGGGGCTGCCGGTGGCTCTGGGCTTTCGCTGCGGGGCCACAGCACCCACAGACAGCTGCAGAGACGCCCAGAGGCGCCCGGGCGCCCAGAGGAGCGCGGGGGGTAACCGGGGTAGGACGGCAGGTCGGTTTGCACGTGCTATGGCCCGGCCCGCCCTGCACCCCGCACCCCTGCGGCGGAGGGCCGCAGGGCAGGAGCCGGGGAAAGGTCCCGCCAGGTCCAGAGCGACTTGGCCTGAACGCCGCGTCCCTGGCAGGCCGGCTCGCTCGGGCAGGAACAGGGCCGTGTGGTCCCAGCCAGCTCCCGACCCCACTGCAACAACGTGCAAACCGCCGGCCTCACACCCGCGGCGGCGCTGGGTGTGCAAAGCCCAGGGTTACCGGCACGCAGGGAATAAGGGACCAGGAGCCCTGCTGCTCCCCCCGCCCATCACAGCCCCCCCGCGGGCCGGAGCCCTCTCCGCCCCCCCCAGCGCTGCGGCGAGCATCAAGGCCCCCGGCTGCACCTTTCCACCGCGGCCAGGGGGCTCCGGGGCGCAGACTTTAGGGGTGTGAGTAAGGTACAAGGCCAACACACGGACACGCAACCACACCCCCCACATGCTAGGGGCCTACGTGATTTACCCACACCTCCCACACGCCATCTCCATCAGCACAGCCATACGCCTAGGGGATTTACACACACACACCTCCCCCTCCATGCACATACCCTCACTTCCATGCACTCACACATCTGCACACTCACACGGGCAGGCCCCGCCCTCTCAAATCCAGGCACACCCCAGTCATGCTCCCAGACCACATCCATTCACAACCATGCTCTCAGGCCCACACCCCTCATCCAGCTACAACCATGCACACCCCCACAGCCACGCACACTCACACATCCACCGCGATATCCCCACGCACATCCATGCACACCCCCTATATACCAATGCACACCCACCCACCCCTATAAACACATACCACATCCATGCACTCAGCCAGCCAGCCACACATGCACATCCACATATACCTATGCACACACATCCATGCACACCCATACACATACATCCATACCCCTATATCCATGCACGCTGTCACATCCACATGCATGCATACACAGCGATGTACACCCCTATATATCCATGCATACACACCTCTATCCACACCCCTATGTATCCACGCGCGCGCACACACACACACATATCCATGCAAAGCCCTATATATCATGCACACACACCTCCATCCACACCCCTATGTATCCACGCACACACACACACACCCTATATATCCATGCACACACCAGAGAACCATGCACACCCCTATGTATCCATGCGCGCACGCACACACACACATCCATGCACACCCCTATACATCCATGCACACCCCAGAGATCCATGCACCAACACCTCCATCCCCGCCCCGCCCGCACGCACGCCCCCTCCCCGGCAGGCCGTGTGTGGCACGCTCCCTCCTCGCCCCGCCTGCCCCGCTGCCGCTGCCACCCTCTGCCCCCGTCCTTCCCCTGCGGGCTCCTGCCCAGACGTGTCGGGACTCGGGCTCCGGGCGCAGAGGAACGCAGCGCGATCCCAGGCAGAGCAGCCGCCGCAGCCCCGGTGCGAGCCGGGCCGGGACCCTGCCCGGTGCGCTCTTCGCCAGGGGACGGTTCCAGGCGGCTGCGAGGCGCAGGGAGGCGCTGAGCCGGAGGCAGCTGGAGAAAGCGGCGGGGAGGGGGAGCGGCTGGGGCTCCACGTGCTCCTACAAGATCCAGGGGAGCTTGTCCCCCCCCCCCCAAGGAGAGACACACACACCCCCGCACGCGCCCAGCCCCAGGCACCGGAGCGCCCCGCCCGGGGCGCACAGGACAGGCAGCTGTGAGCAAAGCGAGGCCGAGTGGCAAAGAGAGAAGCCAAGGGGGGGCTGGGTGGGGGGGGCAGCCTGCCCCCTCATTCTGCCTCTGCCAGCCCCCTGAAGCTAGGCCCCCCTCCCCGGCTGGAGGCTTGGCTGGGGGGCGGAGGGGCAGGACCTGTCCACATGGAGCCTGGAATGAGAGCAGCTCTTCCCCCCGCAAGCAGCCAGCGGCTCCTCGGAACTTTGATGTCCTCGTAGAGGGGGGAGCCGCCCTGCCTGGTCCATGTAGTTGGGGTTGTGCTGGGGGGTGGGGGGCTGGGGGCTGCCCACGGCGAGGATGGCCCAGTCCTGCTGGGACTGTCAACCCACCAATCCAGGCGGGGGATCCCTGAGGTCCTGAGGAGCGGAGGGAAGTGCAAGAAGCAGCGAGAAGAGACAAGAACCAGCAGCAG